>NC_081776.1:24286926-24604426 GCF_963082965.1 Carassius carassius
AAGTGCTTAACATAAAAGAAAGTTCAATAATTAAGAAAAATAACAAAAATAAAAACAAGCTATTTTAAAACTTTGGAAATGATTTAAAATTTGATTTATTTAAAATGAATTTAAAACAGTTAAAAATAGAAAATGATTTTACATAAAATACAGTGAATAAGTAAAATACAGTGCAATCGGTTCGGACATCGCTCAGTGCTCATTCAATAAACGCACAGCTAAACAGATGGTTTTGAGTCTAGATTTAAATGTGACTAATGTTTTAGCACATCTGATCTCTTCTGGAAGAAGTAACTAAAGTAAAATTGCCTAAAGTTTTTAGGTACAGAAATTGAATAAAGTAATCAAATGTAAAACAGCATTGCATGTTGGACTGTATAAATGAAAGATTATTCTTATTAAAGTTACAAAAGCTTTTAAATCAAGAGCAGTGAGTGATTTCTTTGTTGTTTCTCTTCGATTAATATAAAGAAAGCTAGATTGTTGACTGTATTTGTTGAATGAACTGGGGCTGTGCAATTGGAAAAAAAAATCTATCGTGATTTCTTTGATCAATTTTGCTATTTCGATTTTGACGCACATATATGCTTTACAGTCATAAATGCATTCAGGATGAATTTGAAACCTATTTCCAAAAGAAAACCAATGAGAGCTTTTTGCAGTGCGTATACAGTATGCGTATGCGGTGCAGAAGCAGCAGCAAGAGCGTTATTGTAACGCGAAAGCACATTAAAATATGCACGAGTGCGAATCTCTCTGTTTGCACGCAGATTTCCTTTGCTCTGTCACAAAACCAGACGTGCTTGCTCAGATACACACTGCTCTTGCGCGGACAGAGTGTGCGCACTTAAAACGTGTCTCTCACTTACACTGTGTCCTGTGCACTCACAACTCTCTCTATGCTCATGTGTTAGATATTAATTATTTTCGCACGTTTTTATTTCTAGCCTTTTACCGCGTGCAGTGTGAACGCTCTGATCCGTTGACATGGGCTCGGAAAAAAGGCGCATCACAGACAGTGTGTGAACCTGGAGTTATGCGTATGCCCAGTTTGTTCTGTTCTAGCACTAGGCACGTTGCATTCTGATTGGATCGGACAGCATACTGCGGAAGATCGTGCTATAAAGCAATTTAGAAATCGCGCACGCTCAAATCGTGATTTTATGACTATTTCTATTAGTCACACAGCCCTAGGATGAACTGGCAATGAACAGAAAATAACTCGGGCTGGTACTGCTTAGCAAAACGGGAAAACCAGATCCAAGCAGAGCTCGGCAGCGGGTAGACAGTCAGCGGAGCAAGCTTCAGGAGGGAACATGTTGACAGCCTTTTATGCATGTTTGAATTTGTTGTTCTGTAGCATATGCAGCAAAAACATAAATTGGTGGTTTATTCTTAAACCAATCAGCAAGCTCGAATAGTGGAAGCAAAGTTAGTTTAATATTTATTTTTTGTTATTTAATTATATATATATGAAATGATGTTAATATGTTATGACTTGGACATTTTTACATATATTAACAATATTATTATTTCTTTTAATAGTAATTGGCGGCCCACCTGCAATACCACCGTGACCCACTAGGTTGAAAACCACTGCATTAAAGGGCTAGTTCAGCCAAATATTAAAATTATGTCATTAATAACTCACCCTCATGTCGTTCCAAACCTGTGATACCTCCATTTAACTTCGGAACACAGTTTTAGATTTAGTCCGAGAGCTCTCAGTCCCTCCATTGAAACTGTGTGTATGGTCTACTCTCCATGTCCAGAAAGGGAAGAAAAACATCATCAAAGTAGTCCATGTGACATCAGAGGGTCAGTTAGAATATTTTGAAGCATCGAAAATACATTTCGGTTACATTGAATGATTCGTTCGCGAACCAGATATGACAAACTGCTTTGTTTTGAACTGTCTCACAACAGACACGGAAGAGAAGACAATGCTGAATAAAGCCGTAGTTTTTGCTATTTTTGGACCAAAATCTATTTTCGATGCTTCAAAAAATTCTAACTGACCCTCTGATGTCACATGGACTAACATCCAGATGCACAAAAAAACAAAACAATAATCAGTCATTTATTACATTTTGTCATATATATCTATATCTATATGTCATATCTAGATATATATATATCATATATATCTATATCATATCTAGATATGTATATCATATATATCTATATCATATCTAGATATATATTATATATATCTATATCATATCTAGATATGTATATCATATATATCTATATCATATCTAGATATATGTTCTAACTTTTCATTTGACTGGACTTTATTTTCGTTTAACTGTTGGAAACTAATGGAAAAAAGAATGGACATGTTCTGTGGTGCATTTTTGAGGTAAGATAACCTGCAAGTTTGTTTTTAATTAATTTAATTTGTTTAGATTGTAGGCTATTTCTCATTTCGTTTGCGAGCGTTGTTGCGAGCCTGCCTCAGTATTTCAATTTTTTTTTTTTTACTCACTGTGGTTTAATAAATAAACATTTATTAAACTAACTTTCTGTGTGATATGATTGAAGTGTTTTATATCTATGGATTTTATTGTAGCCAAGTAAAGTATTAGCGTTAATTTGAGAGGCTTAATTGATTAAATATGTTTTAGGCTACTCGCTGTCGGCTCGGCTGATTAACGTAAATCTTCATTTAAAAAAAATGCTCCAAACATTTTTCTAAATTAACTTGATAAAGAAATGAAAAGAAACATAACACAAAACTGACCCCTTTTTTAATTGTTGCAAATAGGGCAGGCTTCTGCTGTGTAATAAAATAAATAAATAAATAAAAACACGGGCTCGTGTCGGACTCGGGCTGATAATTCTGATGAGCTGTCGGACACGGGTCGGGCTAGGGCCTGAGCGTCTCGGGCCAGGGCCGGGCTCGGGCCTAGATTTGAGGCCCGTGCAGGGCTCTATCTCTCTCCTTCTGTCTTATATGGACTGATGTTTGTCAGTGAATATGCATGCCTAGGAGATACTATAATATATAATTAAAAAGATTACAATTACAGCATTTTAATTTCTTGTTCATGTAAACTATTATTAATTAAATTTAAATGTAATTTAATAAAAGCAGGCCTAGTTTAACTAGACCATGATTAAATGGTTTCACACAGCACTAATTATTCCTTTTGGGTTTTTTTTAGGTATCAGAGGAAAAGGAAGAGCGATGAACGCCCTGACATGCAACCTGCTTCTTCCATGGTTGAAATGGAACAAGACTGTACCATTGATCATTGCAGTGGTATGTTAAAGTTGCCGTCGCCAGGATTGTTTTGATCATATTAAGTGAAACCGACACTATGATCCGACAGAACATAAATCAGCCGGTTTTAGATTAAAAACCTGCGCTTCTAACTCCACCTGGAGCGTGTTATTTGTTTTGCAAATAATCAGCGCAGGTCCAATAATCTGGTCCAATCAGCTCAGGGCTGTTTGACAGCTGTCAATCAGAGTTCGTGCCCACGCCACAGATCCCCCCTTCCCTCTCGTGCACGTTACAATATCACATGCACACGCCTGAAGTTCGCTGGTGTGTTGGGTTGTACGAAGCGTGATGGCGGAGAGAAAATCTACTAACAAGCTTCCAATTCCTCGGTTAACAACAACCAGAGCTAGAAGATCCAAGCAAGGAAAAGAAAGTGATGCTTTGATGCTGAAGAGATGGGTGCCATCACAGAACATCTGGTACACTTGCACTGATGAGCACAAACTCAATGGGAGGGTGAACAGTGGGAGTGGGGGAGGGGCATGAGAGTTGTAAACATTCACAATTTTAAGTCCACTCGGTTGCCGACTGTAGCTTTAAACGTAAAGCTAAAACGAATGCAGTCTAATACACCAGCCCTGTGGTCCCACAAGCTACACCCTCCAAAGTTGTCATACTTTTTCACTGATCTTCTGTTTGTTTTCTGTTCAAGATGAGGAGGAAGCTGAAGGGGGCTGCCCAGAGTCGAGAAAGGAACATGATGATCTTTGCTTTACACATCATTCACTGCAGGAAGACTACATCAACCTGAAGCAGGACTGTTTTAAATTCGCAGTGAGAATGAAGAACTTAGGAATGAATTACAAAAATCCAAATTTTCATACAGCAATGTTAAGAGTAGCATTCGACTATTACTGTTTTTCATTGGGCTAACCTCATTAGTCTTTGAATGGTTCCTAAAAAAATTAGCTGGCAGTATTGAGATAGGTCACCAAACTCTTCCTCTAGAGGACCAATTGTTGATGGTCTTGATGAAATTAGGGATGGGCCTCAGTAACACTGATCTTACCATGCCATCTGCTGATGATCTGAGGTGTGGCTCAGAAGGCCGCACCATTAGGCCACAGGAACTTACACTGAAGTCTTGATGGTTTTCGACCATAAGGGACGTGTGGGCTTGTTTTGCAGTTTCTTCCATAGACTTACCCCAGAGAACAGATAGGACATTAAGCTGTGTGTGGTTGTACTGCATTATCTCACTCAGGTAAGTATTGCTGATATGGTCAGCTGTAGCCACACGATAAAACCTAGTACTTGTAATTCGACCAGCCCTGTAGGTTTGCCAATCCTTTGAGCGTGACTGTTGTCGTGTGACAAATTCCAGCCTTTCACACTGATGAGGTTGTACTTTATTCTTCAGTCTGTGAAATGTGTCCTCACTTTTAACCTGTAATTCTTGTGGTGAGAGTTCTCTGAGTGTTCCATCAAATAAAGCAGTCAAGGGCTCGGGGAAGTTTGAGTGTTCTTCTCTATCAGTATCGGATGCTGTGTCTGTATCACTATTTTCTAAACTTGTCAGTACTGCAGCACCAGGGGCTATAATCTGCAACTCTTTGATGTCATCATCTGTCAACACTGAAAGGAGAACGCTATAGCTATAGGACTTTAACAACAGTATTGTCACATTTCCACAACTTTTTTTTGTGTGTCTATCGCTACTTCAGTTTGTATAAGAATATATCATTTTAAATGGTTAGTGCACAATCTAGATCTAGATACTCTTTATTTCCAGAATTACACAATCAAACTACCATAACACTATACAGCATGGCATACAATTATGCATTACAGTGTAAGATGGCTGTAGAACAAACTTAATCCTTATGTGACATTACAATCTATGCTCTGTGAACTATTATGGCGCGTTTCCACCGAGTGGTACGGTACGGTACGGTACGGTACGGTACGGGTCAGGTCTGTTAACCATGATTTGGCTAGCGTTTCCACCGCCAACAGTACCCTTACTTGATAGGCGTGGTGTATTCCAGAAAGTAGTGATAACGTCACTTGATAGGCGTGGTGTATGACGGAAAGTAGCTTGACGTCATTCGATCGCGCGGAAAGAGGAAAGTTCACCGCAAACAACAATGGAGGACATACAGCAGATCCTATTCTTGCTTCTCGGTGTGTGGCTGTTTATCTCAAGGAAGAGACAATATTTGTTTGAGCAAAGGCTACATGCTGCAAGGAAAAACACAGCGGAAAAATACAGGGGAATTTGGGAAATTTTAAGGAGCTGGGACGAGACAGACAACCGCGCGAGTAAAGACAAGGCAAGACAAACACGACGGCGCAGGCGGGTAAGCTTGAGCTAAGCTAACTTTTTTATGTCATGTATTAATGTATTTCGTCTTATGTGCTAACTAAGCAATATTGTTATAGATTAAATAACCCTACACTGAATAAATAAGTACAATAAGCCCTGCCTGTGAAACCAGATTTTAACTGTGCCAACTGTAAACTACAGTCTATTCATTAAGCACTATGAAGGTTACTTTTTAAGATCATTAAACTTTTACATGAATCTGTTGATGCCTATATTATTACAAGTGCAATACTAGTTGTGGTTAATGATAGATTAGAAGTATAATTTTGAGAAAATAGTTATATCTGTAAGCAATTTTTTCTTTGTGCTTTAATGACACCAAAGTTCCCTCTCTGGTGCAGTATATTAGATATTTTAACAAATTTATATATTCTATCGTGTCCAAGGGTAACTCTTACAATGTTTATAATACTTTATATAATACTTTATGTATTTTTTCATCCGGCGTATGATAGTTGCACTTTTAATTAAATGACCCACCATCACTGCGACATTGTATTAATCTTAACTTTTTTGTTTGTTTGTTTTCTAGATACTCAATCTGGTGCAAAATCAGCGCCGCAGACCAACCGTTTGGACTTTCAGCCGCTCAAATGACTGGTGGGATGTGATCGTTCCAGGATTCACACACACACAGTGGTTGAACAACTTCAGGATGTCTGAAGAAACATTTATATTCCTTTGTGCCATGGTGCATCCAGCAATGGAAAAGCAGGACACAAACTACAGAGAGTGTGTTCCCCTTAAGAAAAGAGTTGCCATTGCACTATGGAAGCTTGCAACCAACAGCGACTACAGAAGTATTGGCCATCTTTTTGGTGTCAGCAGAACAACAGTGTGTTGGTGCGTCCAGGAATTCTGCAAAGCCGCTAGCATGTTGTTAGTTCCAGAACAGATATGTTTCCCTGACCAGCAGAAGTTCAAAGAGATGGCAGCCTACTTTGAGAACCGGTGGGGGCTTCCACAGTGTGTTGGTGCCATTGATGGGTCACACATACCCATAATAGCCCCAAAGGAGTACCACTGCGATTACTTTAATAGAAAAGGCTGGCATTCCATCATCCTGCAAGGAGTAGTTGACGGAAAAGGACTATTTTGGAGTGCATATGCAGGAATGGCTGGAAGTTTGCATGATGCTCGGGTTCTGAGACTATCTACATTGTGGGAGTTGGTCGAGTGTGGAAGCCTCTACCCAGCTCGCACCAGGAACATCAGTGGGGTGAATGCTGGCTTTTATGTGCTAGGAGACTCTGCCTACCCTTTGCAGAATTGGCTCCTAAAACCATTCCCTGACAATGGCCGGCTGACAGCAGAACAACTGACCTACAACAAAAAAGTGTGCAGGGCTCGGGTGGTGGTAGAAAATGCTTTTGGGAGACTCAAAGGAAGGTGGCGATGCCTTATGAAGAGGAATGACCGCGACATCGAACTGGTGAAGTCCATGGTGTTGACTTGTTGTGCTCTGCACAATCTTTGTGAAAGGCATGGAGAGGATTACCAGCACGAATGGGATACACCTGTTGCTGCAGAGCCTGTGGTGCCACTGGCACAGGGTGCAGAGGAGGAGGGCAGGGATGTACGCGAGGGTCTGATGCGTTATTTGAACAGTTAAATCTGTTGTACAGATAGCAAAGGCACACCTGTGTAAACGCTAAGTTTTGATTTTATGGACATGAATAAATCCTTTTTACTTTTACCCTGCCTCTTCATATTTTGTGAAATATTTTTGCTGCTGCCTCTTATGTAGATGGTGTTTAAACATGAGGTATAATTCATTTTGGGTAACTATATCAAATGGCCAATCTGGTAACGCTTAAGATAATACTGCGCAAGTACACATAATTTACAGCATACCTTTTGGTAATTATAGAGTGTGTACATGTAATTATAGGGGAATAATTTATAATATTTGGTGAATAAAGGAGTAACAACCATGAAAAATACAAATAAAATGCAGTGTTTCATAACTAAGCTACCCAACTAAGGGCTAATTATTTTAATATTACATGGTATGTAGCTTATGACCTATTATGCTAAAAACCATGGAAAATTACAAATAATTTATGCAGTAATTCATGATTACAGCCCGGAAAGTACTGCGTAAGTACACCGAATTTACAGCGTACCTTTCTGTAATTATTGTACATACTTTATAAGTACACGTGTAATTATAAGGGAACAATTTATAATATTTATAATATTAATTTATAATATTTGGGGTAAAGGACTTATTACTCTGCAATACCTATGACTGTAAAAATAAATAAATTCAGATTTTGTTTGCAATAAATGTAAAGTAACACATTGCTAACTAATTTGTATTTAAGGCAAGCATAATCTCCCAAATGGCCATTATGGCCAAGGTAGCAAACAATAGATGTCAATGACACCAGATGACAGGAACATTAATAAAACGACCTCAATTTATAGAATGGGTAAGGGAGGAATTGTGTGAGATGGCCATTGAACACAGGACACATGAGGTAATGAAAAAGTACTTTAATTTAAAAAGTCAAACAAATGCTATTGACAAAAAAAATGAGCTGTGCGACAGAAAAAAGGTTTTGTAAACAAGTGCAAACAAAAATTAAAAGTGCAAACAAAGTAAACGAGTGCAAACCAAAAACTAAATAAGTCCAAAAAAATTAAACAAGTCTAAAGTGCTGTGTGCAAAAGAGCACAAGTGGCTGGATCATGGCACAGGGTTGGGGCGACTACTCAACGCCTGCACCAGCTGACTGAGCGTGCCGAGGAAGGCCTGATTGAAGCTTGCAGACTGCTCCATGTGTTGGCGAACTAGTTCAGCCTCATGCCGCCTTGCCTCACGTGCATCCTCCAGCATAAGTTCGAAGCGCCGGTCACGGCGTTCCTCCATCCTCTCCAACCACTCCTGCTGCTTCTCATCAGCTGCCTGCATCTCAACCAGGGCCACATGAACATCCTGTTGCCCCCTTTTCCTCTTGCCTGGAATGCAAAAGAGACAGGAATGTTGGTTTGTTTAGCGAAGCATTTTGATCCTTGTGATTTGAGCCAACCAATATTATGGGGAGATATCTGCAGTACTACAATACAATGTCTAAATTGGACATGTATATATTAACATATGACGATAATGAACTCATGATACAATATTGCGATACTCCATGACATATGATAAAAGGTAAAAAAAAAAAATTATTGTCGATTAAAATGAAAACTTGGATATTACATTGTGGGTTTAAATGGATAGGCTTGGACTTGGTGCTTGTAACCCAAGGACAATGGTGACACCAGAATAAAAATTTTCATGATTCTGAAGCTGAAAATACTGAATTATTTTAGACGAATATTCTTAACGTTCTGGTAATAAGACATTTGCCATTATGAGGACCCACAAATATTCCCCCATTGCATTAGTATACATCATAAGCAACATTATATAGTAATTTAATGTAGTACTGACACTCTGAAAACATGAATTTTTTCTCACACAGTAATTTTTATTTTGGGAGAACTATCCATGATACATATTGTCAACATCCACAATACGTATTGTTGCGCTTTTGTATTGCGAAATATATTATGGCACGATATATTGTTACATCTCTAGTATATATTATTACAGTATTATACATTTCTTTTCACTCTGGTGTTCATGTCTTACCGATTGTAATACGCCGAGGTTCACTCGAAGTTGATGGAGCAGATTCTGGTGGTGGTGTCGGGGTTGATGTCCTGGCAGGCGAACTTGAGCTTTCAAGGGTGGAAATCTCATCAAGTGCCTCCATTTCCTCCTGACAGCTAGGATGCTCAACTGAAAATTTACAAAAGTCACGTTAATAACACAAACGGCAACAATGCGGTTGAGATAAATACAGAACATACAACGTAGTAGGACTGAGTGGGTAGCCAAACAAAGCATTTTTACTTTGTATAATGTACATAAGTATTTTTTTTTTTCAAGTATCTATAATTTTATAAGAGTAACTTTTATTGCACTACATTCCAAAGCATAATATTGTACTTTTTACCCCACAACATTACTGTACTGTTTAAGCCTATTGAATGTGGACATTTTCACCTTGCTCTGATATTTCATAATAATTTTCAGACGGAGTTCTTACTCTTTCCTTAAGCTATATCATTGGACCCATCTCTCTTTAATATATATTTAGTAGAATATGTTTAGTAATAAAACAGTTGTATTTTATTAGGGTATCTGTAGGCTACAAGTAACGTTATTGGACATGTACTCCGTCCACCACAGGCTAATAAACTAACGTTAGCGTTTTGCTAGCTTGCAAATGATCGGTTGATACCACACTGGCTGGCTGACAGACAAACAACAGACTTGCACAAAAGTTGTGCATTGAACGTAAGCTTTCCCGTGATCGATGTATACTAACGTTATATTTCATTACAAACTTACCGGGAGGCTCCATCATCGACTCCAGCAACGAGGTAGCCGTATCGATGCCTCCTTCTCGTCCCAAACTCGCCGGTCTGTGCCCGTAGATGGCGTCCATCATTTCTAGCCACTTCCAATTTTTTCTGTGAACACCACTCCGGCTGTTGTGGTCTTTCACCTTACGATAGTCACTCCGCAGTTTCTTGCATTTAATGCGGCACTGCTCGGACGTCCGCTGGTAACCCTCGACAGCCATCCTCTCAGAAACATGCTGAAAAACCTTTTCGTTTCTCACCATGCCATCGAGTTCCCTTTGCACCCTTTCTTCACCGATGATACCCAAGAAGGTCTGCACCTCCTGGGTCGACCACGGTAAAGTTATTATGCTGCGCGGCGACATTGTTGCGACGTTGTTGTAATTTAAAAATGGCGCCTCGTGTGTTGTGTCTTTCCCCTTGCGGCAAGCGCAAATGACGATTCTCTGTCAACCAATCAACGTTCTGCAGTGAGTCTAGCTCCACCCTTTAGTACCGTTCCACTGTGCTAGGTACCCCAACGGAAGGGTACCCAAAAAGTGGTACGGTACGGTTCGGCTTTTTGGTACCATTCTCAACTTTTGGCAGTGGAAACGCAAATAAAAGGGTACCGACCCGACCCGTACCGTACCGTACCACTCGGTGGAAACGCGCCATTACATGCCTGTGGCTCTGGCGGTGGAACTAGATCCTGACTGTTTTTGGAGTTTGTTAGTTTTTCTCGTGTGCAAACACTCGGCTTGCCCACCAGATAGCTGTATACGGCAGGCCAGTGAATATCTGGCCACTTGCTGACATTGTTTACCCATTCTGTTATGAGCTCGGGATCAGGCAGACAAGTGCCATTAACTAAAACAAGTTTGTTATGGTACTGTTCCCATTCCTGTGGTGGCAAAGACAGTGCATAACTTGACACAATATGCTGGTCTATTAGCTGCGGCATTTTTTCTGACCCCATGCTGCGCGTGCACATAACCTAGCAACCGAATGTTTACAAACATTGAAGGGGTCTATTGGCGCCTTTAGTATTATAATACTTTTCTGCGCCATTTAAAAATTTGGTCAATTTAAAAACACATCTCTTCATTCTCCCAGTGTCAAATCCATTGACACTGGGAGAATGAAGGGATGTGTTTTTAAATTGACCAGATTTTTAAATTGACCAAACTATTTTGATTTCATTGACAAATCTTGTAAAGATTTTTTAATCCATATTAGTTTCCTATCATGTTTAATTGTATATCCCCATATTAATGAACTGGTTATGTGGTATATGGTGGCAATGTCAAGTCATTGTTCTCTAAACCAGTGGTTCCCAAAGTGGGGGGTCGCAGGACCCCGGCGCAGGGGGCGCGAGATGATTTCTATAAAAGAAAAGTGGACAAAATATATAGCCCCTATATATTTTTGTTGCAATTAATTTAACCCTTTCGCACGTACGATCACACCGGTGTGATCAGTCTAGGCTGGTACCTGGAGTGTACGATCACACCGGTCAGTGCATGACGTGAAATTCAAATGTGCTCTCCTGCGTTGGCTGGCGCTGAGCCAGAGACAGGCGCGCTCAGAGATGTCATCACAACTTTTCAGTTTTTTTTAACCACTTAATGTTTATTTTAGGTTTTAGACATATAAGTACTAAAAAAATATATACATTTAGAGTTTGCAAAATACACATTGATGTCAAAGGAAGAGGCAATAATGATCATTTCCATTATAATTAGACAGGTTTTATTCATATCAGATACACATTGTGTAAGTAACTTTAAAGTTTACTCTATTATTCTCCCAGTTCACCAGACACTTACTTTTATGTATTTCGTTCGGAATATCAGCTATTTCATGTCATATCACAAATTTGTGAATATTTTGAATACAAAAGGAAAAATGACATAAAAGCAGATCATCATTCATTCAGCTCTGTTGTTGCTGCAGTATGTCACGTGAAAAGCAATGACGCGTCACCATGGAAACCATAAAGTGACGCATCTAAATAAAGGTTGTCTTGAAAAACTCACGCTGGGGGGTCAGCCAGAATATTTTAAACTTACGTGTGAAAGGGTTAATTTAATACTTGTTAAATGGTGTTTGCAGAAAAGTCTGATACAAAATATATATATATCTTTTTTTTTTACTCAATTTGTAATTTTGTCCCAGACATTACGAGATTATGTCAGCGTCAATCACAATCAAGTTACGTATGTACATCACGCGTAGCAACACAACGTGTTAAAGGTTAAAGGTGTTTGGAGGCTATAAACAAATAATACTGCTTTAAAATAAAACGGTGGTTATCGAGCGGCTCATGCAGAATTGTAACGCTGATTTTGCAGGTAGAACAATAAAATATAACTTTGTGTGCTTTGAGACTGGGCATAAAATCGATTTTCACGTGACGGGAGGGGTTGTTGAGGTGCGGTGGGGGAGGTGCGGGGAAGCAGTGCATTTATCATGGGGGTCGCGGGCTAAAAATTTTGGGAACCCCTGCTCTAAACTGTAACACTTTTCTGTATACAGATTGAAACAACGATGAGCACAGAGGTGATTCAGTGGACAGTCCAAGATGTGGCTGATTGGTTGACTGCAAATGGTTTCCAGGATTTCATCCCTACATTTCAAGGTTGATTTCACAGAAATGCCCATTCTCTTTAACTGTCCATTATACAGCAAACAAACATTTTCCCTAATTAAACAGATTCGACATATTGGACTTTATCACCAAAATGATAAAAAATTTGAATTCACGTGTGGACTGAGCAGTTGTGGCAAAAATCAGCAAAAATTTCAGTTCCTATAGGTTGTATATTTATCGCAAACATAAGGATCTTGTTTCACTGGTCAGTGAAGAAGGGCAAGCTTGTGATAATGAGCACAGTAACTACAGTAACACAGTAACAAAATCTTTGTTTGTTCATTTTAAAATTAAGAGAAAAGCACTGTATTGCTGCCACAGTTCGGTCCAGTATTGTGGAAACCTCCAAGTCATCTTTCAAGACTTCACCTTTCAAGTTTCAAGAGTGTGTGGGCAATGCTTAATTAAGAGGAAACACCCTTCTTTCTTCTTTATCCAGTCTGCGTTTACATTTCTACATCGATGAATTTGAGATTGTTAACCCTTTAGGTTCCAAAAGGGGAAAACACAAACTGACAGCTTTATATTTTAAAATTGGAAACATTGATAAGAAATATACATCAAAACTTGAGAATATTTACCTTACATCTATAATCAGATATTGGTATATTGAAGAAGACCTTACCAACTATTACAATCTTTTCCAGCCTTTGATCGAAGAAGTATCATGTCTTGACAAGAGGGAGTGACTCTCATGTAATAGGAAAAGCAGAAGATTCTATGGCACAGTAGTCACCATATCAGCAGACAATCTTTCAGCTCACTCTTTGATTGGGTTGAAAATAAATTTTTCACGTGGGAGAGTATGTCAATTTTGCGTGGCCACAAAAGATGAAATCACTACCAAATTCAAAGAAGAGGACGTTACTCTAAGAAACAGTACTAACTATAGATACCAGACTGTCCGTGAAAATCCTGATTATGGGTCTGTTTATGGTGTGCAAAGAGAGTGCTGTTTCTCATCTCTTAACTATGCTCCTTGAGTGATTCCACCTGATGTGATGCATGATGTTTTGGAGGGAGTTATTCTGAATGTTCTGAGGAAGATTCTTCATCAGCTGATCCAGGATAAACACCTTAACCTAGCGCAGGTGAACTCTGAAATTGAGAATTTTCCATATTCTGTAAATGACAAGACATCTAAACCACAAATCTTGATGGAGTAAATGTTGTGAAGCAGAGGTTAACTCTGGTAAAGCTTCTGAAACCGGGACATTGTTTCGACTGCTACCACAAATAATGGGATATTATATACCACCAAACAAGTATTGGAACTGCTACATTTTACTACGAGAAGTGGTGGATGTGATCATGATAAGTTGTACCCCTGGGGCGCAAGAGCCCCCAAAATTGCCCCATAGACATACTATGGTGAGGGACTGCCCATGAAACTGCATCTAAGTGTACATTTTTTTTCCTACTATAGTAATTTATATAGGAATTTAGCATTAAACATAACTCTGCATGATAGTTTCATAGAGACATGGGGCTGGGCTCATTTTACCCAGCCAACCAATCAGACTCTCAGAATCACTCTGAAGCTGTCAAGACACGCCCTAGTAACCATTTAGGGCACCCTAGTAACAGTCCCATAGATTGCCATTTATAAAGGTCCAGATTGATATCTTCGGATCATAATTTCATATAGACATGGGAGTGGGCTTGTTTGACTCAGGGCAGCAAACAACCAATGATGAATCACCATAGACACTTCCTAACCACACCCTAGCAATGCCCTAGCAACCGAGGGCCGAGTTTTGCCACTGCAAGCACTGCAATTACTCATACTGCAACAATTTTGCAATTTTACCAAAACAGTTGTCAAATGTTGAAGCTAGAGTCTTTAGTCTTTTTACTGATTGCAAAGTTTGTCCAGAGTGTGATGTTTAATGTGCTGTGAAAGTAAAACAACAATAATCTTTGGCCGCTGACAATCTTTGACAGTAGGTTTTAAATCATCTAAACCAACAACATGTATGTTAGACCCTATTCCATCTAAGCTCCAAAAAGGGGTGCTTCTAGAAGTCATAGATCCTCTTCTGACTATTATTAATTCATCATTGTCATTAGGATATGTCCCCAAAACCTTCAAACTGGCTGTTATTAAGCCTCTCATAAAAAAAAAAAACCAACTTGATCCTAAAGAACTAGTTAATTACAGACCGATCTCGAATCTCCCTTTTCTGTCCAAGATACTAGAAAAGGTAGTACCTCACATTTATATTCTTTCTTAAAGAAAAATTGTATATGTAAGGATATCCAGTCAGGAATTAAACCATATCAAAGTACTGAGACTGCTCTCCTTAGAGTTACAAATGACCTGCTCTTATCATCTGATCGTGGTTTTGTCTCTCTATTAGTGCTGCGTTTGACACTATTGACCACAACATTCTTTTGCATAGACTTGAACACTTTGTTGGCATTAATGTAAGTGCATTTGCTTGGTTTTAAGTCGTATTTGTATAGCCGCCATCAATTCGTAGCAGTGAATGAAGATCACAAGTGCAGTATGGAGTACCTCAAGGCTCAGTACTAAGGGCCCATTACTCTTCATGCTTTACATTTTAACCTTGGGAGATACTATCAGGAAACACGGTGTTAGCTTTCACTGTTATGCTGATGATACTCAGCTCTATATTTCTTTGTGGCCCGGCAAAACATACCAATTTGAAAATCTAGCAGAATGCATAGTCAATATAAAAAACTAGATGACGAGTAACTTTTTACTGCTAAATTTTGAAAAAAACAGAGGTGTTAATTATAGGACCTAAAAACTCTGCATGTAATAACCTGGAACACTGTCTAAGACTTGATGGTTGCTCTGTCATTTCTTCATCAGCAGTTAGGAACCTAGGTGTGCTATTTGATAGCAATCTTCCCTTAGAAAAGCCACGTTTCTAGCATTTGTAAAACTGCATTTTTCCATCTCAAAAATATATCTAAATTATGGCCTTTGCTCTTAATGTCAAATGCAGAAATTTTAATCCATATATTTATGACCTCAAGGTTAGATTATTGTAATGCTTTATTGGGTGGTTGTTCTGCACACTTAATAAAATAATCCAGCTGGTTCAAAATGCCGCAGCTAAAGTTCTTACTAGAACCAGGAAGTATGACCATATTAGCCAGGTTCTGTCAACACTACACTGGCTACCTATTAAACATTGTATAGATTTTAAATAAAATAAATAATCTTATTAAATAATAAAGCCCTGAATGGTGTAGCACTTCAGTATTTGAACAAGCTTTTGTTACATTATAGTCCTCCACATCTGCTGTGTTCTCAAAACTCTTGCAATTTGATAATACCTAGAAATGACAGGTTGGGGGTTCGAATCCCCGGGAACACATGATAGGTAAAAATTCATAGCCTGAATGCACTGTAAGTCGCTTTGGATAAAAGCGTCTGCTAAATGCATAAATTTAAATTTAATTTTAATTTAAATATCAAAATCAACTGCGGGCGGCCGATCCTTTCCCTATTTACACATATTACTAATACTCTATCCAAGGAGTTATTACGGTTTCTGAAGACCAAAAATAATTATAAATAAAATCATTTATTTTGAAGGGTTAGTTCGCCCAATTTGCAAAATTATGTCATTAATAACTCACCCTCATGTTGTTCCAAACCCGTGAGACCTCCTTTTATCTTTGGAACACAGTTTAAGATATTTTAGATTTAGTCCGAGAGCTCTCTGTCCCTCCATTGAAACTGTGTGTACGGTATACTGTCCATGTCCAGAAAGGTAAGAAAAACATCATCAAAGTAGTCCATGTGACATCAGAGGGTCAGTTAGAATATTTTGAAGCATCGAAAATACATTTTGGTCCAAAACTAGCAAAAACTACGACTTTATTCAGCATTGTCTTCTCTTCCGTTTCTGTTGTAAGACAGTTCAAAACAAAGCAGTTTGTCATATCTGGTTCGCGAATGAATCATTCGATGTAACCGGATCTTTTTGAACCAGTTCACCAAATCGAACTGAATCGTTTTAAACGGTTCGCGTCTCCAATACGCATTAATCCACAAATGACTTAAGCTGTTAATTTGTTTAATGTGGCTGACACTCCCTCTGAGTTAAAACAAACCAATATCCCGGAGTAATTCATGTACTCAAACAGTACACTGACTGAACTTCTGTGAAGATAGGATTCTATTTAATTTCTTCCTCACCTTTTCTGTAAAAAGTTGATTCAAGGGCTTCAGCGATTTGGCAACTATTTTAGTTTCCATTGAAACAATTTCCTACCAGGCAGGGAGATGAAAAGTAAACACTGTGAAAAATAGTTTTATACACCGGTTGTAATATCTGCTGACTAACACAGAGACTGCTGATTTCCAGAGAAGATCTGTATTTTCAGAGAAGCTCGACTGAGAGACCAGAATTTCAATTTCAACATGTTGGTCATCAAGTGACACTGGCTCAATGATCAGATCTTGTTTTAGAAGTAATTAATTATTTTGTTTTGGCAACATTGATTTCAGGCTGACTGAAGTGACCATGATTCGAGGACCTTCGTGTGAGCTAGACAGGCAGTCAGTTTTTTTCTTGGAAATGTTAGCTTACTTTAACTATCTATAACCGCACACAAGCCTGAAAGGTGATTAAAGGGTTACTGCATCCCAAAAAAAGAGAAAAATTAATTAGTCACACCATATCACCGTATGCTGCGTATGCTCTTCAGTGTCCTCCATGACACAAGGATGCGCTATTTCTATGTGTATTTAGCATTAATTTGAAAGAAAACAGGGCATCCTTGTGGCGCGGATGACAGAAGCGCATACGCAGCATACAGTTGTTTTAAATTATTATCTCTAGTAGTCATTAATTATTCTTTCTTGTTTTTGTAAAAAAACGTTGACATTACTTTTCAGACGAAATGTTGAATGCAGTTATTATGTTAAGTAGAGATAGCTTAACATGATGAGTTTTTGCAAGGGGAGGAGCCTCGTTCGAACATGTTTGAGCAGTGAGCGCGCGATCGTTTGAAGATTCTGGCTGATGATGCACACGATGGACTTGGAAAACAGCATGTAATGGTGAGTGTGTTAACTTCTATATCTTTAGACCAGCTTGATGACAGCGTTACTGTAGTTAAAATCTAAAGTAGTCTTAATGTGCCGATCGACGGTTTCCCCTGTTGGTTCACAGTTTAGCTATGATGCTAATATTCAAGTCAGTGTTTCTTTTGGTTCACAGTATAGCTATAATGAGAATATTTATATCAATGTTTATTTTGGTTCAGAGTTAAGATAAGTTCAGCAAGTGTGTTTGCATGTTCATTTTAGTAACATTTACATTTCATTACCATTAGCTTCAGTATTTTAACATTAGCATGTGTGCCTCAATTAGCTTTTTGTTAAAGCTAAGTTAGCTTGTCTTTTTTATATATTATCTTGTCTAGTATTTATAGTAACTGCAACTGAGTTGTTGAGCTTAAAGGGTTATGCTTTCATGCTAAAAGTTTATGCTGAAAGTTTCAGATATTTCAGTCTAGGAGAAAGTTGGGCAGTTGTTGACAGCTTTCACAACAAATCAAGGTTGGTCCATAAAGGTTTAAGACTTGCATTGCATAGAAAATGAATCACAAAACGTTTACAATTGATTGAGTAATGCAATCAAAATTGTGCTTGATTGGTTCTGGTTTCTTGTGATCATTTCTTTCATTTTATTCATCAGTGATTCATTTTACTCCCTAACAGACTAAAGAGCCAACTGATGTCTCTGGTGCTCAGAGGACTCCCGATCGTGGCCACAAACCTACAGATTTCTACAAAGTATTCTTTGTAAGTAACCTCTTTTTTCTCTCAGAATATCTAAAAGAACATGAAAACATAATCATTTCACCATTAATTGATAGTTCCTGTGTTTTATAAAACCTCTGGGAAAGCCTAAAACCATTAAATTATTACAATAGCTCTTTTAACCTCTTTGGGTGATCTGTTTGCTTAAAGGTTTAGTTCATCCAACATTTGCTCACCTTCAAATTTTACAAACTCTTTGGACTGAAGTTTTTAAGAGCTAATCTTTTAAATTAAATTTTAAGTATAGTTCACATAAATTAAAGTAAAATTTAAACTTTAAAGATTTATAGCTTAAACTGTGGTCCTTTTAGATACAGTTAATGCAGGTCAATGGCTACCATCACTTGGAGTAAAAAAAAAAAAAAAAAAACAAGCAAAAGAAAATTAATACCTGTTTCGCCTGATGATACATTGAGGTGTTATGAAGCAAAACAATCAGTCTGTGCACAAAACTGAACATTATTTTCAGCATTATTACCTATAATCCACAGCACTGACACACAGTCCTGAGGTGTTCACAAATGTCTGGAGAGCATGCATTGTGTGCTGTATTGGTCATCATCAAAATGGTACTTGCGTGTACTTATCTTGGATACCACAACATATATACAAATTAAAAATAATTTGCTTGTGCAGTCAGCTTCAGGAAGATTGTTCATGTGTGAGTTTGCTCCTGCGCATACATTATATGCGACAGGAAACTCAAGCTGTAGACTGTTGTGAATGCATTCAGGACCGCTTGCAGAAGACCAATTGTTTTACTTCGTAAGACCTCAGTGTATGGTCAGGAGTATCCACAGGTTTTAATTTTGTTTTGCCTGTGCGTGTTTTTTTAACTATCAAAAATTGTTTCCATTGACTGTTTTATATCAGGGTCAATATCACCATAGAGTGCCTTTCAACCCTCACAATACTCACACATTTTGATTTTAATTTACCATTCATTTTATGTCATGTCATAATAGTAGACACTCAAATACTATAATAAATATATTATCTGAGCTCCCACAATGTTTTTTTTTTAATTATGGGCCATTTTTTAGAGCATAAAGCATAGATATGTCCACCCTGTCGTGGACATATAAATTACAGTTAAATATGTTTTCATTGCACTATTAAGATACAAATTATATGTATAATGTATTGTGCATGTATTGTTACTTATTTGGAGAAATATTTGAATATTTGGACGCAGTTTTTTATTTGCATGTTATTGCCGCCACACCTAGCACAATAGATTATATAGGTATGATTACATTATTATTTTAAATATGATTTAAAAATACCAAGATGACAGGGTGGACGAGCCCACGACGGAGTGGACACATAAAGCAGAACACAAAAAGCATGACAAAATATGACAATGAAACATTTATTCAACTTTACAAAATACATATATAATTACATTCTCAATCACATTGACATAACCGAGAATTTAGAATGGCCTCTCTGGTTGAGATGAAACAGGCAGGAGGTTCAAAAACCAGCCCGTCTTTTCAGCAAAATGTAAACATAAGGAAAAGTATAATAACAAAACATGAAAAAGCAAGTACATTAAATGTAACAATTCGTTTTTTATTTGTGGCCAAGAAATATATAAAAATATAATAATATAAATAAATTCTGTCAATTTGTAACATTTACAACACGTGGAACACGATCAACACAATCTTTCAGTTGACCCTTGCCTGAATGTATTCCAGTGTGGTTCTATTGGGTTTTACAATAACTAAAAACCTAATGTAAACACCACATAACAGAGAAACACACTTCTGAAAAGAAATCTAGATAT
The DNA here is from genome assembly GCF_963082965.1 of Carassius carassius. NCBI lineage: Eukaryota > Metazoa > Chordata > Actinopteri > Cypriniformes > Cyprinidae > Carassius > Carassius carassius. The sequence goes on from NC_081776.1 coordinate 24,307,197, forward strand.
ACATTAACAAACAATAACACGAGCAATAAGTCATTTTAAAGAACAGATTCCTGTTCATCTAAACTGCTCTTTGATATACCTCCATGAAGCCTTGTCTATCTGTACAGAGCGTTTATTGAGAGCTTGTGGCTCTGTAATCAGGTGTTTTCTGTATTGCCGTGCACTTTCTGCTGCACACAGGGGCATGTACTGAGAACAGCAATGATTTTTTTTTTTTATTACAACTATTATCTACAGCAGATGTTTCTATAAAATGTAATATAACATTTCTATAAATTGCAATATTAACTACAAATGAATGCTATGTCCACCCTATCGAGTCTAAGTGGCCGACATGGTGGACATTTTGTAACAACGACAGGGTGGACATTTTGAGCTTCAATTAGCATATTAGCTTACAACAAACTGTGACTAGCTAAATAGTTAGTCTGGTTGTTGAAGAGAATTTTGTATATTTAAACTTAAATATTTTGAAAATATTGTATTTTAATCACTTCCTGTATATTTTATGGCGACAGGGTGGACATGTTAAGATTTGGCAAAACAAGTACCTCAGCAGTTGAAATTCCCGCCACTGAAGATATAAAAAAAATCTGTTGTGATGATGTCACTAATGGTGATGGCCTCTTCTTAAAGGGACAGATTCCGCAATACGACAGGGTGGACAACCATTCAAGGGACATGACAAGGGACAAGACAAACTCTTCTTTTTTATTAAATAAAAATATTTTTTTTATTACAAAATGATCAATACACTCAATTTGAGTAATATCTTATTTAACAAAATATTAATAGGAAAATGTTTTTTTTTTTTTTTTATTAGACTATTTTACTCTCATTCAAATTTAATGAGCAGTGCCTGGGACATAGCAAAACAACATACATCCTCTCATACAAAACTAAAGAAAATATTGAAAATGTATCTAAAGAGCCTAATGCTTCTGTTATGAATAAAAAAACTTAGCCTAATATAACACACCTTTCATAGTCATTTGTATGTTGAGTTATCATGGCAAATTAGTTATTTATGTTCAGGACACCAAAAGGCACCCTACAGTGATATTGACCCATCAATCACCAAGGACCACTGTTTCTGCTAATAATCATTTAAGTTTTACTGTAGAAAAACTCCGCTACACCTTCGATGGCCTGAGGATGTGTAAATTACCAGCATATTTTCATTTTTGAGTGTACTGTTTTTAATGGAACATAAGTTTCTATTCCTGCATTAAAGGTCCATGTTAAAAAAAATTGTAATAATCGTTGTGAAGACAGAACTCCAGCAGTCTGAACAAATTGCTTATCATTATTGATGGGTATGTAATGAGAAATTTCATGATTGTGCGCTCATGTTGTTAGGACTTTGATGACATTGGAATCCTCCTCATTGAGCATGAAGGCTCTCATCTTCTCTCCATCTCAATCCAGCCTCGTTGAAAGAGAAGTTGTGATGGGCAATATTGACGACTTGCCAAAACCTATATGCATTCTGTATGGACTTGCATCTCAACTACCCTAAATCTATGAAAAACACATTCCAATTCATCCAACAAGTACTTCTCATGAAAAAACAGCTTACAATGTAAGGAAATGCGTGAAGCTGCCATGAGAAGCCACTTGAGTTATGTTGTATAAGACATTAAGTGTGGTCTGTCACTGCATATTAGTGCTTTTAGTGCTCAGTTAATGTGTGTTCACACAATTGTTCAATGGATATAGCATATATTGTTGACTACTGTGTGCTCATCTTTCTTCCACAAACTAGTTACAATTGTTAGTAAGTGCTTTCAAAGATTATTTTTACTTGTCCTGTGGCTAAGTTTTATGAATTGCTATGTTTCCTACATATATATGTATATATATATATATATATATATATATATATATATATATATGTATGTATATGTAGTTGTAACTTACAATAGTTATTTATGCAGCCTACAGAATACTCCAAATAATAATTGATGTGATGTGAACTTAAGATTTTGAGTAAAGACTGCTAATGTAAACTTGATTTGTCTACTGCATAAACTTAAAGTTCTATGTTAATTCAACTAAAGTGGTTTAGTTTCAATTTGTGTCTAACCTTAAAATGTTTCGTGCAACGGGTTTCTGCGCAATGTTCTAGTAAAGTCAACCAATTTAGGCTAAGAGTGTGGGAGTAAGTGATAAATTACAAAATTTCATTTTAGGGTGGAATATCCCTTTAAAATTTAAAATCTTATTTTCACTCTTGAAAACTGTTCACCAAAAACTAAATTTCAGTCTGGCAGAATTTTCTGCACACTTCACCACCAACATCAAAATGAGAATTGTGAACGTAAAAGCTTCACATTACATTTATAACAACCATTGTTAAGATTTGAATTCTTTTTCAGAGCTGTTTGTGAAGACGGACAGAATTCAGCTCAAGATCCACCCTCAACACCAGATTTCTTATTCACAAGGATAGTTTTCTACTAGCATATTTTGTGCTCTCTTCAGAGTTAGGTGTATGCAGATTTTAGATATAATGAAAACTTATATATATATATATATATATATATATATATATATATATATATATATATATATATATATATACACACTCACACAGTACAGACCAAAAGTTTGGACACACCTTCTCATTCAAAGAGTTTTCTTTATTTTCATGACTATATTGTAGAGTCACACCGAAGGCATCAAAACTATGAATTAACACATGTGGAATTATATATGGAATTATATACATAACAAAAAAGTGTGAAACAACTGAAAATATGTCATATTCTAGGTTCTTCAAAGTAGCCACCTTTTGCTTTGATTACTGCTTTGCACACTCTTGGCATTCTCTTGATGAGCTTCAAGAGGTAGTCACCTGAAATGTCTTCCAACAGTCTTGAAGGAGTTCCCCGAGAGATGCTTAGCACTTGTTGGCCCTTTTGCCTTCTGTCTGCGGTCCAGCTCACCCCTAAACCATCTCGATTGGGTTCAGGTCCGGTGACTGTGGAGGCCAGGTCATCTGGCGCAGCACCCCATCACTCTCCTTCTTGGTCAAATAGCCCTTGATGCCTTCAGTTCATAGTCATGAAAATAAAGAAAACTCTTTGAATGAGAAGGTGTGTCCAAACTATTGTTCTGTACTGTATATATATGAAGAGTTAATATGCAAAAACCGATAACTCCATCTTTATTTTTTTTCAGAAATCTAATTTTTTCTTTTTTTTGCACCTTCCAAGTAACATCAATCAAACTGCAATTGGGTATATATATATATATATATATATATATATATATATATACTCCAATAGGGTAAAAGCACTGACCAAACAAAACAAAATTTGTGGCAGTGTGAAATGTGTGAATAATAATTTACCCCACATTTGTATATCCATAAAGTGATATCTTCGTCATAGTCTTTCAGGCATTCCTGCTTTAAAATTAAGGAGCTGGAGCACTTCAGTCTGGTTCAGCAAAAAATTAAAATAAAAATCTCCTTGCACTGAGAATTTGAGCATTTGTACATGGAATGTTAATGGTATTCATACACCTGTTAAGTTGCTACTACTTATATGTTTAACTTTAAAATGATAAGCCATATATGAGGTTGATGAATGAGAGACGAAGGTTTTGATTTCCAGCCTGATATAATGTAATGATGCAGCATGCCCAAGTTTATTGACAAGACAAGATACAACAGGGATGGTGATGAATGAGAACAATCTAAAATGGTAGGATAGGGCAGTCATCAGGAGAACAGGAAGACGGCCGAGATCAGAGCTGGACAATGATCCACTGGAGAACCGAGAAGATGAAGCAGCACTGTTCCAGACTGACTGTCCAGTCTTGAGAATAGCAGCCAGGCAGGATCAGGATGCAGGACAGAAACGAACAACACATAAGACAAGAACAAATTCTAGGAATAAATAACTGGAACTACAAACAGAGAAACGATTAAAACAAAATAAAAAGTAAGGCTTGAGAAAACTAAAACAAAATTAAAGACTTTTTTTATCTCGCAAATTTATATTAAATAAGCAAATCTTTAACTTTATTTTGGATTCTTATCCCATCTTATAAAATCATATCTTATCTCTAGTTAGGAAATCTCTTAATTGCATCAAGGTCTGTTACCAAGCAACCAACTCTGTGCAAGCTGCTAATGAAGTAAACAAAATTGTAAAACTGGCGAGATTTTAATTTTAGTGCTGCTGAAATCCAAGCTTTGATAAGTTTGGTAGAAAAGGCAAAGCCAAAACTATTTGGAAAGCTTTCACCTTTGTGCACTCACAAAGACAAAGACAGGGTGTGGGCAAGAGTTGCCATGGCATCTCCATCTAAAATACATAAAAAGACATTTTCACTTTAGCTATTTTTTGTTGTCCGTTTACTTAATGTCTATATAAATAGTATACCTGCTCTTCCAAACTCCAAAGAGATGCTCCTGATTTGACCTATATTTCTTATGTTCCTGGTTTTATCTGTAAACAGGATAAAATATAATGTGGCTCTTATTACAATATTATTGTTTATATTGTACAGTATGATATATAATGAAGGCGGTCAATCAATTAAATTTTTCCATATATCCATATATCATACCTAGGGTTGGGTATCGATTGGGTTTTTTACGATACCGGTGCCAAATCGATACTTTTAAAACAGTACCGGTGCTTGAACCGATACTTAAAAAAAAACATGGATAACATTAAAAAACATTAAAAATATTTAAAATAAATAAACATAGCATTCACATCCTCCTCGGGTGCTCTCATTTCCTGATTGTGCTTCCCTTACTCTAAGGCTAATAGAAAACAATATTAAATACAAAACCACACATAATATTTCTACTGTATCTCTAGTTTCTGTATCTGTATTTCTAGTGCTGTGTGTCACTGTCTCCAATCAGTTGTGAATGACTGTGATATGCCACATGCACTATAATATGTTTTATATTAAATATAAAAATTGCAAATGAAAATACCAACATGACCATTTTATAAAGTATGCCCTCATATGTGTTGAGGGCTAGATTTTTCCTGGAGGAAACAGCACTGGTGTGATGAGTGTTGGGTTTCCACCTTTAGCAAATTGATAAATTTCCCATTCAACCCTACATCTGGAGAGTCTTGTGTTTAAAGGCCAGATGTGAGCTCTAGGTGTTTTAAACTGCACAGGCTTGTTTACAGCAAGCTACGCTTGCGTGAAAGGGCTTTAACAGCACACGCTCTGGAGACTCCGTTATTATGGAAACAAAGAACTGTAAAACAAAAAATGAAAAAGAACTTCACAAAAGTTCGAACTGTATTCAAACTGTATTCATGTAAAAGAACTGCACAGATACATTTATTATAATCTTAACCCTAATCTATCGATAAACACACACCTTGTTAAAACCCGATAAAAATGGCCTAGCGATGCCCCTGCTTCTAACGTCCATGTCGGACCAGGACAAATATTTTAATTGATCGCTCAGGTATTAAGCGGCACTGAAATGAGGCACCGAAATCTGCGTTCACACTGTGCAAGTAACTATAAAGCTCACTCTAGACTTCACCGCCCATTATTACTTGTATTTCAGGAGAAATTGATGAATTAATGGCTGTAAATCCGACCAACGGTTAAATCTGTTTATTCAGCAGCCGCTATTGCCATTTCCTGGGCTTCTTCTGTGAGGTGTATTTGGAGTTTCTGCGCGAGTGTGCTCTCTAGCCTTCAGATGGAGATTTACTACTGATCACAGAACCATGCTTCACTGAAAGATACACGACAATCGCAGATTCTGCCTAATCGCAATTTATCGTCTTTGTGATTTCATTTCAGTTACAACCCGAATTTCAGAAAAGTTGGGACGTTTTTTAAATTTTAATAAAATGAAAACTAAAGGAATTTCAAATCACATGAGCCAATATTTTATTCACAATAGAACATAGATAACGTAGCAAATGTTTAAACTGAGAAATTTTACACTTTTATCCACTTAATTAGCTCATTTAAAATTTAATGCCTGCTACAGGTTTCAAAAAAGTTGGCACGGGGGCAACAAATGGCTAAAAAAGCAAGCAGTTTTGAAAAGATTCAGCTGGGAGAACATCTAGTGATTAATTAAGTTAATTGATATCAGGTCTGTAACATGATTAGCTATAAAAGCTTTGTCTTAGAGAAGCAGAGTCTCTCAGAAGTAAAGATGGGCAGAGGCTCTCCAATCTGTGAAAGACTGCGTAAAAAAATTGTGGAAAACTTTAAAAACAATGTTCCTCAACGTCAAATTGCAAAGGCTTTGCAAATCTCATCATCTACAGTGCATAACATCATCAAAAGATTCAGAGAAACTGGAGAAATCTCTGTGCGTAAGGAACAAGGCCGGAGACCTTTATTGGATGCCCGTGGTCTTCGGGCTCTCAGACAACACTGCATCACTCATCGGCATGATTGTGTCAATGACATTACTAAATGGGCCCAGGAATACTTTCAGAAACCACTGTCGGTAAACACAATCCGCCATGCCATCAGCAGATGCCAACTAAAGCTCTATCATGCAAAAAGGAAGCCATATGTGAACATGGTCCAGAAGCGCCGTCGTGTCCTGTGGGCCAAGGCTCATTTAAAATGGACTATTTCAAAGTGGAATAGTGTTTTATGGTCAGACGAGTCCAAATTTGACATTCTTGTTGGAAATCACGGACGCCGTGTCCTCCGGGCTAAAGAGGAGGGAGACCTTCCAGCATGTTATCAGCGTTCAGTTCAAAAGCCAGCATCTCTGATGGTGTGGGGGTGCATAAGTGCATACGGTATGGGCAGCTTGCATGTTTTGGAAGGCTCTGTGAATGCTGAAAGGTATATAAAGGTTTTAGAGCAACATATGCTTCCCTCCAAACAACGTCTATTTCAGGGAAGGCCTTGTTTATTTCAGCAGGACAATGCAAAACCACATACTGCAGCTATAACAACAGCATTGCTTCGTCGTAGAAGAGTCCGGGTGCTAACCTGGCCTGCCTGCAGTCCAGATCTTTCACCTATAGAGAACATTTGGCGCATCATTAAACGAAAAATACGTCAAAGACGACCACGAACTCTTCAGCAGCTGGAAATCTATATAAGGCAAGAATGGGACCAAATTCCAACAGCAAAACTCCAGCAACTCATAGCCTCAATGCCCAGACGTCTTCAAACTGTTTTGAAAAGAAAAGGAGATGCTACACCATGGTAAACATGCCCCGTCCCAACTATTTTGAGACCTGTAGCAGAAATCAAAATTGAAATGAGCTCATTTTGTGCATAAAATTGTAAACTTTCTCAGTTTAAACATTTGCTATGTTATCTATGTTCTATTGTGAATAAAATATTGGCTCATGTGATTTGAAAGTCTTTTAGTTTTCATTTTATTAAAATTTAAAAAACGTCCCAACTTTTCCGGAATTCGGGTTGTAATCGTGCAGCCCTAAAGATTTCTTAAGAGCCAATTCATCCACAAATTGATAGAGAACTGAGTTTTTAATTTCTTAAAGAAATGTGAAAAGCCACGAAAGTAAGAGCAACTGATGGAACACAACATATGTTGGTGCCATTCATAACTCTCAATTCCATGTTTACATGTGCAAATAAATAAATTAAATAATATTAATTTTTTTAATATAATTTTTTATGTAACACACTAAATTTAACATTATAATTATGTATACTTTACATTTTAATATCCTTCATTATTTTAGGGAGTAAATCTAATTAATTGTACTTTTTTTGATTAAGGTAATGATTTAAAGTGCACTTAAAAAAACATTTTAAAGTTGAAGAGGGGGCAGCACTACACATGACTTGCTCGAGAAGAATGTCTTCAAAGAAGTGTGTTTTTGGTTGTAAAGGAAAGTTAACCTTGTTCTGCTTCACAAAGAACCCAGCATTAAGGAAACAGTGGAAGCAGTTTGTTTTTCCAGGCCAGAAACATATTTTCATTTGTGTTTGTTTGTTCCCACCACTGATGAATGTTCATAAACAAGGCCCAGTTCGACACTGGATTTACAAAATGTTTGATACTGAAAGATGGAGCAGCCCCAGTGATAAAAGAACCCAGTCATGAGTCGGAACCACAGGCGGTAAGTAAAACTGCATACAATTTCTGTGTTTTGTTGGCAATCACAGCGTAAGTGCATATAATGTAAACAAAAGGAACATGCTCATGACTCTACAGCTCAGCCCACAGCAAGCAAACCAGGAGCTTGGCAGTTTTTGGAGAGAATTGTAAAGGTTTATTTTAACTTTTAAAAATCTGATAAAAACCCATCTAAATGCTGAAATGACTTTTATGCATCTATTTCTTTCTTACAACAAATTCAAGATTATTTATACAGAGATTTTCACAATACATATATTTTCAAAGCACATCTACAGTAAATACTTATTTTTGTGTTACAATTTAGGAAGAATTCTGTTACAAGCCTGTTACAAGTTACAGAGATGGGTGTGTCAAGGTAATGTCCATACGGTTCTCATACACAGCTATAATCCAATACACATTATGTGCTCACTTAACATCATGTAATCAGTAAAACAGACATCATAATTTACAATAACTATGACCTCATGACTTCAAGCAAGCATTGATATTTCTTTACGCTGACTCCTAGTTCAAGAAAAAATATTTGAAAGATGAATCATTTGTCTTATTTACAATTAGGCCTAAACATTTACTGTATTGTATATGCACGTGTGTGTGTGTGTGTGTGTGTGTGTATGTGCGTTTTACAGCTTTTTTACAGACCACAAAAATACATAAATACATACTTAAAAAACAATTTAATAATAACAAAAGTAAATGTTGCTCAACTCCTTATATAATCCTCATAATTAACAGAGTTAAACCAAAGGTAAGCTGTCTCTGTTGTTGCTTACTGGTTTTTCAACCTGACAGAGAGACAATGATTCAAAAACTGTAAATCCAGCATAGAGAGGTTCGGTGAATGTGGAGGTGAATGTGTGTAAGTGTGTGAGTGAGTGTGAGTCTGAGACATTGTAGATGGACAGAGTTCCAGCCGACACATCCACATACACTCCTACTCTCTTAGAGGAGTGTAAAGGGAAACGTATGTCAATTGAACTAAGATTGTGCCAGACAGTATATCTATTATTAATACACATCAAACTCCAGGAGTTTTTATTGTATCCAAACTCACATGAACAACTTCCTCCTTTCCTTCTGATTCCTTTATATGTCACTGATATAATAGCATTTCCACTCCATTCAGCCTCCCAGTAACAGCGTCCAGACAGACTCTTACTACACAGAACCTGAGGACATCCATCAAATCTGTCTGGATGATCAGGATATGACTGACACTCTTCCACGTGTGCCACCTTTTTTCTATTCTCAGATAGAATGAGATGATTGTGTGCTGTGTTTGGATCCAGTGTGAGATCACAGGCATCTGTACAAAAGAAAAGAGTCATATGTAACAGTCACTAAAAGTGTGTCTCTGTGTGTGTGTGAATTGAATTGAATTGAAATTTATTTGACAAGTTTATAAAATTGTACAAAATACAAGTATTCCATACACTTTAGAAAAAACTGTCGAGGATAAAAACACAATAAAGCCATTGGCTTGTTTCCATTGCGGCCCTCGATGTTAAGTATAAAGGTTATGTGTACGTGCAGAATAGACAGACCATACAGTATCTCCTAATCATAATTTATCACATCAATAAAAATCTACTTTTAAACTATATAGTAGAGATAATTCACCAAACATACAAATCACAACTGACACTAAACATCCCACTAAATGACACAATTTACAATAAAATCACCACAAAACACACTAACTACCCTCACCAAACAGCCATCTTTTTACCATTCTTTTAAAACTCAAAAAATCTTTTACTCCCTTATTGAAACTGGTAATTTATTCCATGCTATAGCACTAGTATATAAAAAGGAATTTTTCCCTACCAAACTCTTAAATTTACATGGACAAATATTAAAATCCCTACCCCTAGTTTTATATGAATGCTGCTGACTCACCATATAAAAATAATTTTCTAAATACCTTGGAACCACATTATTGACAATCCTATGTGTCAGACCCATTTTTTAAAAATATCACCCTTTTTTCCACCGTCAATATCCCCAACTCCTTAAAACTTTCACTATGTAATTGCGCCCTAGAATGCACCTTTAAAATTATCCGAACTAATCTATTTTGAGCCTTTTGCAATTTATTCTTCAAAACTTGGGAACAACCATTATACCAAAAGGAGGAAGCATAATCAAAATGAGGTTGAATCAAGGCACCTGCTAATAATTTTAAAGAGTGAATGTCTAATAGACCGGCTTGCCTCGCTAAAAACTTAATTTTACCACATATTTTTATAAATGCCTTTCTAGCCATCAAATCACCCGTTAATTTATTATCTATTAAACAGCCCAAATAGTTTACCACAGATTTTACCTCTATTGCCTTACCATTTAACTTAATTACGAAGGTATCATCCTTATTTAATTTCATTTTAGATGCAAACAGAATGGCCTCAGTCTTTCCTGCATGTAGGGATAGTTTATTATCTAAAAACCATTTAGACATCGCCTCTAGCTGAAAAGTCATCTTTTCTTCAATGACCCCCTTATCCTGATGAGATATTAAAACCGCTGCATCATCTGCGTACAGAACAAGTTCCTCTGAGCATGCTGCTTTAAGATCATTTATGTACAAAAGAAAAAATAAGGGACCTAAAATACTCCCTTGAGGAACTCCAGAGTTAATAAATAAAGGACTAGACAAAATACCTTTAATGTCTACCCTCTGGCATCTATCATCAAGGTAGGACTGAACCCACCTAAGAGAATTCTCATCAAAACCAACTGCCTTTAACTTGTACAGTAAAATTGTGTGGTCTACAGTATCGAATGCTTTCTGTAGGTCCAACATAACCATTCCACAGAATTTACCATTGTCAACCGCTTTCCTTATTTTATCAGTCATATATAATATACAAGTCTCAGTTGAATGTAACTGTCTAAAACCAGACTGTAAATCATATAAAATATTGTTTTTACTAATATATTTTCCAATTTGGTCATAGACAACTCTTTCCAATATCTTAGACATTGCACCCAAAACAGAGACAGGCCTGTAATTAGCCATATTTAACTTACAACCTTTCTTATATAGTGGTATAACTCTAGCACTCTTAAACTCCTTTGGTATTACTCCTTGTTCAACTGATAAATTTAATATATATGATACATATGGAGCAATTACTCTAGCGGAGTCCCTAAAAAATTTTGCAGGAATATTATCAATCCCAGAAGCTTTATTTGTTTTTATTTCATTTAAACATTTAAAAACCTCACTTTCAGTTACTGGTATCAACTTAAAAGAATCTTGAATAATTCCACGCTTCCCATAAAAAGATTTCACTTGTGTCTTGTTATAAACATCAGGCCTCTCTGGAAGTTGGTTATATAATTTTTTAGCTAATGATATGAAATAATGATTAAAAGTTTCAGCAACCTCCTTTGGATTAGAAATTAATACCTCCTCCACCTTTAGGTTGATATTTAGAGACTTTTCCTTAGAAGCATTTGAATAACCTAAATTCTTTAGCACACCCCATAGCTTTTTTGGCTCATGTCGATTTTCATTTATCTTATTTTTAAAATAATTTCTTTTTGCTTCTCTTATCAAACCCCTAACTTCATTTCTTCTTAATTTATAAATCTCAAAACTCCTAACTTCCAAATCATTTTTAAACTTTTTAAAACTATCATTCCTTAATTTAATCCTCTGTAATATATCATCATTAATCCAAGGTTCTGATCGCTGTTTAATTCTTACATTTTTATACGGAGCTACCCTGTCTAGTACCTTACTAAATACTTCCTTAAAACCCACCCAAGCTTTATCAACACCTTTACAATTCAATACTCAAGACCAATCAACTTTTCCCAGTAAGTCACAGAATAACTCTGGACAATAATATTTCATAGATCTCACGGATATTGTATTATGACCATAAAATTTCGTCTTCTTCACTTTTCTATATATATATATTAAACAATGATCACTTATACAACAATCCATGAAACCACTAGAGCCTATTTTTTTGTGTCAGATACTAATATCACATCAATAACAGACTGAGTTTTTGGCGTAATTCTAGTTGGCACCGTAATAATTTGTTTCAAAGCAAAAAATCACAAAAAATTTTAAAAGACTTATACATTACAGAGTCACTTTTTAACATATCTGTATTTAAATCCCCACAAATTATAACTTCGGAATCATGGTGTTTCACACAATCATTTAAGACCCCCTCCAACAATTCATAAAAATCCCTCTGATCCGGAGGACGATAAAGAGACCCAACTAAAATGGGCTTACAGTTCGGTAATAAAATGTCCACCCACACGGCCTCAATAGAAGCACTGACCAAATCATTTCTATCATTAAACATCAAATCCGATCTGACAAATACACAAACACCACCACCTTTACGATTTCTATCTCTTTTTATCAAATTGTAATTTGCTATTTCAATTTCAGAATCCAGAATCGAACCGTCCAACCAAGTTTCACTACACCCTAGTACCGACAAATTAAACTGCGAACATAACAGTCTTATCTCAGAGATCTTTGGAAGTATGCTCCTAACATTTAAATGAGCAATAATTAGACCATTTGTGGTCTTCCTTAAGTCAATACCACAAGCAACATCCTCCCGAAATGAGCTAACTGGCTCATCCCGATGCTTCTGCTGCTTTAACAAAACCTGTTCACGCAGCTGGTGGTCCTCGTGCTCCGGGCCAACCAACCTGGAGCAGGTCTCAGTTCCAGCAACCTGATGAATCACCTCCTGCCGTGACACATCTCTAGAATCCTCATGCAGAGAAGTAAAATTCTCCCAATGTTCAGCAATATAATTCCAACCCGCTGTAGCACCAGATCGTCGATCCTCCTGGCCAGACGCACTCAGCACATCCAAATAAGACTTCGAGTCGGCAAGGCTTCGCTGTTGATTATCTCTCGAGATGGGACCGGGACATTGATGTATATCACCGGACAGAAGTAAACACAGGAATATAATAGTCCCCTTATATCTCCGATTTCTATTTGCTCCACTCTTCCTCATACACGGAACTGACCACGAGTGGCAAATGAACGTCTCATAAACAATGTTTGAGCCGAAACCGAAAAACTTTTTTACGTTTCCACTTTCTTGCATCCAACATTTAAAATGCCCTTCAGTAGATTCCTTCTCACGATAAAATAAGATTAAAAAAACACTGACAAGTAGGAGAACTATTTGCACATAACATCTGCTTGCCGCCATCTTGCCAGATACGTGTGTGTGTGTGTGTGTGTGTGTGTGTGGGTGTGTAGACATACATTTGTGTAGTCCAGCTGTAATCCTCAACTCTCCTCCATGATCTACACTGTAAAACACACAGTGTCACATTCTGCAGATCACATACAATCAGTAAACATGCACACACAGCAGTGTCAACATACTTAAGTTTGTCCAATGAGCAGTTTGGATCTTCCAGTTTTTCAGAGAGCAGCTTCACTCCTAATTCTCCTGGGAGATTGTAGCTCAGATCCAGCTCTCTCAGGTGTGAGGGGTTTGAAGTCAGAGCTGAAGACACATAAAGACAGCCTTCCTCTGTCACCATACAGCCAGACAGTCTACAACACAGACAACACCAGAGAAGTTTGTCAATTAAAATAACACAGTGTAATTTTGTTTTGTTCAAAATGTACAGAATGTATAAAAATTAGTGGGTACTTCATCAATCCATATTCCAAAACATTGTTTTACCTTACATCACTTTGGCATACCCATAATTAAGTTTTTATATTCAGACAATTTCTGACCAAGCAGGACACAAACCACTGCAGAGTAGCTACTGCAGAGTAATTGAATTGTCATATATGAACAGAGCAAAGTAGCTCCAGCTACAGTGTTCTTCTGCAAGATGCATGCAGTTTTTTTATTAACTGCAAGAGTTAGTGAATTTTAAAGAGGTTTTGGTTATCTACAGGGATTTTTATATTATTTACACATAAGGTATAATTATAATAGACATTAACAATGGTTCAGATTAGAGCAAACACAACCAAGTACTGCCAAGACATTACAAGCATCCAAGGAGTAGGACACAATTGACGTTTAGTTTGATGAGAGCACATCTTTATCTGTGGTAAATACCTCAGTATGTTCAGTTGACATAGTGAACTTTTCAGACTTCTTGACAGTAGCTTCACTCCTGAATCCTGCAGATCATTGTTACTCAGGTCAAGCTCTCTCAGACAGGAGTATGATGACTGTAGTGCTGAAGACAATCTTTCACAACACTGACCAGTGATATTACAGGTGACCAACCTAAACAGAACAATAACGCAGTAAATCACAACACTTATAACTTCTGTCACAATATATGTCACTTTTTAAATGACACATTCTGACTGGCATTTGCAATGATCTCTTCTGCCTTAAGGTCTTAATTTCTATGGAAATTGTCGTTCTTCCAAAAGAAAAATTATATAGTTGTTAACTACTATAAGTCAATTATTTATGATTCCCTTTGAAGTCTGTGAGTCTGATGCTATGACAGTACTTGACACTACAATAAGTGACACTCTCTTTCTGCCTATTCAAAGTGAATACTTGTGTTAAATGAAGCAACATGATGAAATTCCTTGCTTCAGGGTGGCTGATATTTTGCAGAAGTCGTATACAGAAGAACATAGGGCCTTACTGTAGCTTCACTTCAACTGTGTTATTTTGCCACTGCATCAGTGCAGTGAGTGCTGATACTGAACCTAAAGCTTCAGTCTCTTCTCCACAAATGTGCATTAAAGAAAGGTTAGTTCCGGTCCAGTCAGAGAAGGTAGTGTGCATGCATCCTGGCAGTTAGCTTCTTAAATTGAAACTTGACTTGGTGGCTTTGTGAGTTTCACTTGTTTATCCACTGTGCTTTATTTGACAAACTCCAAGACTGATATAGCTCTGTTAATGTGGATGTTCCAGTGGATACCAGTTGATGCCTGTTATGGCCATCGCCACCCCATTTTGAGTGTTATGTATGAGACCTCTCCATTGCTAGTTCAACTCAAGAGTACCTTAACATATGTGGTGATGCAGTAGCTCCACTGCAGTGATGCGTGTGTTGCCTACGGTCACCCGCGGTTACGAGTCATCCAAAAATATTTTTAATGATATTCAGGTCAATTTCCAATATTACCATCTGTATAAGTGGCCATCAGCACATCAGCACTTATTTGCATCGTAATTCATTGTGAATACTGCATTTCTAGCAATCTCAGGATGTTCTGTAATTGGCAAACAAAGTTAAATCTTTTTTAATTTTTCTGATTATTCTTATTTTTCTTACTCAAATTATTCTTATTGTATTTTTCTAGTGCTAAAATAAATCACTTATATGATGTCTAAGTTTCTGTCTAGTGTTTTATAACTGAAAAAAACTATGCAGTGGTATGTTTACTGACTGTAATGATTTAAAACTTCCTATTCATCCGGAAGAAGGAGGAGGGAACCGGCGGACAATCAAACAACATTTTAATAATACAAAATAAACACAAAACAGCGCACCAGCCCCTCACGGACGACTGGTACGCTCAAATAAAACCAAAACACAACTAAAAGCCCAGGCCTGGTCCTCTCTCGTCCGTTACTGTCGTCGCTCCAGTTTTATATCCTTCCATCTCCTCCGTGGGCCTCGAGACCGGCGGGTCGAACAGGTGTAGCTCATCTCCAATCACTCCACCGGCCTCGCTCCCATGTCCCTCGGCCCCGCCCCACTCGTCACATAACCCCATCGCCCCTCGCAGGCCGGGGGGTACTCCTGAGACTGCGCTCTACCCCCCCCCCCTCCCTCCGGGGGACCGCTCACGGGGACCTGCGGGAACCTGGGGGTAGGACAGGCGAGGCGAGAGAAAAGGAGATGGAAGGAGGAGCGACAGAGATGAGAGAGGGGAGAGAGGAGAAAAAAAAAATTCCGGTTCCCAGACGCACTGCTGCTCGGCCCTCCACCGGCTGGGCGATCTCCTCCGCGGTGCCTGGCGGTGGCACTGGACGGCCCTCGGCGGACGGCACGACACCCCTCCGCCGCCCGGTGGACGGCGACGGCTCCTCCGGTTTTGGGCAGCCGGCAGGAGTCCCCCGTTCCCTGCCCCTCCGGATACCTTCACGGAGGCAGCAGGCTCCGGCCCCCTGGCGAACGGCGCCGACTCCTCCGCTCCCTCACGGACGGCAGCGGTCCCTCCTTATCGTGGGCGGTCGGCAGCGGGCTCGCCCGTCCCCGGCAACTCACTCCAGCCCACCGCCTCGAGCGTCCATGGCGGCATCCTCCTCGCCTGCTCGATGGCACCGCGGATTCACCACAGCGGCGAGGGATCTTCAGCAGCGCGTCCCTCCTTCTCCCGGGCTTCGGCACCACTGTAATGATTTAAAACTTCCTATTCATCCGGAAGAAGGAGGCGGGAACCGGCGGACAATCAAACAACATTTTAATAATACAAAATAAACACAAAACAGCGCACCAGCCCCTAACGGACGACTGGTACGCTCAAATAAAACCAAAACACAACTAAAAGCCCAGGCCTGGTCCTCTCTCGTCCGTCACTGTCGTCGCTCCAGTTTTATATCCTTCCATCTCCTCCGTGGGCCTTGAGACCGGCGGGTTGAACAGGTGTAACTCATCTCCAATCACTCCACCGGCCTCGCTCCCATGTCCCTCGGCCCCGCCCCACTCGTCACACTGACTATATAGTTTGTAGAAGCCTTCAATACTATTGGGAAATATTTTTTTTATATTTGGGGGTGGGGGGTCTAGACATAGTCTCAGAAAAATATTTGCAGGAGTCTTATTTTTCATGATATCTTTTTCAGATTTGAAATAGAAACTCATGAGACATGTGGCTTTCAACCCATTACTTTTCTAGATTGCTCCAGGACTCATTTCATGTATTTTTATATCAAATCAAAAATATTTAAGTGTGGTAAAAAAACATTTCAAGGCATTTCAGTGTCTATAACTTTTAATATTTTTGAGCATTATCAAATCTGGTTGATAAAAAGTAAAGCCCAAAGGGTCTTCTTTCCAAAGACACCAAAATTATGTTTGTAACACACTGAACTAGGAAACTGTTACAATTTTAAGTTAGGTAGAGCACTTCAGCTGTGAGTCCCATAATGGGGGGTCCTGGCTAACAGGTTAAATAGAGCAGCTACACCTCCACCTCTCCTAACAGTCCTGCAGACACTAATGAAATTAAAGTTACATTTATATTTAATCATTTAGCAGATGTTTTTTTCCAAAGCGACTTACAAATGAGAACAATAGAAGCAGTCAGGTCAACAAGAGAACAACAACAGTATACAAGTGCCATGACAAGTCTCAGTTAGTCTAGCACAGAATGCATAGCAAGTTTTTTTTTAATAAATGAAAAAACAAGAAAAGAAGGAAAAGTGCTAGTATTAGTTGGTTAAGTGCTGGCGAAAAAGATGAGTCTTTAGATGTTTCTTGAAAATGTGTAAAGACTCATTTTGAGATTGGGGGGTCATTCCACCAGCTGGGCACAGTCCAGGAAAAGGTCCGTGAAAGTGGTTTTGAACTTCTTTGGGATGGCACCACAAGGCATCGTTCACTTGCAGAGCGCAAACTTCTGGAGGGCACATAAGATTTAATCAGTGAGTTTAGGTATGTTGGTGCCGTGCCAGTGGTCGTCTTGTAGGCAAGCATCAGTACCTTGAATTTGATGCGAGCGGCTACTGGTAGCCACTGTGACCTGATGAGGAGAGGAGTAACGTGAGCTTTTTTTGGATCATTGAAGACAACCCTCACTTCTGCATTCTGGATCAGTTGCAGAGGCTTGACAGTAGGGTTGCACGATGTGTCATTTAAGCATCGATATCGCGATGTACGAATCCACGATAGTCACATCGCAGGATGTGCGATGTAGGCTGTTGTAGTTGATCCGTTATTCATTAACTGTACGGGCCAGCTGCTCCCGGCCCTTGACGAATGTGATTCGCTGAGAGCGCGTGAGAGAGAGAGCGCACGCGCGCGCGAGAGAGAGACAGAGGGAGAGAGAGCGAGAGAGCGAGCCACGGCCGCACGCTCACCGTGTTCAAACAACACGAGCACTATCTTGCTCTCTCTCCTTCGCGCATATTAATCAATTGACACGATGTTTAAAATGAGAATGTAAGTGTGCTCACCCCATTTTTGTTTGTAAGAAAAAATTAGATTAGATTTCCTATCGCAATATATATCGCAGAAAAATAAAATATCGTAATGTCATTTTTTCCCAATATCATGCAGCCCTACTTGACAGTACATGCAGGAAGGCCCACCAGGAGAGCATTACAATAGTCCAGTCTGGAGAGAACAAGAGCTTGGACAAGAAGTTGGGTGGCTTGCTCTGACTGGAAGGGTCGAATCTTCCTAATGTTGTAAAGGCAAATCTGCAGGACCGGGTCGTCGTAGCAATGTGGTCTGTGAAGCTTAACTGATGATCCATCACAACTCCTAGGTTTCTGGCAGTCCTCAAAGGAGTAATGGTTGATGAACCCAGCTGTATAGAGAAGTTTTGATGAAGCAATGGGTTAGCTGGAATCACCAGGAGTTCTGTCTTCGTAAGGTTAAGCTGAAGGTGATGGCTTCAGGCTGAAATGAGAGTAGCTACCGTCGGGTCATCTGGTTGGTATGAGAAGTAGAGTTGGGTGTCATCAGCGTAGCAGTGATAAGAAAAGACATGCTTCTGAATGACAGATCCTAATGATGTCATGTAGATGGAGAAGAGAAGTGGTCCAAGTACTGAGCCTTGAGGAACCCCAGTAGCAAGGTGTTGTGACTTAGAAACATCACCCCTCCAAGACACACTGAAGGATCTGTCAGAGAGGTAGGACTTAAGTTAGGAGGGGCTGCTTCATTGAGGATTGTTGCACTGCAGCTGTCTTCTAGCCATGTTTCATTTAGAAACATAAAATCCAGATTGTTTGTAGTTATAAAGTCATGATTAGAAATGATTTCTTTTTCAGTGAGCGAATGTTTAAAGATGCTAACTTGATGGCAGTGCTTTGTATCTTTACATCAATCTTAGTTTGATGCATAATAGGCCGCAGATTAGATGAGATTGCCCTTCGGCTTGAGAATACCCTAAGACTTTCTAGCACGTGATAAAACTGAAATAGAGAAAGCTACAGGCACACTGGGTTCCGAACCATATCACTGAGAGCTGCTATCAGTTGTTTTTGGTTCACCTTCAGCAGATAGAGGGTTTGGGCCCTGGCATAGTGGCAGAGGTCGGAGAGATCTCACAGGAGCAGGGCCCACAGGCTTTGGTGGTTGGGGGGCCCACCGTTTTTTTGTTGATATCTGAGGGCTTGCAGCGAATGAGTGAGAGAGTTTAGTCCCAGCATACACCAATTCCTCCATTTTATGTGAGAAGCACAGAAGTAGCGATGCTGGAGAGAGGGATAATGTGTCTGGTGAGATGGGCTGTGTCTCTGGTGTTTCCGGTGGCTGTGATATGTTGTCCAGGCTTTCCTGGCTGTTTTCCAGAAAGTCGTCCTTGGGTGCTGAATCTTGTAGCTGTTTTGATATATCAAAGTCTGTCTGTGAGGAGCTCTGTGGGCAGGGCTCAGCTGGGATAGTGTCCATCCGCAGTGCTTGTTTTGGCTGCATGGAGTTATCAGTGTCCTTGTGGGATATGTCAACCACATGATGACTCGGACCCGGTGTGTGTGTGCTGAATGAATTGACACACTCTGCTGAAGGATGACGGAGGGAAAAGTAGATATTGTCCTTAAGCACTCTAGCACCAAGTTTGTTTGGGTGGAAGCCATCCGGATTAAAAAGTTGTCTATGGCCCCAGAAAAGATTGGAGTTGTCAATGAAATTCACACCTTTTATACTGCAAGATCTTTGTAGCCATGTGTTCAGCCCAAGCAACCGTGAAAACATATTTGTCAAAGAGTTCACTGAAGTCATTCTTAAGGAGCTCTGACTGCTCTTTCCGAATATCATTCTTCCCCACATGGATGATGATTCGATTTGCTGGACCAGGAAGTGGGTCGGGTACAATATTTTTACTTTTTCTTTTTTTGCGGTCCGAGTTGCGGGCGGGTTAGTTGAAAACATCGGTCGGGTGCGGGTTGTTTATACATTGACCCGCGCATCTCTGCTCCACTGGTGACATAGTAGAAATCCCTTGGTCAGCAGAATCCTAAGAGGCACCAGATGGCTAAGGCCCTCTCACTTTGCTAATGTCCCATTTTGGGACCTTCGACTGGTATTAACCACAGTATTGTTTCACCAATATTTTCTTATTTTTGCATACATTATTACCATTACTTTAGATATCACAAGCTTGTATTGTAGCAAACTACATTATCAAAGGGTAGATTAACTCTACTTGGACTACATGAAATTATGAGTATCTTGTAGCTAGGTATTGTCCTTCAGGTGAGAAATAGCATAGTGAAGGTGATGGAGTAACATAAGTCTTTGGTCCAGGTGAAGCGGTATAGTAAAGCAAACACACATTCTCTGATTGAATGTTTGAGGGGCTCCAATTTACTTCAGCAGTGCTGCACTCATTGCCTGCTTTTTTTGTTGTTGACAACTTTACCTTATGAAAACACTTATCACCTCCAGGAAAAGAAGCAGGATAATTTGGACAGGGTCCTTGATCATTTCAGTCTGATCTTCATTTCAGATTGTAATGATTATTTTCAAAAATCAGCTTTGAAACATTTTTGAAAAAAAGGCATTTGAAAACAATATTTATGTCAGCCTTAACACATCCCATTTTATTAAAAAAATTAAAATATATAATGACTGTTTCAGTTGCATACAACAGCACTACAGTTACCAGATATGAGGGATGAGATGCTGCATTAATAGCTGACATAATGGAAACTTTGCCCAGATGTGACCATCTCAAAACTCTGTATAACACTGTCAAATCAAAATGGTTTAAGACATACTTTTTTGGGGGACATTAAATAATGTTGCAAATACCAATAAATTCACTACCACAGACCTTAGTTAATCCTAATTCATTATTCATTTAAATAATCCTGTGTCCATTACAAACCTCAGTATGTTTAGTTGACAATGTGAACTCTTCAGTCCATCTGAAAGTAGCTTCACTCCCGAATCCTGCAGGTCATTGTTACTGAGGTCCAGTTCTCTCAAATGGGAGTTTGATTGGAGAGCTGAAGACAAACTTTCACAGCACTCACCAGTCAATCTACAGCCTGGCAATCTGAACAAAACATAAATGATTAAATAATTAAAACTAGAGCACATGTAATAATTGCCAGTTGTACAGCTATACAACTTGTATAAATATAATCAGCATATATGAACAGTAATATAATGTGTGTAATGTGTGTATGTGTGTGTGTGTGAAGAAACAATAATTAAAAGATTTCATTTTTAGAGTAGCCATCATAGAGAGAGGAAAACCAATAAATGCATTTTTCAAAAACTTTCCAGGACATTCAATATGACTAACAGCTGCAATATTTCAGCAAATATACTCTTGAGGTCATGTTGTACATTTTGTGTTTATTTTTATAACAAAGCTTTTATTACTGATTTATTAGAACATTGTAAGGCTTTAGTCCAAAAACTAAAGGAGAAACTAAGATCAATTATGTCTATTGAAAAAAAAACCTAACCCTTAAACGGTATTCCAATAGATGGAAAACACAACCTAATATAAACAAAGCAAGAGAGGCCATTTCATCTATATTTTTTAACCTCTCATCATCACTCCAACCATACCAAACTCCTTGTATTCATCCAATTCATCCAATTTCTAGACGACTTCAACAAACCCGTAACTTTTGGTTCCAAAAACATGTCAAATCTGTTCTCCAACAATCAGGCATCCCAGCGGATAACTATTCCAGCCACTCTTTTCGCACTGGGGCAGCAACCTAAGCAGCTCAAAAAGGCCTCTCTAAGCATAAAATACAAGCTCTTGGCCAATAGTCTTTAGATGCTTTAAAAAGCTATATCAGGACCAATCAGTCCCACATTTAAAAACCCCACCAAGCCCTCATTTACTAAATAATATTAAAGTTAAAAAAAACTTTGCTTTTCCATCCGTCTACCGGCTAGGCTTACCCATCTGATGCCATGAGTATTGAACTCCTTTCAGATGCTGCAAAGCTTTTGAAGCTGGAACTTCACATTTATGCCACGTTCCAGGCAACCCATAACCCGTGTTTTTCCAACCTTAAACCTGTGAAAGTGCACTGGAATGGTAGTCAAACCCGTGAAAGGGTTCGCTCCCGTCAAGAAGCGTTATGAGCTCTCCTGATCAGGCTTGCCAAAACACGCTGCTTCTCATCCATCAGCTAGTAGCGCCATGAACTGCTCCTGTCGGAGTTTGTGTGGGCTCTCCCGGTCAAAAGACTAGTTTCTTCCTGAAACACCAGCCCCCCAAATTTTCAGTGCTCATTTTGGAGGGTTTATTTTTTTTTTAGGTTGGCTGTTCTTTGCTTTGTTGCTTTTGGGGGGGTACTCTGGGTCCAGGCCAAAATTCAGAGCTTGAAGCCCTGCTCTTGGACAGCTATTTATTATATGTAAGTATGAACTTGTGAAATTTTTGATTAACCAAATGCGGTAGGAGCACAATTAGTAATCAACCCAATTAGCAAGAGGCGTGTATATATAGACAGCAGACTTATCTCTGTTCCTTGACACTTTTTACAGCATCCTTCTGCCACCCCTTCTCTACTCAGGGTTTGGGCCAAAATTCCAAGCTTAGAGCCCTCCCCTTGGACAGCACACCAAATACGTATAACCTTTATTCTGTTTATTATATATAGGTTTGAACTCATGGAATTATTTAAAGGGAACATATGATGCGATTTCAGTTTTTTTCATGCAACACCATACCATCAGAGATGCAGGCTTCTGAACTGGGCACTGATAACAACTTGGGTTGTCCTTGTCCTCTTTTGTCTGGATGACATGACGTCCCAGTTTTCTAAAAAGAACTTCAAATTTGATTTGTCTGACCACAGAACAGTTTTTCAGTTTGCCACAGGCCATTTTAAATGAGCCTGCACTTCTGGATCATGTTTAGATATGGCTTCTTTTTTGACCTATAGTGTTTTAGCCGGCAACGGCGAATGGCATGGTGGATTGTGTTCACCGACAGTGTTTTCTGGAAGTATTCCTGAGCCCATGTTGTGATTTCCATTACAGTAGCATTCCTGTATGTGATGCAGTGCTGTCTAAGTGCCTGAAGATCACGGGCATCCAGTATGGTTTTCCGGCCTTGACCCTTACGCACAGAGATTGTTCCAGATTCTCTGAATCTTTGGATGATATTATGCACTGTAGATGATAACTTCAAACTCTTTGCAATTTTTTTTTGAGGAACTCCTTTCTGACATTGCTTCACCACAGCATTGGGGGAATTGATCCTCTGCCCATCTTGACTTCTGAGAGACACAGCCACTCTGAGAGGCTATTTTTATACCCAATCAGGTTGCCAATTAACCTAATAATTTGCAAATGCGTCCTCAAGCTATTACTTATATGTATTTTACTTTTTTGGCTTCTTGTTGCTACCTGTCCCACATCATTTTTGGAATATGTAGCTCTCATGAAATCCAAAATGAACCAATATTTGGCTTGAAATTTCAAAATGTCTCACTTTCAACATCTGATATGTTATCTATGTTCTATTATGAATAAAATATGAGATTTGTAAATGATCCCATTCCTTTTTTGCTCACTATTTGTACAGTGTCCCAAATTTTTTGGAATCGGTTTTGAATATCACAAACCTATTTTCAAGTTACAAGCGCTCAGTTAAAAAAAATACATAATTATTCACACTTACAGGTTGTGATTCAAAGGTGCAAGATGATCCAAATATTTTGGGTATTGCCCCAATTCTTAATGATTAAGTGTTTTGCAAATCCTTAATTAAACTCTTGAAAGATTTGAGATGCTAATGTGCTGTCATTGTAACACCATTGTGTTGCAACGCAATCAACAGATGTCCCCACTGGACATGACAAAGTGACAGTTGCTCACATTCAGTATAGGCACATTGTAAAATAAATTTCCACCACTGACTCTACACATCCTTATCCTTTGAGAGTATATTAAAAAGTTGTTTGCTTTCACAGCACAGAAAACAGCCAATGATGATCACTATGTGTAACAAATGTGTTACAAACCTATGTAGAGTTCTGCAGAAAATCACAATGTAATTAATGATGACTCATTTTGGACAGTTCAAAATCTGTTCTTTCCATCCGTAGATAACTACATTTGTAAAACTTTTACATTTGCGACCAGCTATATTACACACTACATGAAATGTTATCTCTGTAAAAGCTTAATGGGCCACTTTAAAGTTAATATGTATAAAACATAATAAAGCTAATACAAATATAATACAGTAGGTGGCCAATCAGAGTGTGCTTTCTACCACACCCAACGCTGCTACTGCACAGTGCATTTTCAGCTTTTGACCCCTGAGTGGTGCTTTAACCAGAAGTTATCAAACAAATGCATTAAAGCACATATTCGCAAATAGCCATCAGCTTTGCCTCTTCAATGTGTTATATTTGCCGGCTGCAGTCGGGGAAAATGAAAGGAAAAGTAAAATGTAAATGTAGTTAAAATATTTGTTATTAACAAATTTAAATTAAATCTAGCCATGATTTAGCGAAATCACTGGAACTGAAAAGAATAGATGTATTAATAAAATGTCCTCAAGTTTAAACCATAGACTGTATAAAAACATGGACGTAGTGACTGTGACGTCACCCGTGGATTCCTGAAGAGCGTTTTTGAATCGCAAAGTGGGCGGAGCGGGCTGTCGCCATCTTTGCAGTGCTTCACCAAAAAGGGCAAAAAGGCGGGAGCTGGATGCCCACCTAGCTCGACAGCGGTGACAGCACCGGCAATCCACCTGTCACTCAAGTGGCCATTTAATCTTGATCAATAACAACTAATTATCAATGATTTGGAGTGTCATTGGCATTAGATCACTTTAAAACATCAAATAGCCTTCAATTTACTGGTTATAATTGCTTTGTCTTGGTTGTAGACTTATCCCATACTGTAATCTAAAAGAAATGTGCTCTATTATTATACATATTCCAGTGATGGTGTGAAAAATTATTAATGCACATGCATTAAAGGGAGGTGCCCTTGTGATCATCTTTTCCTGATAATGAAATAACTTAAAATTGGGGTGCCTCACATACATGAAAAATATATCAACAGAAAGCTTGAAACGTCTTTTAGACGAACCAATTCAAAATGAAAGCAAATACTCCCTGATTATGTAATCTGTGGAGGTTGCATTTCTCTCTAAAAAAAAAAAAAATTGTTAGACCTATTAAATTTTTTTGAGAATGGTCAACCCTTTTCCATTCTGCAGATATTGTTGCTTCTGGTTTGTGCATTGTAAATCACATAAAGTCTCCAAACTATGTTGTCTCCCAAAAAATTTAGTTTAACATGTTCAGGCAGACAGAGACGGCACAAAGCACATCAGGTTTATTTTCTCTATTTCACAGAAGCACAACGTTTTTTTGCTATTCATGTGAGTGTACACAAAAAAAAGGGTACACCATTTACAGTTTCGAATGAAATATTAGTTTTATCTGTATGAGCAAAAATGACGGCGTACTTCAATTTGTTTCCACTGTTATGAAGAACTGAATGAAGGAATTGCACTGGCGCCTCGTATTAACTTCCACTCTCCACGCAAACACTTAGATATACATCTAACAGTGCACTTTTAAATGTTTAAACTAATATTAAGATGGTCCTGGTGGTAGTTTTGTGAACGATTTTAACACGTGACTGACTTGCAGTTAATGCCGTGGCCCGCGGCGGTATTAGGCAATTTGGTTGGCCACCTGCTGTATGTTCAATCTAGAAATCAACTTTTGTTCCAAGGAGCTATGATATAGTGACAGACCCCTCTATTACCAAACTTTGTTGTGTGCATTACAAACTTGGTTAAACCACTGTGGTTAAACTGTAGTGATTTGCAGTACATATTTATGCATTTAGCAGATGCTCTTATCCAAAGCGAATTACAGTGCATTCAGACTAACATATTTTTTTACCTAACGTGTTCCCTGGGAATCAAACCCACAACCTTGCGCTGCTAACGCAATGCTCTACAACTTGAGCCACAGAAACACAGTGATTACATATAAAGGTAATCACTCGATAAAAAGAATACCAAAAATGGTTAAGCAACCTCCGTTGCATCACTTGAGGTAGACTGGCCCATTCTTTTTTGCAAATGGTTCATGAAACAATCTGATCCAGAACAACTCACTTAATCTGTGATTGGGTTCTGAGAATTTAATTCATCAACATATTTCAGCATATTGAATAAACCAATGTAAAACTCAAACCTCAGTATGTTCAGTTGACAGTCTGAACTTTTCAGTCCAACAGACAGCAGCTTCAATCCTGAATCCTGCAGGTCATCATTATGCAGGTCCAGCTCTCTCAGATGTGAGTTTGACGATTGCAGAGCTGAAGACAAACTTTCACAGTGCTGATTAGAAAGATGACATCCAGCAAGTCTGTAACGAAGGATAACAATGCAGTGAAGTAGTGATAGGTGGCTAATGATCATTCTAATTGTCATCTGAAAACCTAAATCCTATCTAAAAGTCCATGACAAACAACCACAGTTCCCTGGCAACGGATCTTTGACAGACTCATTGTGAATATGAAAGCCCACTAGAGTATCATAGATTAATTAATTTATTTTTGTTAAATCACTTCAAAAGTTTTATTCTGATATTATTTCCAAGATATAAGGCCAAGTTTAAGATTCTGCAAGAATATCTAAGGAGCACTCAGTTTCTGAGTCAAGCTGTGCTAACTGGACTTTTCTTCCCGCATTTGTACTGGCAGACTGGCGGGGAGACTTATTGTGAAGATGCAAGTCTTAAAGGCCATGTTGCAGGTTAACCACCACTTTCGATTAATGGGTACATAAATCACTCAAGATATGTATATCATTTTTAAAATGTCTCAAAAATAGTCTTAAAGACCTATTTTTTAAGTTTTTGGTATTAACAGTTTTTTTATGCAACTCGGCGATGACGTCACATTGGGGAGAAGTCGAGGAAAGGTAGCCTCAGCCTAGTATGATGCCGCGTTCCAGGCAACCCGTAACCCGTGTTTTTCCAACCTTAACGCGAAACAACAATGACAGCCCCTACGGATAATACTGCCTACGGATGCAGTTTATGCAAGTGGCACAGGTGGAAAAAATGATTTTAGGTCAATGTACCGTTGCAATAAAATAAAAATATCTAGTTACAATTCCTTGCGCTCAGAAAGTTTGGCGTAACTTGCCTGGAACGGTACAAAGTCGTTAGTCGTGGTATGAAATAGTGATTACGAGCTCAAAAACCTGCCTGGAACGCAGCATCAGAACTAACGTTATAGCGACTGACTGGGATGAGGAAGAGGTGGCAAGAGCCAACATGTATGATGACCTGCAGCTGTGTAATTTCGATTGAGCCAGACGTGAGAGAGCAAATGAGGAATTGCCAAGAACTGATGTTCGTCAAAGCTTATTAAATGCATGGTCCGAGGAGTGGAGAGTTGGTGAAGTGTCCTGGTGAGTTGCTATCGTTTAGCATCGCAGCAATGAGCACTGGAGCTAGTCTACGAGCAGCAGTGCACAATAACGACACACACACACACACACACACACACACACACATACATATATATATATATATATATATATATATATATATATATATATATATATATATAATTTTTTTATTTTTATTTTTTTTTACTGTCATTGAGTAGCACAGAGTGAAAAATCAACGTTTTCTTTATATCTAGTGGCAGTGATCATGACGTTAGTTCAGATAAGTACCGGTAGCCTTTGTCATAGTGTCGTAGAACTGGTAAACGTTGTCTTTGTCATCTAGAAATAGAAGGCATCATGCTAGCTATATGGGCGTTTTTAAGCGTTTATCTCTTCCTCCGGTGAAAATGTTGTTGCAAACGTAGCCGCGTGTGTGTCGCTGTGTTTGGCAGGTGCTTGTGTGGGTGCTGTCCCATGGAAACTGCGTTGGAAAGCTTGTGCTGTAGGGAAGTGAGTGCGTTTGGGTCGCTGTTGGTCGATATCTATCTATCTATCTATCTGTCTGTCTATCTATATATCTAGTCTATCTATCTATCTATATCTATGTATTTATCTATAATCTGCGCTATCTGAATACTCTCGTCTACTACTCGTCTCTCTCTAGTCACTCTCAATGCTCTCAAGCCGGGCTTTGGTAAATTCTCTCCCCAACGTGACGTGATGCAATGCATTATGGGGGAAAGGAGACCGCTGTAAGATAGTACCTACTTTTTCGTATTATATTCCGTTTTGTGATACCCAACAACATAAAATACAATGGATAACAGTTTAAATGTTTATTACCAACAAGCAAATTGCAGAAATTCGTAAAAAAAATTTACCCTGCAACACGGCCTTTAAGAGTATGTTAAATTGGCAGGTACACGTTAAACACATGTATAGACATTTCTTCATTGTCTTGTATGAATTATTTTAATGTTACTTGCTCACTTTCCCAGTAAAGCTGTGTTAACTAGTATTTACCTCCGGGAGCTCGAGACTCGATGGCTCAGTGGGGAGACTCGTAAAGACAAAAAGCCGTATAAGTGCGTTAAATTGTAAGGTCAACTTTAAAACACGTAATCACCTGTTTTATACTAATGTTATTTGCAAGGTATACATATGTTTGCCTTAATAAATGTCTGTAAGAACATTGGGTTGGACTATATTTTTGTAATTTCATCAGGTTAATACTGGTGCTTCAGCTAGAGATTATGTATGTGGGGTATCTGGTGTCTGCAGTGAAAGAAGACTTGATGAATTGTTTAAATTGGGTTTCTAGATTTAGTAATGGCATTCAGTCTTGCTATGTGACATACCTGTCCCTGATGCAACACTGTTATACTGCATTTCTGTATAATATTGATGGTTTCTGTAACCATGGCATCATAATGATGGTATTAAATGGTGGATTAACACCACTGAAGGCCTAGGTGTGAAACGCGCAGCTCACTACTGATATATATATATATATATATATGGAATACTTCTGTTTGCTTTTACTTACCTTTACATCTGTTTATAATTAAATAGAAATCTGTTTATTAAAAAAAAATACTCACATAGCTTTTTTGCAGTTAATTACAGCTGGTATCAGTCTCCTTCTTCCCACATTTGATGTGTTGTATTTCATCAGATCCAATTCCTCTAGCACCTCCTCTGACATTTGAAGAATGTAGGTTATTGCTGAGCAGTGACCAGGGGAGAGTTTATTCTCTGAATGTTTGCCAGATTTCACAAACTCCTCAATCTCTTTGTACAAAGTACTATCATTTACTTCAAGAAGACAGAGGAACAGACTGATGGATCTCTCAGCTAAGAGACCATAACTTTCTTTAATTTTATCTTTAATGTACTGTGTGATTTCTCTGATGGTCTCTGAGCTGTTTTCTGTTTGTGTCAGTAAATCATCTAAGAGTCTTTGATTGGACTCCAGTGAGATACCCAACAGGAATCGCAGAAAAAGATCAAGGTAACCGTTTTTACTCTGAAGAGTTTTAGAAACTGCTGATTTTAGAAGCTCACACAAAGATAATGGCTTAGACGTGCAGCTCTCATGTCTGCTATCCAGAAAAAACTGCAATGACTCCATTCTCTTCATTAGACAGGAGTAAAATACATAGAAAGCAGCTAGAAACTCCTGAAAGCTCCGATGTATGAAGCAATAGACCTTCCTGTGCTGAATCACAGATTCTTCCTTAAAGATTTCAGTGCAAATCCCAGAATACACTGAAGCCTCGTTGATGTCTATGCTGCTCTCAATCAAGTCCTCCTCATAGAACATCACATTGCCCTTCATCAGTTGTTTGAATGCCAGATCAGCAAGTTTCACAATCACTTCTCTGTTGGACTGCACTAGTTTCCCTGGATCTCTCTCTTCATACTTCTGATTCGTCATGCTTACCTGAATAAGCAGGAAGTGGATGTACATTTCGGTCAGAGTTTTAGGGATTTCTGCACTGTCTTTGTGTTTTATGATGTCTTGTAGCACAGTGGCTGAGATCCAGCAGAAGACTGGGATGTGGCACATGATCTGGAGGCTTCTTGCTCCTCTGATATGTGAGATGATTCTGCTGGCTTGATGCTCGTCACTGATTCTCTTCCTGAAATACTCCTCCTTCTGAGGCTCATTGAATCCCTGTATTTCTGTCAGACGGTGGATATATTTGGAGGGGATCTGATTGGCTGCTGCTGGTCTGGAGGTGATCCAGATGAGAGCAGAGGGAAGCAGCTTTCCTTTCATCAGGTTTGATATCAACACACCCACTGATGAAGTCTCAGTCACATCACAAACTTCCTGATCATCTGAAAACATCAGTGTGATTCTGCTTTCATCCAGACCATCAAAGATGAACACAACTTTACACTCCTCATAAATCTGTGAGTCCAGATCTTGAAGTTCAGGATGAAAGTCCAGCAGAAGTCTGTGAAGACTGTACTGATGATCCCGGATCAGGTTCAGCTCTCGAAATGCAAGCACAAACATGAAATCTACATCCTGATTGGCTTTTCCCTCGGCCCAGTCCAGAATGAACTTCTGCACAGAGACCGTTTTTCCGATTCCAGCGATGCCTTTAGTAAGAACAGTCTTTACTCTGTCTTTCTCCTCAAATCCTGGTTCAGTTATAAGTTTAAAGATGTCATTGCAGCAGATTGCAGTGTCTTGGGAGTCTTGTGTTCTGGGAGTTTTCTCCATCTGTAAAACCTCATGTTCTTCGTTCACTCCTTCTCTCTCTCCCTCTATGATGTAAAGCTGTGTGTAGATGCTGTTTAAGAGGGTTTGATTCTCTTGTTTTTTGATTCCTTCAAATAAGCTCTCATACTTTTTCTTCATACTGGTTTTGTGTTGGTCTTTGACTCTCTGTAGTTTATTATTAACTGGTAGGTGACAATCCTGTTCTATCTCTCCAGTCTGTTCATCTCTATCCATACTGCAGAAACAAGAAGAAAAACACAAATAATGAATGAGGGCACAAGCAGCAAGATCTAGTGAAGCCATGAAATCAACATTCATAGTAGTAAACCATACAAATTTAAAAATGTTTTGAAAAAGGATATGACTTAATGAAGCCTTAGCTGAAATCATGTGACTTGGTCAATTTTATAAAAGCTCTGTGTCATTTTTAAAGCTTTATGAAGCAGTGTTTTGAAGCTTCCCTTCACTGTCACAAGGTGCATAACCAGTGCCGTCGCTCTCTACACGCAGAGTACGCAGTCTGCGTAGGGCACCAACTCCCAGAGGGGGCACCATCCCAGTTGCTCAAAAAAAAAAAAAAAAAAAAAAAACCTTCCGCCACGTTTTCGGCTGAATGTTCATAATTGATGGATGAACATCTATGTCCGGGTAAAGGACATCAGCAATCCCGCACAGAGAAAAGAAAACTAAAGAAAGTAAAAAAAAAAAAAAAAAAAAAAAAGTTGGCTTGACGTTAGATGTTCCAGAGTCTCAAATTTAGGGACCGTCTCTAAAGTTACATGCGATATTGGTATACACTTTTCTAACATCAGTAGCATTTGAGGAGAATGACTTACATTCATAAAAACAACTCTAATTGTTCATCTAGGTGACAGCCGTAAAGCACAATTTATTGAATGTTGGATATTTATTAAAGTAAATTATGCTACTTTTTCACATGGGCTCAAACGCAAATTTGAAACTCAATAGCATTTGAGGAGAAAGACTTGCAGTCATAAAACAATTGTAATGTGTTCATTTAGGTTTCAGATACAATGCACACCTTATACATTTTTAATATATATTAAAATAAATTATAAATCATTTAGGTAAAAAATAGGCCCATTTATCACTTTCAGGCACATTCCTGTGTACGTTTTTTTTTTTTTTTTTACGAAAATTACCCATGGTTTTAACAATAACACCGCAAATCATCGTTCTTGTTGCCATGGTAACTGCAAATTACCACCTTTTGGCCACCTTTTTGCTATAGATGACACAGCCTTTATAATTTCTTCAACAAAAACATGCATATCACAACCCTTACAAAAATAAACCATGGTTTTATCATAGTAAAACTGCTTTCCTTTTTTTTCTTTTTTTCCTAATTTCCTTTTGCTTGATTTCTTAATGCTTGAGACTATAAAATAAATTAGAGTCATAATAAAGTTATAGCCATAGGTAAATGTCAAGAGCTACAATTGTAATTTGAAAATAATACAATTTATTCATTTAGTTTTTTATTTGATTAAAGTTATTTTTTCACCCCCATAGTAAGTGTTTTTTTCATCATCATATTTGAGGAAGGGGGGCACAACAATACAATCCTGCTTAGGGCACCCATTTGGCCAGCAGCAGCCCTGTGCATAACTTCCTCATTTGGCCATAAAACTGGACTAAGGTCATCAGTGACATTTATTGATTAAATGGATGTTAAACTTAAAATTAGACTCATCTAAAAAATTATCATTTGCTCTCGTAAAATAAAGTTAAGTTAAAATAAAACATTTGACATTAAGCGTTAGGGAGTGATTTATTGTATGTGAATGAGGATCTGCTGACTAGGGCTAGGCATTGAGTTCGATACGTTTTAGGGACCGACCAAATTTGCATCGATACTATCGATTAACGAAAAACGTCTCATAGTTCGGTACCAAATTTCGACACCTAAGGGGTTAATCTCATCAGTGTCAGTGAGGCAATAAGCCTGAAGCACTAGCTAGAAGTGGCATTGCGCAGATCAATCTATGTATGATATCAGAGAAAGCAATTTGAGAGGCTATAGTGTGAATGCGTCCCAGCTCCCTTAAATGCAAGGCTACATTTACACTGGTGTGTGTGTGTGTGTGTTTTTTTTGAGTGTGGGAGCTGTGTGGAGTTCT
Organism: Carassius carassius; assembly: GCF_963082965.1. Taxonomy (NCBI): domain Eukaryota; kingdom Metazoa; phylum Chordata; class Actinopteri; order Cypriniformes; family Cyprinidae; genus Carassius; species Carassius carassius. The sequence goes on from NC_081776.1 coordinate 24,340,199, forward strand.
GATCTAATGCAGATGTCCTTTCATACTACATGACCGAAAGCGCATCATGTGACCATTCATCCAAACTGTACCATCATGCTACATAAAACAATGAATAAGATTTACAGTCCACTTTTACTCAAAAGTCACTTTAAACCACCATTGAGTGTTTGTAATAACTTCCAATTGCTGTCTAATGTGTTTTGGCCATGTAATGTTGCTGAAATTAAATATGTTACACATGTAATCATGGTTCCCTGAGAATAGGGAACGAGACGCTACATCCTTTAGAGTGCGCTTTGGGAATGCTGTCAGCGTGACCTGTGTCTGAAGCATGAATGAAATAACAACAATGAACTTGACACTGGCAGGCGGTGCCATCCTAGAACACAGCGTATTGTTCCCTATTCTCAGGGAACCATGGTTACATGCGTAACCTGAGAAGTTCCCTTTCAAAAGGGAACTCCACGCTGCATCCTCTAGAGGGCGCTTTGTGAATGGTATACCAACACCGCCATGCTGATTGATAAGTGCCAAGGTAACTGTGTCCCCAAGTCAGGACTTGAGGAACAACATCCCTACCAGTAAAACCGCTAGGCTTTATGGCAGGCTCAAGCTCCAAACATCATAGACTAACTCCCCCGCTAGTCCGGAGCTCTAAGAGTGGAGGTCTCAGCATAATGACTCTAAACTGAGAGGAGACCTAGCTACACTCAACACCAGAGGCAGTTTGCGAGGCTCAAAATAAAAGTACCTACACTCCCTTTAAGGCCTAGGCGAAGCTCGGCAGAGTCGAGGCCTCAGCATAACAACTCTATAAAATGAGAGGAGACTTAGCCAAACTCAGCGTCAAAAGGCAGTCAGTGAGGCTCAGAGTGTAAGAGCCTACACTTCCTTACCGGGGAGCAGTTGGGATTTCGGTGCCTTGCTCAAGCACCCAGTCACGGCATTGCCGAGACTCGAACCCACACCTTAGGGTTAGGAGTCAAACTATCTAACCACTAGGTCACAACTGCCCTTCTCTTACTGCCTAGGTGGAGCTCTGGGGAATGGAGGCTTCAGCAGAATGACTCTCTAGAATGAGAGGAAACCTAACATAGCTCTTAAGAGTGGAGGTCTCAGCATAACGACTCTCTAAACTGAGAGGAGACTTGGCTACAATCAGCGCCAGAGGCAGTAAGCAAGGTTTAAAGAAAGAGCCTACAAACTCATATCACTGCCCATGACGGAGCTCTAAAGAGCGAAGGCTTCAGCAGGATGACTCTCTTAAATGAGAGGATGACTCTATTAAATGAGAGGAAGCCTAACACTCAACCCTCTTAGAGAAGCTCTTAAGAGTGGAGGCCTCAGCATGACGACTCTCTAGAACGAGAGAAGGCCTGACTACACTCAGCATTAAAGACAGTTTGCGAGGCTTCCCCAAAAGAAGAGGAGCCTACATTTACATTTACATTTATTCATTTAGCAGACGCTTTTATCCAAAGCGACTTACAGATGAAGACAATGGAAGCAATCAAAAACAACAAAAAGAGCAATGATATATAAGTGCTATAACAAGTCTCAGTTAGGTTAACACAGTACACGTAGCATGGGATTTTAAATAATATAATAAATAAAAAAAACAGATAGAATAAAAAATAAAAATAAAAAAGAATAGAGCAAGCTAGTTAGAGGTCTTTGCACATACATACATATACAATTGCATAATGAATGAAAAGAAAATAGAATATAAAAAGATTAGAAAGGTAGTTAGATTTTTTTGAGAATAGAATTAGAATAGTGAGTGTTAAAGTTAGAGGGTCAAATAAAGATGGAAGGGATGTGTTTTAAGCCGATTCTTGAAGATGGCTAAGGACTCAGCTGCTCGGATTGAGTTGGGGAGTTCATTCCACCAGAAGGGAACATTTAACTTAAAAGTCCGTAAAAGTGACTTTGTGCTTCTTTGGGATGGCACAATCAAGTGACGTTCACTTGCAGAACGCAAGCTTCTAGAGGGCACATAAGTCTGAAGTAACAAATTTAGGTAAATGGGTGCAGAGCCAGTGGTAGTTTTGTAGGCAAACATCAATGCCTTGAATTTTATGCGAGCAGCTATTGGAAGCCAGTGCAAATTGATAAACAGAGGTGTGACGTGTATTCTTTTTGGCTCATTAAAAATTAATCTTGCTGCCGCGTTCTGAATTAATTGTAAAGGTTTGATAGAATTGGCTGGAAGACCTGCCAAGAGTGCATTGCAATAGTCCAGCCTGGACAGAACAAGAGCTTGAACAAGGAGTTGTGCAGCATGATCCGAAAGAAAGGGCTTGATCTTCTTGATGTTGAATAAAGCAAATCTGCAGGATCGGACAGTTTTAGCAATGTGGTCTGAGAAAGTCAGCTGATCATCAATCATAACTCCAAGGCTTCTAGCTGTTTTTGAAGGAGTTATGATTGATGTGCCTAACTTGATGGTGAAATTGTGATGGAACGATGGGTTTGCTGGAATCACAAGCAGTTCTGTCTTGGCAAGGTTGAGTTGAAGGTTATGGTCCATCATCCAGGAAGAAATGTCTGTTAGACAAGCTGAGATGCGAATAGCTACTGTCGGATCATCAGGATGGAATGAGAGGTAGAGTTGAGTGTCATCAGCATAGCAGTGGTATGAAAAGCCATGTTTCTGAATGACAGAACCTAATGATGCCATGTAGACAGAAAAGAGAAGTAGTCCAAGAACTGAGCCCTGAGGCACCCCAGAAGATAGATGTTGAGACTTGGACACCTCACCTCTCCAAGATACTTTGAAGGACCTATCTGATAGGTAAGACTCAAACCATTGAAGTGTGGTTCCTGAGATGCCATTTGCCAGTAGGGTTGATAGGAGGATCTGGTGGTTAACCGTGTCAAAAGCAGCTGACAGATCAAGCAGGATAAGTACTGAAGATTTGGATTCTGCTCTTGCCAGTCTTAGACGTTCAACAACTGAGAGCAAGGCCGTCTCAGTTGAATGTCCACTTCTGAAGCCAGATTGGTTGCTGTCAAGGAGATTGTTGTGTGTGAGAAATGTAGAGACTTGTTTGAACACAGCTCGTTCAAGTGTTTTTGCAATAAAAGGAAGAAGGGAAACTGGTCTGTGGTTCTCTAAAATAGATGGGTTGAGGTTGGGTTTCTTAAGAAGTGGAGTTATATGTGCCTGTCTAAATGATGAGGGAAAAACACCAGTGTGGAGGGAAGTGTTGATGATGTGAGTGAGTTCAGGTACAACTGCAGGAGAAATGGCTTGAAGGAGATGAGATGGAATAGGATCAAGCGGGCAAGTTGTAGGGTGATTAGAAAGGATGAGTTTTGAGACTTCTGCCTCAGAGAGTGAAGAGAAGGATGTAAATGAGTGTAAGTTTGCTGGTGATATGAGCTTGACTGATTGTGGTGTGGAAAATTGTGCACTAATGTGTTTAATTTTATTAATGAAAAACGTTGCAAAGTCGTCAGCTATTAGAGATGAAGCAGGAGGGGGAGGAGGAGGACAAAGAAGTGAGGAAAATGTTTTAAAAAGCATGCAAGAGTTAGATGAATTGTTAATTTTGTTATGGTAGTATGTCATTTTAGCAGAGGAGACATTAGCAGAGAAAGAAGATAGGAGTGACTGATACACAATAAGGTCAGTAGTATTTTTGGACTTGCGCCACACCCTTTCAGAAGCTCTAAGCTTAGAACGGTGTTCGCGTAGAACATCAGATAACCATGGGGCAGAAGGGGTGTTCAGGGCTGGCCTAGAAGATAAGGGGCAAACAGTGTCTAAACAAGATGTAAGAGTGGAGCAGAAAGTATCAGTAGCACTGTTCGCGTCCAAAGATGCAAACAGTTTAGGAGAAGGAAGTGAAGATGAAACCATTGCAGATAGCCGGGAGGGTGAAAGTTTGCGTAGGTTACATCGAAAGATGACATGTGAAGGGGTAAGTGATGTGTCAGGGATCATGTTGAGGTTAAGAGTGAGGAGGAAGTGATCCGACGTGTGCAGTGGAGTAACCAGAACATGATCAGTAGAGCAGTTTCGTGTATAAATAAGGTCCAGTTAGTTGCCTGATTTGTGAGTAGCAGTAGTTGACGATCGGTTGAGATCAAAAGAGGCAAGCAGAGTGTGGAAATCGGACAGAGGTTTATCTAGATGAATGTTGAAATCTCCAAGCATAACTAGGGGAGTACCATCCTCAGAAAAGGTTGAGAGCAACACATCTAATTCATCCAAAAAGTTACCCAGTGGTCCTGGGGGTCGATAGACAACTACAAAATGTATTTTAAAAGGGTAGGTAACAGTAACTGAATGAGATTCAAAGGAGCTGTTGATACCCAAAGATGGTAAAGGATTAAATTTCCAATCATTAGAGATGAGCAGACCAGTACCTCCACCTCTTCCAGTCAAACGGGGGGAGTGGGAAAATGAGAAATTATTGGAGAGTGCTGCAGGTGTAGGAGAGTCCTCTGGTTTGATCCAGGTCTCTGTTAGGGCCATGAGATTAAGCTTTGCATGACTAATAATAGAAGTAATGAAATCGGCTTTGTTTACAGCAGACTGGCAATTCCAGAGACCAATAGGAAAAGAAAGTAGTGTATTAGCAGACATAGGCAAAGTGTGCAGGTTGTTAAGATTGCACTGCCTACATTGTGTGATGCATGGTTTACGAGTGGAAATGATAGTAGGGATCTGGAAACACATAGTAAGATTTGGTTATAAACAAAAAACAACTGAAACAGAAATGAAACAAGGAAAAGGAAAAAGATTAATCAAAACAATACTTATATTCCCTGCCGATGTCCCTGCCCGGTGGAGTCGCACGGTAGAGTCGATGGTCTTTACACTCTTCGGTCTTCACACGAGGAGGGCTTAGCTGGAGGGCTGCCGCGACCGCTGCCGCAGTATACTAATCTTTTTTTTTTTTTTTTTTTTTCAACCCGACAAAACGGAAATTGAATTCAGCTGAACGTACTTTACTGTTTATCACAACAAAGGTCTAAGCAAGCGCACAACACTGACAACGTATGCGATAGAGTACGAGACCAAACGCAGCACGTCTCAACACAGTAAACAAACAAGTGTTTCCTAGCAACGACAACTGCGCTAAACACTAATGAGACAAGAAATAAATACACTTACGATCTGCTTTTAACTCCTGCTGATTTAACTGCTTCTCACAAAGGGTATTTCTTTACACTCTCTTGGCTGGTGCTTGAACACACTTTACTGTTTATCACAACAAAGGTCTAAGCAAGCGCACAACACTGACAACGTATGCGATAGAGTACGAGACCAAACGCCAATACATGCCAATAGTATTGACCAAGCGGAGCTATGGAGAGTGGAGGCTTCAGCAGAATTACTCTCTTAAATGAGAAGAAGCCTATACACTCAATCCTAGTTTGAGCTCTTAAGAGTGGAGGCCTCAGCATAACGACTCTCTAAACCGAGAGGAGACTTGGCTACAATCAGCACCAGAGGCAGTAAGCAAGGCTTAAAGAAAGAGCCTACAAACTCATGTCACTGCCCATGACGGAGCTCTAAAGAGCGAAGGCTTCAGCAGGATGACTCTCTTAAATGAGAGGATGACTCTCTTAAATGAGAGGAAGCCTAACACTCAACCCTCTTAGAGAAGCTCTTAAGAGTGGAGGCCTCAGCATGACGACTCTCTAGAAAGAGAGGAGGCCTGACTACACTCAGCATTAAAGACAGTTTGCGAGGCTTCCCCAAAAGAAGAGGAGCCTGCATGCCAATAGTATTGACCAAGCGGAGCTATGGAGAGTGGAGGCTTCAGCAGAATTACTCTCTTAAATGAGAAGAAGCCTATACACTCAATCCTAGTTTGAGCTCTTAAGAGTGGAGGCCTCAGCATAACGACTTTATAAAACGAGAGGAGAGCTAGCCACACTCAGCATCAAAGGCAGTTAGTAACACTCCTCTTACTGCCTAGGCGTAGCTCTGGGGAGTGGAGGCTCCAGCAGATTGAGTCTCTTAAATGAGAGGAAACCTTTCACTGCTCAGCCCTGTCAGGGGAGCTCTTAAGAGTGGAGGTCTCAGCATTATGACTCTCTAAAGCAAGAGGAGACCTGGCTACACTCAGCGCTAAAGACAGTTAGCAAGGCTCACAAAAAGGAGCCTAAATACCCATAGTACTGTCTAAGCAGAGCTCTGGAGAGCGGAGGCTCCTTCAGGATGACTCTCTAAAATGAGAGGAAACCTAACAATGCTCAACCCTGGTAGGGGAGCTCTTAGGAGTCGAGGTCTCAGCACAACTACTCTCTAAACCGAGAGGAGACATGGCTACATTCAGCACCAAAAGCAGTTAGTGAGGATCAAAGAAGGAGCCTACAACTCATATCACTGCCTATGACGGAGCTCTGACGATCAAGGGCTTCAGAAGGATGACTCTCATAAACGAGAGGAAGCCTAGCACTCAACCCTATTGGAGAAACTCTTAAGAGTGGAGGCCTCAAAATGACGACTCTCCAGAGTCAGAGGAGGCCTGACAACACTCAGCGCTAAAGACAATTAGCAAGGCTCACAAAAAAGGAGCATATAAAAAAATATTGCTGTCTAAGCTGAGTTGCAAGGAGTGGATGCTTCAGCAGGATAACTCTCTTAAATGAGAGGAAGCCTAACAACACCCAACCTGGTTGAGGAGCTCTTAAGAGTAGCAGTCTCAACATAACAGCTCTCTGAAATGAGAGGAGACCTGGCTACGAAACACTAGACACAATTAGTGAAGCACTCAACAGAGCTTACATACTAATAGTTCTGTCTAAGCAGAGCTCACTGCCAACGACTCAGAAGCTAGAGTACTAAGCTAAGAGTATTAACCATGCTCCTAAGTGTCGTAATCGGCACAAAGGCTCTCAGATGAGGGGCCACAGAACTCTGTTGAGAGAGCACTGGGAACTGTGATTTCAGCAAAGCAACCCTCAAGGGAGGGGAGCTACCAGGCTCAAGAGCAGCAGATCAGGGAGGCTCACAGAGAGCATCACACCTGGGCTGAGAGGATGAGGAGGCTCAAAGGAGGCTCTAACAAGAGCCTAACAACTCAAAAAAAAAACCTTACCTTTTTTTTCAAGTCAGAGGCCTACTTCACCAGTAATGTAGATAACCCACATTATATACAGTTCCTATTCTGTAAAATAAATAGAAACAAAAAGGAATTCTGGAAGAAAAAGCATTTCTCGTCAGATTCCTTCCATGCCCCGCCTACAATATCTGTGATCGACCTGATTAACTGGGTGAGAAAACGTGGGTGAGAGGCGCTAAAATACAATCACATCTCGCAGCACGGCTCTCTTTCCTTTAGGAGCCATATACACTCTGTTCAAACACTTAATCCCCTCAAGGATCAGGCAAGAACAGAAACCGCTGCGAATGCATCGCATTTAGATTGTTCAACCCCCCCAAAAGGTGAACACGCTTGTGCAAATGCTGGCAAAAAGCTTGAGTTCAGAGCTCTGCTCTAGTAGTTCCGCGAATGCAACAGTGAGCACATCCTTCTCTTTCGTGAGTCAAATACATAAGTGCTTTGTACACAAGGTCTCTTGAAGACAAAAAAATAGGATGATGTGTTCTACAGGTGCCCTTTTATATCCGCAGTCGCTCATTTGCTTACATCATAGGCTTCCCCCTGCCAATGTCAAGTTCATTGTCATTATTTCATTCATGCTTCAGACACAGGTCACACTGACAGTGTTCCCAAAGCGCCCTCTAGAGGATGCAGCATGAAGTTTCCTTTCAAAAAGGAACATAAATGGTACAAAACAGAAAAATGCTGTTTAATATCAATAAAACATTAATTATTCTGTCTCTTATCTCTGGTACTGATGTAACAACTGCTTGGGATCATGTACGATTGTTTGGGTTTATGGCTTAAAGACCCCTTTTAGTTTATTGACATTTGCATATAAATCACAGACAAGGCCCCACATTCTACATTTATATGGGTGCTAAATTGGCAATGGTTTTCCCCCACTATCAAGAAGATGCTAAACAGTTTCATCACTCTTGTCTCTCCATCAAATTTCAAACACATTCCCAAAGAGATGAAAGTGAAAGTGACATGACATACAGCCAAGTATGGTTACCCGTACTCGGAATTTGTGCTCTGCTTTTAACAAAGTGCACACACACAGCAGTGAACACACCCACACCGTGAACACACACCCGGAGCAGTGGGCAGCCATTTATGCTGCGGCGCCTGGGGAGCAATTGGGGGTTCAGTGCCTTGCTCAAGGGCACCTAAGTCGTGGTATTGAGAGAGCACTGTACATGCACTCCCCCCACCTACAATTCCTGCCGGCCCGAGACTCGAACTCAAAACCCTTGGATTGCGAGTCGAACTCTCTAACCATTAGGCCACGACTTCCCCGAGATGTAAATGGCATAGCTGACCAGCAAATTACCCCAATGCTCACTACACATAACACACACACATAAAGACTTTTTTTTAATTAGATTATAATTAATCAGTTACAAATGTATCTGGTATATGCATGTTTTGTTAGTATGTTTCCCTATTATAGTAGCCTAGTTGCTACTTGTTATTTGGATTAGTTGAGCTAAATGCTAATATTCATGTGTATGCCTGTATATCTAGTTTAATATCTTCTCAGTGTTCCCTTTTTGGTATCAAAATTATGTGCTCTTTATTCCTCAAATGATGTATACTATGTGATCATGAAATACATCATACTATTTTTTCTATATTTTGGGTAAAACTGCACCAATCCTTCAAAATGGCCATAAACATGCAAATGGACCATTAAGGGAGACAAAGAAAACTTCTCTCGCTCAAAAATGTATGCCTGGTATAGGTTATTCCACCCAAAAGGTGGGTGTGGATAGGAACTATCAAAAGTCATTAGCTCAGACTAATCTTTGTTAAAAAAAATATTTCTTCTTGAGATGGACACTATCCAAGACTCCTCAAAACTTTCCTCTTGAATTTGATTTTCTGGTTTTTATCTTCAGGTAACTTTGTCGATCCGCTGTGGACTTTCCTATCTTCAGAAGAACCACAGGAAAAGCTTCAACTCACTCATAAAGAATTCATCAAGAACCTCCGTTGTCTAACGCATCAGGACTCTTGTTCAGCAATGAAGCCAATGCAAGTAACCGTTTACTATTTAGATGTGTGTTTAAGTTTGATTCAGAGTCACTGAAGGTGAAGCATAAAGTAGGAAAACTATTGTTCCTTGGTCAGGAAAAAAATATTTCCTTGAATTGATAAATGATTATATTGTCTGCACGGTGGATGCACGGATCAAATAATTGTAATATTGATTTTTACTACAGTTAATTATAAGATATAATCTAAACATGTATTATTGATTATAACCAGTTATAATTAATCATAAATATTTCCCTTTTGAGCTAATTTGCTACAACTGGTAATTGTCTCACCTGGGGTTGGAGGTACCTGGTCCATCACTGAATGTAACGGGGTGTTTCATGGATCCATCACTTTTCATAGACACACAACTGGGTTCTGAAGATGATGCTCTCTGGTTCTCGTAGTAAACAACATCCCGCTCCTCTCTATCTTCATAGAGACTCATTTTATCAGGCCGCGTTCTCCTGCAATTTAATCATGACCTTTTTTAACATTTTACAACCACTGAGAACATAAATGGTGCAAAACAGAAAAATTCTGTTTAATATCAATAAAACATTAATTATTCTGTCTCTTATCTCTGGTACTGGTGTAGCAACTGCTTAGGATCATGTACGATTGTTTGGGTTTCATAGCTTAGAGACCCCTTTTTGCCTATTGACATTTGCATATAAATTACAGACATGGCCCCAAATTCTACATTTATATGGGTGCTAAATTGCCAATGGTTTTTCCCCACTATCAAGAAGATGCTAAACAGTTTGACCACTCTCGTCTTTCCATCAAACTTCAAACACATTCCAAAAGAGATGTAAATGGCATAGCTGACCAGCAAATTACCCCAATGCACACTACACATAGCATATATTTATTACTTAGATTATAATTAATCAGTTACAAATGTATCTGGTATATGAATGTGTTGTTTGTATGTTTCCCTATCATATTAGCCTAGTTGCTACTCGTTATTTGGATTAGTTGCGCTCTAAATGTTAATATTCAGGTTTATGAATGTATCTCGTTTAATATCTTCTAAATGTTTCTTTCTTGGTATCAAAATGATGTGCTCTTTATTCCTCAAACAATGATGTATAATATGTGATCATGAAATGCATCATACTATTTGTACTATATTTTGAATAAAACTGTACCAATCCTCCAGACCAGACATAAACATGCAAATTGGCCATATACAGGGAGACAAACAAAACTTCTATCATTAGCTCAGACTAATCTTTGCTAAAAGAAAAAAGAAAAAGAAAATTCTTCTTGAGACAGACACTGTCCAAGACTCCTTAAAAATGTCCTCTTGAGTTTGATTTTTCGGCGGTTTTTCTCTTCAACTAACTTTGTTGATCTGCTTAGAACTTTCCTATATTCAGAAGAACCACAGGAAAAGCTCCAACTCACTCCTAAAGAACTCATCAAGAACTTCTGTGTCTACCGCATCAGCAACAAAGCCAATGCAAGTACCCGTTTACAACTATTAAGATTCCTGTTTAAGGTTGATTCGGAGTCACTGAAGGTTGATCCCTTGCTACAAGCTAAAATACTGCTTGTACTGCATAAAGTAGGAAAGCTATTGTTCCTTGGCCAGGAAAATAGTCTATCCTTGAATTGATAAATGATTATATTGTCTGCTCACTGGACGGACAGATCAAATAATTGTAAGATTGATTCTGCTACAGTTCATTCTAAGATGTAATCTAAACATGTATTATTGATTATAAGCAGTTATAATTAATCATAAATATTTCCCATTTGAGCTAATTTGCTACAACTGGTAATTGTCTCACCTGGGGTTGGAGGTCCCTGGTCCATCACTGAATGTAACGGGGTGTTTCATGGATCCATCACTCTTTATAGACACACAACTGGGTTCTGAAGATGATGCTCTCTGGTTCTTGTAATGAACAATATCCCCCTCCTCTCTATCTTCATAGAGACTCATTTTATCAGGCCGCGTTCTCCTGCAATTTAATCATGACCTTTTTTAACACTTTACAACCACTGAGAAGATAAATAATGCAAAACAGAAAAATAATAAACAATTATGACACATGAAGAAATTCTCCCACTAACATATCCCATATTCTTTTGGAATAAGTTATGTCCTTTCATTTCATATTATTTTGGTTTTGTTATAGTCTCCAAATTAGAGCTGATGTGTTAATGGAGTCTAGACTTCATGTGCCAGAGAAACAAGTGTACTTTGAAATTTGTATACTTTGTATCTTTAAAATTCTTTAAACTACTGTTTTTGCAGTAGCTCTTTAGCATCTCAGTTGAAGAGTACAGGTCCTTCTCAAAAGATTAGCATATTGTGATAAAAGTTCATTATTTTCCATAATGTAATGATAACAATTAAACATTCATATATTTTAGATTCATTGCACACCAACTTAAATATTTCAGGTCTTTTATTGTTTTAATACTGATGATTTTGGCATACAGCTCATGAAAACCCAAAATTCCTATCTCAAAATATTAGCATATTATGAAAAGGTTCTCTAAACGAGCTATTAACCTAATCATCTGAATCAACTAATTAACTCTAAACACCTGCAAAAGATTCCTGAGGCTTTTAAAAACTCCCAGCCTGGTTCATTACTCAAAACCGCAATCATGGGTAAGACTGCCGACCTGACTGCTGTCCAGAAGGCCATCATTGACACCCTCAAGCGAGAGGGTAAGACACAGAAAGAAATTTCTGAACGAATAGGCTGTTCCCAGAGTGCTGTATCAAGGCACCTCAGTGGGAAGTCTGTGGGAAGGAAAAAGTGTGGCCAAAAACGCTGCACAACGAGAAGAGGTGACCGGACCCTGAGGAAGATTGTGGAGAAGGACCGATTCCAGACCTTGGGGGACCTGCGGAAGCAGTGGACTTAGTCTGGACTAGAAACATCCAGAGCCACCGTGCACAGGCGTGTGCAGGAAATGGGCTACAGAGAAGCAGCACTGGACTGTTGCTCAGTGGTCCAAAGTACTTTTTTCGGATGAAAGCAAATTTTGCATGTCATTCGGAAATCAAGGTGCCAGAGCCTGGAGGAAGACTGGGGAGAAGGAGATGCCCAAATACCTGAAGTCCAGTGTCAAGTACCCACAGTCAGTGATGGTCTGGGGTGCCATGTCAGCTGCTGGTGTTGGTCCACTGTGTTTTATCAAGGGCAGGGTCAATGCAGCTAGCTATCAGGAGATTTTGGAGCACTTCATGCTTCCATCTGCTGAAAGACTTTATGGAGATGAAGATTTCGTTTTTCAGCACGACCTGGCACCTGCTCACAGTGCCAAAACCACTGGTAAATGGTATACTGACCATGGTATTACTGTGCTCAATTGGCCTGCCAACTCTCCTGACCTGAACCCCATAGAGAATCTGTGGGATATTGTGAAGAGAAAGTTGAGAGACGCAAAACCCAACACTCTGGATGAGCTTAAGGCCGCTATAGAAGCATCCTGGGCCTCCATAACACCTCAGCAGTGCCACAGGCTGATTGCCTCCATGCCACGCCGCATTGAAGCAGTCATTTCTGCAAAAGGATTCCTGACCAAGTATTCAGCATAACTGAACATAATTATTTGAAGGTTGACTTTTTTGCATTAAAAACACTTTTCTTTTATTGGTCGGATGAAATATGCTAATTTTTTGAGATAGGAATTTTGGGTTTTCATGAGCTGTATGCCAAAATCATCAGCATTAAAACAATAAAAGACCTGAAATATTTCAGTTGGTGTGCAATGAATCTAAAATATATGAAAGTTTAATTTTTATCATTACATTATGGAAAATAATGAACTTTTATCACAATATGCTAATTTTTTGAGAAGGACCTGTAATTAGCTGGTGAAGTGGATTTACATTTAGCAGAGTTAATTAAAGTTATCATGAGCATTTTAATGTTCGAGGTAGATGTCATTACAAATGTCAGCAGACCGAGAGGTTTTTAATCCACTCTAATCGATGTCATTTTAACAAATAAACCCCATAAATTCACTCATATAGGAATTTTTCCAGACGATGTTAGTGATCACTGTGCTGTAGCAGCTATACGCAACTGTAAGCTTTTAAAAGTAAAACCTAGAATTATAAAAAAAAGGTGTTTTAGGAACTTTGATATACAAGGTTTTTTTTGCATGATTTGTTTACATGTGACTGGCATAAACTTGTTTTAATACCTGATATGAACTCTGCATGTGCATATGGGTAGCGATATTCAATTTGGAATGTAATATGCAAAATGACAATGCAATATGTAAAATGACAATGTATTTCTGTAATTACATTTACATTTTCCAATACATTTGTGCAACGTTTGGTGCAAAATGAAAATGAAAATTAAATTACATAATTTTCATTTGCCATTTCATACACCAGTTTTAATATGTAAAATGAAAACTAATTTTAACGCTTTATAAGTTGCAAAATTAAAATGAAAATGTATTACAGAAATGATTAGATATGTATAACATGTTCAAGCAAAAACTGTGGCAAAATTATAATTTAAATGCTATTTTTCTTAAATGCATTAACACTCACAGTCAAGACACTTACGATTGCATTTTCATTCAATGTCCCGCAATGAATGTAGCAAAATTCAATGTGCACATTGAAAATGCATTCCGAGCCGATCCCCTCCCGCCATGTCAATCACTGCGGGAACAAGGCGGGGCTTGCAGAAGGTCAGAGACTCAAATCTCAAGAAGAGGATTCAAGTGAGAGAACATAGACAAGACAGTTGGTCCGTGTACGTTTTGACAATTTCAGTTTATGGATTTAATATTTCATTCGCACTGGTGGGCGGAGCTGAAACGCTGCTTTCATCTGATCGAATCGCTCCACCTTCAACTCGGTCTTTTCATTCTTTCAGACAGAATAAGAATCAGTGCGAGTGAAGCACTTTAATGTCTGAAACCACCGCTCACTGTTAATTAGCATTATATTTGAATCAGATGTAGCTGGGCACATAATTCGTGCTGCTGAGACCTGCAAATTATTTCTAGGTTGTAGTATTGTATGAATATTGTCCCACTGATAAATACAGTGCAAATAGTTCTATCTCTTTGGAAAAAAGTGAAGTGGAAATAAAAATCAATAATAGACTGAACAGTTCCATGTCTGTAACATTTACCACTTTCATCTTTTAAGTCATAAGGCACAATATATGTGTGTGACATTAATAAATAATTGTAAAAATTAATATTGTTACATTTCTGAAATAAAAATAGTAAAATTAGCTCTATGCTGCTCAATGCTCCTGTAGCCTACCCCAGAGCGCCCTCTCGCGGCTGTAGACGGTAATGTTTTCTCTTGATTCTGAATAAATGCGACTTATATGTTTTTTTCCTCGTCATGACGTATTTTTGGACTGATGCAACTTATACCGAAAAATACGGGTAACATTATTATTATTATTTATTATGAGTAATTGACACAGACTAGAGCTTTAATATTTCACCAAATTCAGCTCAGATCTTCAGACTCGTCTGATTCGTGTTGCTGTATAACTGGCCAGACTTACCTTCCCAAAAAATCCTATTTAATTTTATTTCATAAATTTAACTATATTTATTTCCACTTCACTGTTAACCAAGGAGACAGAACTATTTGCACTGTTTTTATCAGTGGGACAATATTTATACAATACTATAACCTAGAAAATAATTTAACGGGGTCTCTTGCAAGTCGCAGCATCACGTATTATGTGCCCAGCTACATCTGGTTCAAATATTATGCTAATTAACAGTGAGAGGTGGTTTCAGACATTACAGTGCTTCACTCACACTGACTCTTATTCTGCCTGAAAGAATGAAAAGACTGCGCTGAAGGTGGAGCGATTCGACCAATCAGATGAAAGCAGCGCTTCAGCGCCGCCCACAAGTGCGAATGAAATATTGAAGCCATAAACCGAAATGATCAAAACGTACACGGACCAACGATCTTGTTCATGTTCTCTCACTTGAATCCTCTTCTTGAGATTTGAGTCTCTGACCTTCTGCAAGCCCCGCCTTGTTCACGCAGTGATTGACATGGCGCGAGGGGGCGGACACGTGATCGGCTCAGAATGCATTTTCAATGTGCACATTGAATTTTGCTACATTCATTGCGGGACATTGAATGAAAATGCAATTGTAAGTGTATTGACTGTGAGTGTTAATGCATTTAAGAAAAATAGCATTTAAATTATAATTTTGCCACAGTTTTTGCTTGAACATGTTATACATATCTAATCATTTCTGTAATACATTTTAATTTTAATTTTGCAACTTATAAAGCGTTAAAATTAGTTTTCATTTTACATATTAAAACTGGTGTATGAAATGCCAAATGAAAATTATGTAATTTAATTTTCATTTTCATTTTGCACCAAACTTTGCACAAATGTATTGGAAAATGTAAATGTAAATACAGAAATGCATTGCCATTTTACATATTGCATTGTCATTTTGCATATTACATTGCAAATTGAATATCGCTACCCATATGCTTCCATATGCATGGCAGTAATTCCACACATTACTTTTAAAGGTCATAAATAAGCATGCACCTATCAAGAAATTTAGAGTGAAGGGCCGCGATAATCCTTGGTTCACTGATGAACTGTCTGAGCTTTTTCATGAAAGGAATTCAGCTTGGGCGAAAGCTAGAAAAGCTGACCAACAAAAGGACTGGGTGGCATTTAGAGCCCTGAGAAATAGATACACAGCACTGGTTCGCATGGCAAAATCTGAGTTTTATGTTAATGAAACAACAAGAAATCTAAATAATCCAGCTAAGTATTGGAAAACCATCAAGTCGTTGTCCCCCACTCAATCATCTAATGGTTTCCCGAACCAGTTAACAATAAATGAAAGGAAAATAACTGATAGAACCGAGATGGTAAACTGCTTCAATGAGCATTTTGTATCAGCTGGAGCCATATTCAGTGAATTGTCTGAACAAAATAATCTAAACGTTTGTCACTCAAGGGAAGCCTGTAGTACTAGATTTAATTTTATGCCTATTATGATTCATGAAGTTTTAATGGCATTGGAAAAACTGGATATTCGTAAATCTGCAGGGCCTGATGAGATTGCACCCATATTTTTAAAATTTGCAGCAGTAGTCATTGCTGAGCCATTGACTTATATCTTAAATTTATCACTTGAACAGAATATTGTTCCTGAAGATTGGAAATCTGCCCTGGTTCTACAAATGCTGTAAGGTGGTGACCCATCTAATAAGATTTTGGAATCTATTGTTAGTGAACAATTAAAACAATTCCTGGTTAGTAATAGTATTCTATCTGTTTTTCAGTCTGGCTTTCGAAAAAATCATAGTACTACCACTGCTACTATGAAAGTACTTAATGACATAATCAGTGCTTTAGATGATCATAAATCATGTGCTGCGTTGTTTATTGATTTAACAAAAGCCTTTGATACAGTCAATCATGCTATCTTATTATCACGGTTGGCATGCATTGGCCTATCTGATGCTGCTATTGGTTGGGTCAGAAGCAGATGTCAATGTGTACTTTTAAATGACTGTATGTCTGAGAAACTTACTGTTAACTCTGGAGTACTGCAGGGCTCTATTTTGGGGCCTTTGCTGTTTACAGTATATATTAATAACCTTAGTGAAAATGTGATTAATGCAAAAATGCATCTGTACGCTGATGATATCATTATTTATTCTTCTGAAAAATCACCTGCTGAGACAATTTTAAGGCTACAAAAAGCATTTGAAAATATCCAGCTCAATCTACAGGCATTAAATTTAGTTTTAAATGATAAGAAAACTAAATACATGTTTTTTAATAGAACCTGTAAGCCTGGACCTTCCTTGCCTCAACTCCACACATTACAGGGCAGGCCAATAGAAGTAGTTTGCTCATATAAATATCTGGGTTTTATATTAGAGGAAAACGTGTTTTAAATTTGCATATTAAACAGTTACTCACTGAATTAAAATTAAAGCTGGGTTTTTATTTCAGAAACCGTTCCTGCTTTACACAGAAAGCTAGGAAAAAGCTGGTTGAAGCTACGTTTTTGCCGGTTTTAGACTATGGAGATGTGTTTTACAGACACTCCACAAAGACCTTGTTGAAATCATTGGATTCTGTGTATCATTCAGCATTGAGATGCAAAGTACTCTGTTCATCACTGTGTACTATATGAAATGGTCGGTTGGTCCTCACTTAACACAAGAAGGTTCAAACATTGGTTGATCTTTGTGTATAAATCAATAACTGGACATACTCTTCATATTTAACTACACTCTTAACACATAGTAGAATGTCATAGTATATTGCAGCCATTGCCTGATACCAAAGATACCCCCTCAGTAGAAGTAGACCCATGTGATGTGCAGCATCTTTTCAGGTGCTTGTGCACCAACAAAGCTACTGGGCCAGATGGGTTACCAGCTTTCTTGTTAAAAGACTGTGCTGAAAAGCTTGCAATGGCATGGTGTCCCTTATTTCAGTGATCTTTTGATGCTCACACTGTGCCAGCTCTGTGGAAAAAGTCATATATAACACCAATTCCAAAAAAAACTGGTGCATCGTTAAATAATGACCTTTGCCCTGTGGCTTTGACTTCAAATGTCGGGAAGTGTTTTGAGAAATTTGTAATCTCACTGTTGGAAAAAGAAGTAGAGCCACTATTAGACACCTGTCAGTTTGCCTATAGGCAGAATAGAAGTACTGAGGATGCTGCTCTGAAAATTGTTCATCTTGTCTCTAAGCATCTTGAGAACATTAAAGCCTACGCTCCTATTTTATTTGTGGATTTTAGTTCAGCATTTAATACAGTGCAGACACATCTGCTTCTAGAGAAGCTGCATGGCATGGGTGTCAGTACTTTTTTATTAAATGGTTTTAATCTTTTTTAAGTAACAGAACTCAGCAGGTTAGGGTCAATGGGACACTTTCTGAGGTCAGATATAGCAGCACAGGAGTTCCACAAGGTTGTGTTTCATCGCCTGTGCTTTTTGCTTTATACACAAATGACTGCAGGAGCACATATACTAATAATTATATCATGAAATATGCTGATGACACTGTCATTTTAAGACATGGACCTATCATCTTACCACAGTGAAATAGATAATTTCATTCAGTGGTGTGACAAGAACTGTCTTATGTTAAATGTAAAAAAGACACAAGAAATGGTCCTTGACCCAAGAAGTGTATCTGAACATAAGCCTGTGATCATTATAGACACAGAGATACAGCAAGTGACATCTTACAGATACCTGGGGATTTATATGGACAATGTTGTTTGTTGGAAAACACACATTGACAGTCTGTGCACACAACTACAACAGAGGATTTATTTTTAAGAAGGCTGAGACTGTATGGGGTGGGTAGCAATATCTTGCATGTTTTTTACCAGGCCACGCTTGAAAGTCTTATTCGCTACGGAATCAGTCTGGTTTGGAAACTTGTCTGTTCAACTGAAAAACAAATTGGCTCATATCCACAAAACCGATAAAATCCGATAAAAATGCTGAATTCCACCAAAAATAATGCTCATATAACATATTAGAACCTTGTGTTTTGCACAGTATGTATTTTATATATTAGACTTATACATTGTTGTATTTTATTTTATTTTTATTATTATTATTTTTGTTTGTTCAGAACAACACTGTTGCACTTTGCCCAAGACGAATATCCCTTCGGGGACAAATAAAGTTTATCCTATCCTAACCTAATAGGCCACAGCTAATTTCATCTTAATTTGAATGAAATGCCCATAGAATATTATGCAATTCATTTCTGTGGTGCAAAAAGAACCTAGAAATGCCATCGTTCAGTGTTTATTTTGTGGCTAGTAATCTCATATATTGTTCTACGCACTACTCTGCAGCAGAGAAGACATAATAGTGTATCGGTAACCAAGAAAACAAAGGGATCCGCACCCATTTCCTCTGAAGGCCCCAACCAACCCCTTGATACGACACGGGGGAAATACAAAATATAACAGACGTTGACCTCGATGACAACGTAAAAACCTGGATAGATTCATATTTCAAATGAATTTGTAATAGATTATATGAGAAGTGTTATTTATACATTAACTGTGTCTCATGCCTCAAATAAACCTTAGTAAACTCTTGAGTTTAATAAACAAGCTTGCGGTGTGAACCCAGCCTAAGAATTGAGTTTGACCATAAATATAACACACACACACACACACACATCTAATGTCAAGATATTTATATAACAACTTACCAATAAATATGATAGAAATTGTAGGCCTAAGCTTCGGCTCACAGCATTCTGAAATGGTGCGTTGTCAAAAGCAGGATTCAAACTTTTGGTTTCGATTTCAAATGCGACTCTGAAGGATCAGACAGCAAGCATTATTCCTCCTGTGATCGGTGGAGCCCCAAAGCAGAAGGCTGTGATTGGCCAATATCAGTTTTACATGTCTGTGCATCTCACCTCTTTCTCTCTCTCTCTCTCTCGCTCTCTCTCTCTCTCTTTTTTTTTATTTTTTTTTTAACGTCGACATGAAAAGGTGTTTTTCCGGACTGTTCACGTCAGCGTATAAACGCGTAAATGGATCGTCTTCGTCAGTGTCCGTCGATGTAATCTAGTGTTTCTGATTTCTGGACACTGTCGAAAACTCACTTTTGTGTTTGCGGCAGTTTTTCTGTCCGCTCACTAACGCGATAAACTCCCAGACACGGACGGATATGTTTACTCACTCACCGGTAAATCCACGTACATCCCTGTGCATGACAATAGTCTCCGCAAATCCAGGCAATTAAATTTCCATAAACGGACACTCATGTCTCAGTAAACGTCTATAAATTACTGTACACTTAATGTTTCAAATGCTACGGGACTTCTATACAAAATGCGTCATATGCGCTAATAAAAAAAACTTTTATCAAAGCCACAAACACAGCAAGGTATCAACAAACGCTAGACTGCAAACATATAACAGGACTGCAAATATTATTCAACAAACTCAGCAGGACTCCCCAAATAGAAGTCACATAGATTGAAATATATGAATAAATAGATTTTCATATATTTAAATATCTTAAATTCAAATAGAAGAAAATAAATGTTATACAATATATGTAAAATATATTTTTATCTGAAATATTTGTATATATATATATATATATATATATATATATATCCTTTATATGTAAATACATTTAATTATCAGACTATGTAAATATATTAATTTGCAATATATGTCCATATATTAATTTCTAATATTTTTAAACATATGACACTTATGTACATGTAAATATATTGCATTTATATAAATGTAAATATATTTTAAAACATTCCAGCATTTAATGAAATAAGCTTAAACATGTTTTCTAGAATATATTCCCGTTTACTCACACTTTATGTAAATAAATCCCGAAGACCTTGATTAGCTTCAGGTCTGTTTAATTAGGGTTGGAGCGAAACTCTGCTGGACAGTAACCCTCCAGGATTGAGTTTGCCCATGTGTGCCCTAGCAGAATACGCGATCATTATAACAAAATAAGAAGGATCATAATGTATACTATTTTTATGTAGTACTGTCATGAATAAACAATTTTACATAATATATATTTACACTTCCTGATTTTATAAAAATGAAAATTTATAATTTAGCAAATTGTTCAAAAATGTACATACACTGGATGTCCCACAGTTGTTTTTATGTTTTGGGATAGTTTTTCATGAGTCCATGCAGCGCAATTCAATTGCCTGAGGTTCTTCAGAAAAATCCTCCAAGATTCTTGGGTTTTCCAGGATCTTCTGCATATTTGGCCCCTGTCCAACAATGACTATTAATTTTGAGATCCATATCTTCACCCTGAGGAAAAATCAAGGAATCATACACAACTATTATAAAAGGTGAAAACATTGTTTTCCCCGATCATCTAATTAAAAAAAAATCAGTAAAATGCGTTTACCTTTTGAAATAGTTGAGTATGAGTCCCTCAACTGTCCTCCGTGTAAAAGAATGGATCTAAAAACATACATTCATTGCTGGAATAGGTTCAAATATGCAAAAGATATTGGAAAACCTGAGAAAGTGAACGATCTGGAGGATTTTTCTGACGAAAAGTGTCAATTTAAACTGTTCAGGACAAATTAGTCGTGAACCACTATGCCAAAACAAACATGAACCACTGTATAATTTTATTTATTCAGCTATAATTCGGACCAGCAGACTAAATGTAATTAAATTATATTTAATTTCAGTGAAATATCAAAACCCCTATCATCCTCTGCCATGACCTTTCTATTTATCAAGTAGAATCTGTCACCGGTGATTCAAAGGGTGCACATTTTCACAGTCCTTCAGATGAATGGTTGGGTCTGGGAACAGAGGATCCTGTAAAAATATAATAAAACACACTTTCTCTATATACATTTTACTTTTACTGTTCATTGTTTAAACAAGTTAGCATGATGAAACATTACATGATAATAGAAATGTAATAAAAACAGGTGGCTATTTTGTTAGCTGAACTATACAGCAATTCACAAGGTCGCATATGTATATACAACATACAGAATAAGCATATTTGGTCTGCTGTCGTATGGGAATGGAGGTGAGAAAAGCGCCAATATATAGACTCTCTCTGATGCTAATTGGTTGGATTATCTGAAAATGTTTCTCCTAAACTTCATTAATTATTAAAAATAAACTTCATTAATTGTATAAAAAAAACTAAGCTAGTCAAAGTGATTTAGTAACTGAATAAAAGATCACTTTAGTAATAGAATGGTATTCAAAAACTGTTTAAATTACCTGATTGATGACTGTTCTTTAAAGACCAGCAGTTTTCCAGAAGAATGTCAAATATTTGCTATCTGACCTTAAAACATTATATATATATGCACATTAAAACATATCATAATAAAACAATAATGGGAGTACTCTATAAAGTTCGCATTGCTTTATTTCCATTTAAAATAAATTTAAATAAAAAGACTTGGCAAGAAGCTTTTATTAATTAATAATTGCATTGTAACTTTTGTTGCATCTTTGTTTTGCTGTCTTTGTTTTCGGTGCAGTACGTGTTGTTGATAGAAGAAAGGCCATCGTGCTATATTTGTTATTAAGGAGACTATGAAAAAGACGCAGACTTTGGGTTCATCCCATTAACAGACGTAGGAGAGAACATGGTACATATTACCATCTTGTCACTGGGTTTGTTTGCAATCAAATTTACCAAAGGACACCCTGAAAACTAATTTAATACACGGTTTTAAATTCTGTGTATTGTAAATGGTTCACAGCCTTGACTTCCTGCTGATCTTGAAATCAGCATTTACTTGTTTATTATATATGCAAGTATCACCTGCTTTTGTTATTTGTGTGCTTATGTGTAATTTAGAAATTGTAAATAAAAGGTTCCAGTTGAATCAATTTTGAATCAAATATTGAGTTGTTTGCTCGTGTGCCAGCGAAAGCTCAAAAACACTAAAAATTACTTACCATCTGCAATAAGAGCCGCTGCAACTTCATCCCATGCTTTTTCCTTCTCCTGCAAGTCTATGTAAAGTACATTGTGTGGATCATAAAGAACTTGATATTTGAGACGAGTGTCATCCATTATTGTCTTTCCAGGTGCACTCTGAAGACCACCGCCTGTGACACCACGTGCTGTTGTTTATGATTGTCAGCATGATATCAGCACGACATCCGTTCTCCAATATAGGCCTATTTATAAGTATACGACTACTACTACTAATAATAAATAAATCTCTAAGGCTAAACCAGCAATATAAATTATTTAAAGTTGTTTTTGTATTTCGGGAAAAAAAGTTTATTTTTGGATAGAACTGTAGTACTTTGACAGATTTTGTAAAAAAAAAAAAAAAAAAAAAAAAAAAAAATATATATATATATATATAATAAAAAAATAGAAAAATATGTGATTTTAAATATCATACATTTTTTATGTAATTTGCTAAAAACACAGTAGATATCATTAATGCAAATTTTGGGCAAAATTACTTTTTCATTTCAGTACATGTGTATTTTGGCCCTGATCATTGTCACTTTATCTTCTATACATATCTTCTATACATATCCAAAACACCCTAGATGTGCTTATTTTGTGCATTTAGAGCACTTTTTGTGTGAAATCATATTTATTTTGTCCATCAAAGGTGTACTTTCACTTTATGAGCGTCAGCAGCGCAGCAAAAATAGACCCAGCGCCGAAACGATCGCGGCACTGCTGCTTCTGCAACGCTCTGCCGCGCAGCCTCTGCGTGCGGTGTGAACGCTCTCATCTGTTAACATAGGCACCGAAAAAATACGCGCTGCTTCTGCTCTGCTGCAGCTTGCGGTGTGAACCCAGCCTAAGAATTTTCGTAGCAGTTGTTAAGTTAAGCTAGCAGTTTACCAAGATAGCTAGACTAATTTTACAACATAAACACACTCAAATATATCCATTACAACACTTAACATTAAACTTTGTAAATGGCTCATTTCAAAAGACGCGATATGTGAACGGCCCCTTATGCGTGTGTGTGCCCCGCGCTCGTGCTTGTTGTGTGTGTGTGTGAGACTGACAGACAGCCTCCGCGGCGCGCATGAGAGATCTCGCAGATCTCACAGACAAACGTCTTAATATAATCGCACATAAGAAATGTTTGGTGAGATAAAATGTGCACGATAACATTATTATATATTTTTTATTATATTATTATATATTATATATTATAACTTTCATAATTTAGCCCCGGGGCCGTTTTAATACCGGGTTTCGGTACTATGTATGTGTATTGATACCTCTTAATTCTGAAGATGAAGTGTAGGCTCTTGCACTATCCACTGTAAATATCACTAGTTTTTGTATTACAGACTTCTAGCCACTGGAGATTCAAACAAAACAATTGTATTCAGCAAAAGGGTTGAATTCTCTACCATTGTGTCTAGCATTGTGAAAGAGGTGTGTGAGGCAGTCTGGTTGGAGAATACATGCCATTTCCTGAAATGGAGGAATGGGAGGCCATTGCAGAGGACCTTCAGAAACTTGGGAGGAGGGACCATCTCAGGGCAAAAACGAAATTCAGTATGTGCTGGACTTGAGAACAAAACTCCACACATTGGGGCGGCTATCAATGGAGAATTTGTTACAAGCCCAGGACCGCCAGAGCCAGCTGTATAACAGGGGAACTAGGTTACGCAAATTTGCACCGGGAGAGAAAGTACTTGTATTACTCCCAACATCGAGCTCCAAATTAATGGCTAAGTGGCAGGGACCGTTTGAGGTCGCACGACAGGTCGGAGATCTCGATTATGAGGTAATACGGTCCGATAGGAACGGGTCCCGTCAGATCTACCACATCAATCTCCTTAAAAAATGGAATGAGGCGGAATCAGTGATGTTGGCAACGGTGATTGGCGGAGAGGATGATCTCGGGCCAGAGGCGAATATCAAACCACAATCCCTCGCCCTGGCTCCGGGTGGAGATCACCTCTCGCCGTCCCAACTCACTGATTTAACGAAATTGCAGGCAGAGTTTGCTGACGTCTTCTCGCCCCTACCGGGCCGTACTAACCTGATTCAGCACCATATCGAGACTGAGCCGGGCGTGGTAGTTTGCAGCCGGCGGTATCGTTTACCTGAGCACAAGAAAAAAGTAGTTCAGGCTGAATTAGGCGCTATGCTTGACATGGGGGTAATAGAAGAATCTAATAGTAACTGGGCGAGCCCGATAGTTTTAGTTCCGAAAACGGACGGCTCAGTCCGTTTCTGTGTAGATTACCGCAAGGTGAATGCTGTGTCGAAATTTGACGCGTATCCAATGCCGCGGGTTGACGAGTTGCTTGATCGGCTAGGCACGGCTCGCTTTTATTCGACATTGGACTTAACAAAGGGCTATTGGCAGATCCCCTTGTCTCCATTGTCCAGAGAAAAGACAGCTTTCACAACAACGTTTGGATTACACCAATTTTTTACCCTTCCATTTGGCTTATTCGGGGCCCCAGCTACCTTTCAGCGCCTCATGGACAGGATTCTGCGGCCCCATGCTGCGTATGCGGCTGCCTATCTAGATGATATCATTATATTTAGTAATGATTGGCAGCGGCATATGCAGCATCTGAGGGCTGTCCTGAGATCACTGAGGGGAGTGGGGCTCACGGCTAACCCAAAGAAGTGTGCGATTGGGCGGGTGGAAGTAAGGTATCTGGGCTTCCACTTGGGGCATGGGCAGGTGTGTCCCCAAATTGATAAGACAGCCGCTATTGCGACCTGCCCACGTCCCAAGACCAAAAAGGAGGTAAGGCAGTTCTTGGGGCTGGCGGGATATTATAGACGGTTTATTCCTAATTATTCGGACCTCACCAGCCCTTTGACCGACCTTACTAAAAAGGAGGTGCCAGATACGGTCCAGTGGACGGAGCCGTGTCAGCAGACCTTTACTCAGGTCAAGGTGGCTCTGTGTGGTGGGCCGTTGTTACACTCTCCTGATTTTTCTCTCCCTTTTCTGTTGCAGACAGACGCGTCGGACAGGGGGCTGGGGGCAGTCCTGTCCCAGGAGATAGAGGGGGAGGAACGGCCGGTGCTGTACATTAGCCGGAAGCTCTCAAAGAGAGAGGCTAAGTACAGCACCATCGAGAAAGAGTGCCTTGCCATCAGATGGGCCGTCCTCACCCTCAACTATTATCTCCTGGGATGGGAGTTCACCCTCTGTTCGGACCACGCTCTGCTGCAGTGGCTCCACCGCATGAAGGATGCCAACGCGCGTATCACTCGTTGGTATCTAGCTCTTCAGCCTTTTAAGTTCAAGGTGATCCACAGGCCAGGTGTTCAGATGGCGGTGGCCGACTTCCTCTCCAGAAATGGGGGGGGGGGGCTGCAGGCCGGATGGCTCCCCGGCCTGAGTCGGGCGGTGGGGGTATGTGGCAGGGGGGGGCGTGGTTTAGCGAAGTCTGCAGCGGGAGAGAGACTCAGGAGACGAGCGGTAAGTGAGTGGTTTGGGCAAAAATTATCATCACCTGTTTCTTGTTCTAGTAATTGGCGTGGAGAGAGTATAAAACGGCAGGAGAGTCGGAAGTAAGCGAGAGAGAGATGGACTGCTGACGCAAGCCGGAAACGGAAACCAGAAAGAGTGAAACGGAAGTAGTGTTGTCGTGTCAGAATAAGAGTCACCGTTTGGGTGTTTGTAACTTTTTAGTTCTTTTTGTTTACAATAAACCTGTCAGCAGTCCAGCCGACCCCTTTGTCCTCTTCCTTCCATCCAACGAACTTTGCTACACTCATCAACCTTAGGCCAAGCACTCCGTCAGGATACCCTTGACCTCCCACCAGATGCACTCTTCCAAGAGCTGAACGAGCCATGCCCTTTGTCTTTGTGGCAGACAAAGCATTTCCTCTGCTGTGGAACATTATGAGGCCGTTCCCAGAGCACAACTTTTCACCCAAGCAGAGGATCTTTAATTATTGCCTGCCTTGAGCCAGGATGGTGGAGTGTGCCTTAGGTATTCTGGCTCCACAATGTACAGGCGAGTCCTTGGAGTGTCACATGAAGGCGCTTAATTCGAAAGGCAGAATCACATTATTTACCTGGACCACATCACCCTAATTCAGCACCTACCATAAAGACACAATATCAATATGGAAAACAAAGGCTCTTCTAAGAGCAACTTCTATATTTAAAAAGAGAAAATATTTCCAAATATTTCCTTTTTTTTGTGATTAGATGTGTTTTATCAACAGCAAACATGCTGACAGGTACACTACAGTATCCAAAAATCATGATGAAGACATATCAGGTGATGTAACTCAATCTCTTTAATATTTTAATGTAAAGGAATGTGGTGCAAAACTTCTATTTTACAGAGTATAATCAAGGAAATTCAAATAATTTAATTAAATAGTTTTTAATAGTTAAAATATTAATTTAAAGAATTCTGAGATTAACATTTACAATTAATAATGTAGTAAAAGTATTTATGTACTGTGTGTGTGTGTGTTTAAGAAAACTAAACCTAATCATCATCACCAAACTCTGTTTCAGTTAAGAGCTGAATACATTTTAGTCTAATGTCTGCTCTCTTACTTGGTGGCAAAAGTTTCATGGTAGGGATCAAATCATAAAAATATGTTCATTCTCATCAAGAGGTTTGTTTACAACTTGCAGGAGTTCCGTCTGCTCTCCATTTGCGACCTCTTCCACTCTCTCTGTTGGTGTTGAGTAGGACATTAGTATCTACAGCCTGGGGAACACTAGGTTGAGGTTTCGTAGATGTTGGCATAGTTGCTGTTCATGACATAGATGTTGATGTAGATGATAGTTTTCTGTTGTAGCATACAGTAAAAAAGCAGTTGTGATATTTATCTACTTTGGGTTCTAATTAGGTGATGACCAGCACATGAACTGTTGTGCAGTGCTACTTGCTTAAATTATTAAAAGTGTCCCTTCCCGCACCCAAAACCAGTCGTCTGTTGATGAGTCTTAAACAAGGACTCTAGTGGAATGTTGTGCTGCTCCACCTCATGAGTGAAAGGCGAGTTTAATGATGATTAAACACTCATTTATGATACTTTATTCACCAGGAAGAACAGCTTTTTCCGCACGACATACGTCATTACGCTAGTTCTACGTCAATGTGCATGTGCAGTACTTTCCAGTTTTGTTTTTCAGATAAACAAGTATGTTAACTTAGCATGTTTCTTAAATATCTGCAAACATAATATGGTATTTTTATGCTTTAGTTGTCAAAATCTTTCATACAGCACATTTAAAGTGAATTAAAAACTATAATATAATACATTATTACTACAGTAAAAAAAATCACTAGTTACAAACAAACTACAGTTAATATTAGAGTATTCTGTAGTATAAGTTAACAAATTGTATGAAATATTAATAATATACCACAGCGTACTACAGTTTATAGTAAATACTTTACCACAGTATTTTTTAATTTGGGTTACTATGTGTTTATAAAGAAAACAATCACCTTAACAACATTACCACTAAGGTTGTAATTTTCTAAAGGCTTTATGTTTATGAGACACTGACACGTGAAAGGCGACTGGCTTCTGCTAATCTGCTCTTTATTCTCTGGCAGGGACTGTGCTGAAGTAAATTCTGACCATTCAGGTTTGTTATAAATGAATTCTTTGTCCCCCTTACGAAAAATAACCATGGTTTTTTTTATAGTAAAACTGTAGTAAACCATGGTTTTTTGGCGTGTTGACTACCATTTGTATAACCACAGATTTACTACAAATACCATGGTTAAACTATGGTTAATTTAGCAAAACCATGGTTAATTTGTGGTTACCATGGTTTAACTATAGTAACCATGGTTTTTTGGTTTTATTTGTAGTTAAACCATGGTTAATTTTCGTAAGGGCAAACATTGCAGTTGTTTCTTATAGATCCCGATATAGATACTATATTTAAGCAACATGTATTTAAATATCAGTTTTACCAAGAAATAAACACTATTCTCATCTATTTTCAATATTTATATTATTTGAATGTCATTTTCTATGCACGTTTGAGATTTCGTTTGAGCGGTTTGTGAACGGGACTTTTAATTAGGTTTTGTTGAGTGACGTCAGAGGGCTGCGCCGCGCTCCTGCATCTGTTGTGATTCGGATGAAGAAAGGTTTGTGTTTTTAAGACTTTAAATACATATTAACCATTCGGTCTATTTGGTTGTTTTTACGATCACTTTAAAATGAATAATGCAACATAAATGCTTTATCGAACATTAATAAACGATATTTTCTGCATGTAAAGCGCGTCCACTTATGAAGAGCAGAAGAGGGTGCGTTCATATTTCGCTCCATACTTCGTGAATCCGTTCGTCATAAACACGAATTCAGTCACTGGCGAGTAACGTTAGTGATGAGAGATACGGGGCTTTTGAACTTCGAGTCATTTGAATCAATGGGCTCGGAGCACAAGATGGCGCCGGTGAGCTTCAGCGAGTTTGTTCAGACTGTTATGTAAGATCAAGGTTTCTGACTGTCAAACGAGACGCACAGAGATATCTGATAAAGCATGTTTCATTAACTATATTTGATAACATAATTTGTAACTGTGACTGTACAATTTAACGTAATGTAATTATGGTAGGTTTGCATTAATTAAAAGATCGCTGTTTGCATTCATGTGTGTTTTTATAAATGTTTGTTTTGTGGAAGATCTGCAGCATAAATCATTATCTGTCTATGAGCAACACATATTGTTATTCTTTTGCATTAATTATCAGATAAAACAGATATTAAACTTAGTCATTTATTAGTTAACTGTGAAAAATAATAAAATATGTTGTGAAAGTAATGATGAAACAAACTGATGTATGTGCACAATGGAGAAATGGATACTTCCATACTTGAAAATAAATCGCAGCCCACGACTCAAAAGGTAAATATTTCATTTAAAAAAATCAATGTAATTCAAACATTTTCGAGAAATAAGTAATTTGTACATTTACATAAACGGTAAAAATACTTTATGCAGCTTTGTGTGCACACCATGAGTTCAACTTTCATTTCGTGAACAGTATTTGCCAGACCCAAACATACACAAGTTTCAAATGCACTGGCTCAGTTAACATTTATAGTATAGTAATAA
This sequence comes from Carassius carassius, assembly GCF_963082965.1. Lineage (NCBI taxonomy): Eukaryota > Metazoa > Chordata > Actinopteri > Cypriniformes > Cyprinidae > Carassius > Carassius carassius. The sequence goes on from NC_081776.1 coordinate 24,369,864, forward strand.
TAGCAGTGTATATATTATTTGCATTTGAAGTGATATTATAAATCCTGTAAACATTTAGAAGGTAATATTTGGATTTCTCCGGTTCTCTGCACTGACGTTTAGCACAACTGGAAGTATCTTTGAACACACTCGCAAGACTGGAAATCCAAGATGGCGAAAAAAAAAAAAAAAAAGTTGTCATGAAAGTTAAATATATTAAATGTAATCTACAAATCAATACTAAATGTAAATAATAAATTCCTAAAAAGACGTTGTCTCTTTGATTTATTTCATTAATTTGTAGCACTAATTTACCCCACGATTTATTCACCCTCAAAGTCATCCTAGGTGTATATGACTTTCTCTTTTCAGACCAATACAATCAAAGATATATAAAAATTTGTCCTGGATAGGCATGTGACTGTATCAAATTTTCATGTTGCGATAATTGCTAAAGCTTTTTATCATGGTATTATCACAATACTTAAATAAGTTACAAAAGTGTGGTCATAATGCAGTATAACAGGTTTAATAACTTTTTTCTTATATCAACAAGAACAGAACATTTAAATACAATAAATCAATACACAATTTTTTTTAAGTAAACAGATATTTCAAAAGAATTATAACTATATGTAACTCCTCTCTCCCAGGTCCTCACCGCCACACCTCGCACTCGCTCTGAGTGGGCCTCGAACCCAGGTCTCCGGCATGGGAGGCGGACGCACTAACAAGGAGGCTAAATGATTGCAGCCTCTAACGTGTCTCTTGAGATCGGTGAGTGAGGTTTACCTGCACAGCACTACTTGCTGGCCTCCATTACACTCAGCCCCCTAAACCGCTGCAAACCGGTTCAAATCTGGGTCACGGCACCAATGTAACCCCTCTCTCCCGGGTCCTCACCGCCACAGTGCGAGGTGTGGCGGTGAGGACACAGGAGAGAGGGGTAACGATGGTGCCATGACCCGGATGGGAGTGAGATTTGGGGGGGTGAGTGTAACGGAGGCCAGCAAGTAGTGCTTTGCAGGTAAACCTCACTCCCCGATCTCAAGAGACACACTATCATTTAGCCTCTTTGTTAGTGCGTTTGCCTCCCATGCCGGAGACCCAGATTCGAGGCCAACTCGGAGCGAGTGCGAGGTGTAAATTGTTAATTATTCTCATCTTAAACAGGACAAAGTGTCAAAACACACAGAAAAACTCCCGCTGAAGCTGCTGCGATCCATGTGACACCATAAAGATGGCATTTATTAAAGAGGAGAGTGAAGACATAAGGATTGAAAAAGCATTCAGAGTTAAACATGAAGATACTGAGGAACAAACAGAGATGGTGTTTATTAAAGAGGAGAGTGAAGACACGAGGACTGAAGAAACATTCAGAGTCAAACATGAAGATACTGAAGAACAAATAGTGATGGTGTTTGTTAAAGAGGAGAGTGAAGACATGAGTAATGAAGAAACATTCAGAATCAAACATGAAGATACTGAGGAACAAACCGAGATGGTGCTTATAAAAAAGGAGAGTGAAGACATGAGTAAAGAAGAAACTTTCAGAGTCAAACATGAAGATACTGAGGAACAAACCGAGATGGTGCTTATAAAAAAGGAGAGTGAAGACATGAGTAAAGAAGAAACTTTCAGAGTCAAACATGAAGATACTGAGGAACAAACAGGTTGGTTTTCTTCTCAAAGCTGAACTCACTCATTTTGTCCTAAAAATATTTCTAGCTTGTCCAGCTCTACACGATTGAATTCTGTTTTTTAAAGAATAATATAGGAGTGTCCTAATTAATTTTTATTTTCCATGGATTGAGTCACATCATATGAACAGGCATGTCACATGACATGAGATCACATGACCAGAAAAATACTACAACTCTGCCTTCAAGTGCAGCTGAGAAGAGTTTACTTAGAAGTTGGGCATTTGTTATTATGACATGAAGCATGTTCAATTATGAAAAGTAATACAGAATTAGTCTAAATAAATAAATAAATTTGTATAATAAACCTAGTATGTTCTACTTGATTATAGAATTCATGTCTAAATTATACTCTGCAAGAGCGGTAAAATTCAGATCATGTGACTATTAAGCTAACATGTGATTCACGTATTGAGAGCAGAAACTTAGGCCCCATTTAGACTGCATGGTTCAAGTGACCCAATTCCGATTTTTTTTCCTCTCATGTGGCACAGATCGGATATGACCGGTGAACGTGTAAGCAGGAAAATACCGCATGGATTCCGATGTTCTCAGATAGGATTCAGGCCTCATTCATATGTGGTAATAAATCGGATATAAATCGGATACGTGCATTTGTGTGTGCCATGTAAGTAGACAAATCGGATATTCCCCAGTAAATGTGAGTTGTACGTCATTAAAAAAGTGACGTCAACTCAGGTGGACAGCACCAACTGAGATCACATGACTTCTTATAGGCGCGAAATTCGCCCAGGCTGCAACAAGGGCTCCTCTTTTTTTTTTCTCCGCCGTACGAGACCAATGTTTTGCTGATTTCTTTGGTTGACTTTTCAAAATATTGTGGAAAGCAAAACACTGAATTATTTTATTTGCATCTGCATCCATTGTATTTCGTGCTGTTTTACTTCCTTTTCCGGGTCAGAACGTCTACGTTTGATAGTTTCAGCAGTGTATAGTGTAAATGCAAAAATCGGATACGGGACACTTTTAAAAGATAATGTAAGCGGGTCGTCAAAAAAATCGTATATAGTCAGAAAATCAGATTTGGGCATCAAGACCTGCAGTGTAAATGCAGCCATAGTCTCACCCCAAGCTAAAATAATGTCTAATTGGTCAGGACACCAGTAAGGATGTGTCTAACAGCTGAGTTTAAAAACTCATGATAAAAACAAATGTAGCTTTTTGCCTGCTTTTTGTCTTTAAACTTTTTGTGTTCTCTCAGTGCACTTTTGATGCATGTATTAAAAGGACAAGTATTGTTTGTTTTGTGCTTACAAGTTAATGTCTTAAGATGCTGATCTTGTTACAGTTCTAATGAATAGTGTTTTCACTATACTTTGTATATTATTACCCATTGCAGAGTTGATAGTTATGGATATTCAATTAATCACTGACCAATTCATTTGATCAGCCATAATGCTGTGTTCACACCAAACGCGAATAGAGCTTAATGTTAAGTCAATGCAAAGGCGTGTTTACACGCGTCTGGAGGTCTCGCGGCGCGAATGAGGCGCTTAGTGCGGTGCGGAAGACGCGAATTCGCCTCATTGACGCGCGAATTGAGCGTTTCGCGTGAATGGTGCTTTTTGTGCATTAAACATTTGACGCGAAATCGCGTCTGCCGCCCGAGTTGAAAAATGTGAACTTTGGCGTCAATTCGCGCCATGTTAACCAATCAGGAGCCTGCTAGGAGTCACTCATTTTTTAAATAGATGCTGTCTTTATAAATAAACCACATATTTGAGTTTAAAACAACTACATTCTCGCCTGAAATACTTTTAAAACTACATTTCATGACACAATGACAGTAATATTTTGAAAACTATCCGAATAAAAATGGAGGTTGAAAATGCTGCGTGAACTCAGCTGGCAGAAGCCCCCCCATGACGCGAATTCGCGTCTGTTGTGAAGTTAATTTCACACGCGAATGAAGCGAATGATCTCAAAATGTTCAAGCTGCAAACTATACGTGAATTTGACACCCTATTCGCGTTTGGTCTGAACACAGCATAAGACATTGTTTGTGTCAAAATTTACTATAAATATAATTAGTAATTCCCTTTTAGCTAAATTTACCTAATCCCTTTCAATAAAGTAATTTTTCAGTACATGGAAAGGGCAAACAATTCCCAGAATGCATTGTTTTTGTTTTTTTACAGTAATGTACAATTTTCATGAAAGACAGTATGATACTGTCTCCTTCTAGGTTAACATGTATTTCCTTTTTTCCACTGTAGACAAAATGTCACCAAAAGAGGAGAGAAAAGAACTGAATGAAATGAAAGAGAAGGATCAGAATAAGGAACTTTATGATTTCATAACTGCAAAAACATCTGGAAAGACTGTAAAAATGTCCTCACAAAAAAGAGCCCAGAAGACCAAATCTAACATCTGCCATCAGTGTGGAAAGAGTTTCAGAGAGAAAAAAAACCTTAATGACCACATGAGGGTTCACACTGGAGAGAAGCCTTTCACCTGCCCTCAGTGTGGAAAGAGTTTCAGTCTCACAGGTAACCTTAAAATCCACATGAGAATTCACACTGGAGAGAAGCCTTACGCCTGTCCTCAGTGTGGAAGGAGTTTCAGTCACATAGGAAACCTTACAAGCCACATGAGAATTCACACTAGAGAGAAACCTTACACATGCCAACAGTGTGGAAAGGGTTTCAGTGGGAAAAAAATCCTTAACGACCATGTGAGAATTCACACTGGAGAGAAACCTTACACATGCCAACAGTGTGGAAAGGGTTTCAATGGGAAAAAAATCCTTAAGGACCACATGAGAACTCACACTGGAGAGCAACCCTACATATGCCAACAGTGTGGAAAGTGTTTCAGTCAAAAAGCGAACCTTATGAGCCACATGAGAATTCACTCTGGAGAGAAGCCTTACATCTGCAAACAGTGTGGAAAATGTTTCACTAAAAAGTGGAACATCATAAAACACATGAGAATTCACACTGGAGAGAAGCCTTACACATGCTCTCAGTGTGGAAAGTGTTTCAGACATAAGGCATCCTTTGATTCCCACATGAGAATTCATACTGGAGAAAACCCTCACACCTGCAAACTGTGTGGGAAGAGCTTTACACGAAAAGGATCTCTTAAGAATCACATGGTCATTCACACTGGAGAGAAGCCGTTCACTTGTGATCAATGTGGAAAGAGTTTCGGACGAAAAGTAACCCTTAATGAACATGTGAAGATTCACTTTAAGAGAAGTGTTTTAGATGTTGTCAGTATGGAATGATTTTCTCGGACAGGAAAAACCTTAAGAATCATGAAATATCTGGAGAGAAGTGTGCCATCACTACCCATGTTTTCCCAAATAATCCAATAATAATCTGAAAAGCTGTCATGTAAACACCTCAATCAGTCAATTGAGCTTGATTCAAATGAAATGTCGATCTGATGAAAGAGGACCTGAAATAATTCAAACAGTACAGAGCAATACGTTCATCCTCGGTAGTTCAGATTTTGTGCATTTGACTCTGGAGTGTAGTGTCGGTGACCATGCAAACCGGTAAATCTGCAAACAGCAGTGTACTTGATAACATCAGTCAGCTCGCCTTGGCTACTGCAATTTTCCTCACTGTATATTTACAATAAAACTAAATAGGATATCAAATACCACTGCCTCCTTTCGTTTTCATTTAAACATAATAACAGCTGCAGAAATGTACTTAGTTCAGGGATATGTGTATATATACAGTAGTGATGGGCGGTATACCGGTTCATACCGAAAACCGGTGTATATTTTTGTTACGATTAAAAATTTGAATAAACCAGCATACTGATGTATTTAATTACTCAACGTTGGGAATGAATGTTATGTTGCGCGACACTGTTTCAGTCGGACCCTCTACAATGTTGCACTTCTAAGCAGCGACTGCGAGGCGTGGTTAGGGTAAACACAGTAGTGCTCTGGTGTTACGTTATAACGCCTGTTTCACACATACTCCGTCTGCAGTGCGGTGTTGCGGTCCGTCAGTGCCTTCAAGGAGCGGTGCGTCTGCAGCAGTTTTGCTGTGCTGCAGGCGCTGAATTAAAGTGAAAGTGCATTGTTCGCGGGAAAAATTTACATGGATTGACACGGAAATGCAGTCATTTCACAATAAATGTTTACTAATTGAAGCTGTTTCACACGCAACACATGGGTTTTTGGCTAGGTTTAAAACAAGAAAAAGTGAACTTTTAGATAAACAAGGAAAGCAATATATATATTCACTTTTTATGGAGGCAGAAAAACAAAGTTCATTAAGACCCGTGGGATTGCTTGTGATAAAAATTTAAATGCAAAAGGCACGAGACTGTTTCTGTCTGTGGTGTTTTAATTTTAAATATTTTAACAAGAAAAGTAGGCTAATTAATGTGTTTAAATGTTTTGCTGCTTGCTTGAGCAGCTTATTATACAAACCTAGAAGTAAAATGCATGAATAATGCGTTGTTTATATTTATTGAGTTTAAACTAATGTCTTTTGTATTTATATATATATATATATATAATTTTTTTTTTTTTTTTTTACATGATATGAAATCAAAACAATGAACAAATGTTATGTTTGTGGACTGAACAGACGCGGATCAGTAGCGGACTGCAAACGCGTCCTGTGTGAAAGCACAATGAGTCCGTGCTGCGGACTGCATATGCACTGCAGACGGAGTATGTGTGAAACAGGTGTTACAGGGAAGATGGATGCATGTACTGTCAGGCTAAAAGCACGTCTTGGAATATTAACCAGCAGAAAATGCATTGTACACCTGTTTATGCATGAAAAAAAACCCGTCATAAACCGGGAAACGTATATTTTATAATTTAGAAAAAAAACGTGATATAAATTTTTGTTCAAACTGCCCCACAATAATATACAGCCATTACAAGGAAACTAAATATTATATATATTTGCCTTTTTTATTTAAATCTTAACATATAGATAAATTGAATACAGGCCAAAGATAACCTGTTAGATTTACCCAAAACTAATTACTTATTATGTTAAACCACTAAAGAGACATCAGAGCCAGAGGCACATATCAGAAGGTCTAGCCAAGGTGAGGCTGCTCTCCGCGGATACATGATTACTGAGCTCCCGCTGATCGCATGGAGCTCATCTCCGAACTCAGCGAAAAAAACGTTTTTAAATAGGCGCTGTCTTTATAAATAAACCACAGATTTGAGAATTAAAAAAACTACATTCTCGCCTGAAATACTTTCAAAATCACTGTAATGATAAACCTTCCTAATCGTCGGGAAGAAGGAGGCGGGAACCGGCGGACAATCAAACAAAATTTTAATAAAGCAAAATAAACACAAAACAGCGCACCAGCCCCTCACGGACGACTGGTGCGCGCAAATAAAAACCAAAACATAACTAAAAGCCCAGGCCTGGTCCTCTCTCGTCCTTCACTGTCGTCGCTCCAGTTTTATATCCTTCCATCTCCTCCGTGTGCCTCGAGACCGGCGGGTCGAACAGGTGTAGCTCATCTCCATCTTCCATCTCATCACTTCACCGGCCTCGGCCCCGCCCCACTCGTCACATACCCCCATCGCCCCTCGCAGGCCGGGGGGTACTCCCCAGACTGCGCTCTACTCCCCCCCCCCCTCCCTCCGGGGGGGACCGCTCATGGGGACCTGCGGGAACCTGGGGGTAGGACAGACGAGGCGAGAGAAAAGGAGACGGAAGGAGGAGCGAGAGAGGGGAGAGAGGAGAAAAAAAAAAAAAATCCGGTTCCCAGACGCACCGCTGCTCGGCCCTCCACCAGCTGGGTGATCTCCTCCGCGGTGCCTGGCGGTGGCACTGGACGGCCCTCGGCGGACGGCACGACACTCCTCCGCCGCCCGGTGGACGGCGACGGCTCCTCTGGTTTTGGGCAGCCGGCAGGAGTCCCCCGTTCCCTGCTCCTCCCCGTTCCGGCGGATGGCAGCAGGCTCCGGCCACCTGGCGAACGGCGCAGACTCCTCCACTCCCTCACGGACGGCAGCCTCCCCCCCCCATCGTGGGCGGCCGGTAGCGAGCTCGCTCGTCCCCGGCAACTCGCTCCAGCCCACCGCCTCGAGCGTCCATGGCGGCACACTCCTCGCCTGCTCGATGGCACCGCGGATTCACCACAGCGGCGAGGGATCTTCAGCAGCGCGTCCCTCCTTCTCCCGGGTTTCGGCACCACTGTAATGATAAACCTTCCTAATCGTCGGGAAGAAGGAGGCGGGAACATTTTAATAAAGCAAAATAAACACAAAACAGCGCACCAGCCCCTCACGGACGACTGGTGCGCGCAAATAAAAACCAAAACACAACTAAAAGCCCAGGCCTGGTCCTCTCTCGTCCTTCACTGTCGTCGCTCCAGTTTTATATCCTTCCATCTCCTCCGTGGGCCTCGAGACCGGTGGGTCGAACAGGTGTAGCTCATCTCCAATCACTCCACCGGCCTCGCTCCCATGTCCCTCGGCCCCGCTCCACTCGTCACAATCACGTTTCATGACACAATAACAGTAATATTTTGAAAATGATCTGAATAAATGGTTGTTGAAATCACAGTGAGTGTGAAAAAAAAAAAAAAAAAAAAAAAAAAAAAAAAGTGAAGTGACATTCAGCCATTCAGCCAAGTATGGTGACCCATACTCACAATTTGTGCTCTGCATTTAACCCATCCAAAGTGCACACACACAGAGCAGTGAACACACACACACACTGTGAACACACACCCGGAGCAGTGGGCAGCCATTTATGCTGCGGCGCCCGGGGAGCAGTTGGGGGTTCGGTGCCTTGCTCAAGGGCACCTAAGTCGTGGTATTGAAGGTGGAGAGAGAACTGTACATGCACTCCCCCCACCCACAATTCCTGCCGGCCTGGGACTCGAACTCACAACCTTTTGATTGAGAGTCCGACTCTCTAACCATTAGGCCACGACTTCCCCACGGAAGTCGTGCTGTCAGTGCTGCGTGAACTCAACCAATCAGGATGTTTAGCGCCCAAGTCCCGCCCCCAAAAGTTCCGGAACTTTGTAAAAGTACCACCTCGCCAGCAGGGACTTTCTGAGGGGCATTTTTTTACCCAGAACTTTATTTAGTTTCTGGTTCCTGCGGGGGAAACACACAAGAGTACCAGTGTACAAGTTCCTGTGGTGGATACGCGGCATATGCCGTGGCAAGGCACTTACTTGTTCACCTGGCGAGAGACCAAAAAAGTTACAGACATACACCTAACCTTTCCTCAGAAAGGGGCCAAGCCAGTGACACCGTAGGCTGCTCAATTAACTTGGGAAATTGAGAACCCAATTCAATAAAGGGGGGCACCCCAACCCAAAGTAAGAACACAGCTATCCTCAGATAGCTATGCAATGTGAGCAAAACTATTCTGAATACACAAGACCACTGAAGAGGCTAATTAAGACCACTGAACTAAAAAAAAAAAACTCTAGATGAGACCTCAAAAGGTACGCTATTTAAAGCCCAAGTAAGGGGAGTAGCTGTTGAGCTAGAATACAGCTATCCTCAGATAGTTATATCCTAAGGATCTCAAAATGTTGATCAAAAACTTTCAGACACCATCTTTATTTTTTGACTTAACTGTCACCAAATAGAATGCACAATGTTGTGGGTTATCAAAGGCAGTGAAGGATACATCTATGCTGCCTTCAAAAACCGACCAGATTAAGGCAACTCAGGAGACAGGAACTGAAGCTAACATTGAATTCAGACGTGCCTTGATGCCTTCCTACCTTGAAATGCGTCCTCCGAAGGCAGCATTTTTCAGTTTTCGGATGCAGCTATCCTTCAAAAATTCCTACTGTCTACTTACAACCGTAAGAGGGGAAACAGCACTATCTAGGTGAGGGCTCAAGGAGACCACTACTTAGAAACCCTAACATGGGAGTGATCACCGAGCAAGCACATGGCTACCCTCAGATAGTTATATTTTCAGGAAAGAGCTAAGACAGCTAGCCTTAACTAGCTGTATTAAGCAAGCCTGTCCTGCCATATCAATTCCTAGAGGAAGAGGGAAAAGAATCATCAGGAAGTGCCAGCCTCAGGACGTGGGTGATCATCGCGTCTCTTAACTAGCAATTCCCTGAGATCCTTCTTCCCTCTGTTAGAGGGAATGCTGCCAGCATTCCCCATAGTGTCCAATAGAGGACACAGCATGAGTTCCCTAGAAAGGGGAATCATTATTGTTATATCTCTAAAGACAGTGTAAAATACAGTGTTGGTGTTATTTTAACATTATGAATTAATAAATTAGCACTGATGGTGTCATCTACTTATAAACGCACTGATGGTGTTGTCCTTAACTTGGTAACAGTGTTAAATCACTGTTAAATGTTTTACTTTTAAACTAAACCAAACTGGTGTAAATCACTGCAAACCCCACATGGACTTGCTTCATAAAAACTGGTATTATGTATGCATGTGCATTTTACATTGGTGTATAACCTACCATTGAACAAAACAAGGTTGACATTTGTTGGTTAATATATATTCCAATCATGACAACTCTGAATTGTTTCAGCATGTGACTGAATATGACAATGTACATGATTTACTTTTGAACTAAATGATTTTCAAAGAGGCAAAACTAAATTAAGTGGGGGCCCCAGGCAAAATTAATCAATGGCCCTTCTAAAAAATATATTTTTTATAAAATATATTTGTTACCTAGAGATATAGGCTGTGTCCAAAATCACTCACTCATTCTCTAATCCATATATAGTGTGGGAGTTGAGTGCACTATATCAGATAGTAGTGAACGTAATTAAGTGAACAAAAAGACACTGATGTATAGACTGCACGTCAGAGAGCTGGAGCTGTTGCAGAAACATCATCATATAGGTACTTTTATATTACATGTAACTTAATTTAGAAAATAATAATAAGACTCACAATTACTTTATATTTTAATTATACATACCTTGGTTTCATCTATGGTATATCATTAGGCTTTGTTTGTTTTGTATTGTCTACAAGATTAACATTGCATTTAAAAAAGGAAAATTATGATGGTTGATATAAATTGATGGTATAAAGAAAATGTTTTGTACTGTAATGAATTTAACTACCGTATTTTTCGGACCTGAGTATAAGTCGCATCAGTCCAAAAATACGTCATGATGAGGAAAAAAACATATATAAGTCGCACTGGACTATAATGCCGTGTTTCCACAGAAAAGTTCCTGGTACAAATGTTCCGGGTAATTTCAAAGACTAGAACCTATCTGGAGTCTTCAGAAGTACAAAATTTCAGGTTCTCAGGAACCTAGGTTAGGTAAAGAATCCTTAAAAAATTACCCTTGCTTAATAAAAATAACATGCAGTGTTAAGAAATACATGACTGATTTTTATAGGCTTTTATAGATGGATAGGTTGAGAGTGATATATCTTATTCAAGGTTTAAAATTTAAATGTAACATTGAACTTGTCGATGGTTAGATTTGTTTTCATGAAAGTTGCAAAGTGCCCCTTGCAGATCCGATGTTAGCCACAGTTTTATGTGATTCGTAATATGATCTTCCCTGAAGTAAAATTAAGAAATCATGCAGTGTATTCTCAGATATACCTAATAAACCTTTTGTTGAAATGTGGCTCCCATCTTCTCATTCTACTAGAGCGTTTCCACCGCAGGAACTTTACCCAGGAACTAGGGACTTTGACCTGGTACTCTTGTGTGTTTCCACCGCAGGAACCAGGAACTAAATAAAGTTCCGGGTAAAAAAATACCCCTCAGAAAGTCCCCGCTGGCGAGGTGGTACTTTTTTCAAAGTTCTGGAACTTTTGGGGGCGGGACTTGTGCGCTAAACGTCCTGATTGGTTGAGTTCATGCAGCACTGTGATTTTAACCACCATTTATTCGGATTATTTCCAAAATATTAGTGTTATTGTGTCATGAGATGTAATTTTAAAAGTATTTCAGGCGAGAATGTAGTTGTTTAAAACTCAAATCTGTGGTTTGTTTATAAAGAAAGCGCCTATTTAAAAATGTGTTTCGCCGATGTCAGAGACGGTGAGCTTGACGCGATCAGCGGGAGCTCAGAGATCATGTATCCACTGAGAAGCAGCCTCACCTCGGCTAGACCTTCTGATGTGTGCCGCTGGCTCTGATGTCTCTTTAGTGGTTAAACATAACATATCATTCGTTTTGGGTAAATCTAACAGGTTATCTTTGGTCTGTATTTAATTTATCTATATGTTAAAGTAAAAATAAAGGAAAATGTATATAATATTTCGTTTCATTGTAATGGCTGTATATATATATATATATATATATATATATATATCCCTGAACTAAGTACATTTCTGCAGCTGTTATTATGCTTAAATGAAAACGAAAGGAGGCAGTGGTATTTGATATGCTATTTCATTTTATTGTAAATATACGGTGAGGAAAATAGCAGTAGCCAAGGCGAGCTGACTGATCTTATCAAGTACACTGCTGTTTGCAGATTTACTGGACTTGGGTCGTCGTGGACATCACACTCCTGAGTCGAATGCGCGAAATCTGAACTACCGAGGATGCACGTCCTAAATCAGCGCACTTTGTATTGAGAAACGCGCGCAGAGCTACGTCACTAGACTACTTGCCTAATCTTCCCGGTACTTTACACCGCGGTGGAAACACAGAAAGAACCAGGTCTGGGGGGAAAAAAGTTCCTGGTACAAATGTTCCGGATAATTTCGGTGGAAACGCGGCATAGGTTTATCTAACTGCTCAAACAATAGAAGGTAATTTGAAGTATGTGTTTGCATGAATAAATTATATAATTAATGTTACCTCCACATCCAATTTTTTGTTTTTCCCACACAAATTATTAGTTTGCTTCTGTCAATGTTTTTGTCATGTTTGTATGCCCTGGGGTCAGGTGCATCAGTTTTTTTTATTTCCTAACTTTTTAATTGAAGTAACACATTAAATTGACAGCTCTAATAATAATTTTAATAACTTGATTAAATGAGTAGATTTTATATGGAATTGCATTTGTTTTTAAATTATCTGTTTTTGAACATGCGATAGTATTATTTCTATATATGTCAACATTATTTTCAAAATCGTTGTATCTCATTTAGGGTAATGTTATTCTGGGGGGTAGGGGGAGTCAAAAGTATCAATTAGCCTAAAAAATATTATCAAGCAATTATGTTAATTTAGTATAATTTAAATATATCTTAGTGTAGGATATCTTTAGATTTTTATAATTTATTATCTTCTTGTCGATACACCAGTTCACATTTACAACTTTTCTGCGTAAAAATGTGGCCCCTTTACCAGAGAAGCACAGTTTGTCACAAAATGCTGGGCTGGGAAAATGTAAAATCACTTTTCCCAATAATAACAGCTCTCTGTACAATGAATTTTGTGAACACCTGTTTAGTGCTTATCCTTTGCTGAGAGAGGCAGGAGGCTTTAAAATAATAATGAAATGTGGAAGGAGTCAGGCACTGACACAAATACCAGTGGCAAATTCTGGTAACTGTGAAATTCCTTTGATGTGAGAGTAGGCTCAACAAGGCTTTGGTTTATATTGTAACACTGCAGCAAGCTATTTACATAAGAACCAGAAGTAAAGTATGTTACGTCCGTTCTCGTGCTTTAAAAATGTGTATGTAAAAATGATTTGTCCCATTATAAAGGAGGAGGAAGTTGTTGAAATATGCTGATTATGTCACAAACATGTAGCTGTCCACATCCACAGCGGTCTTCATCTACATCTGAGTGTTTACTGGAAAAAAAGAAAAGGAAGCGAAAGAGAAAGAAAGTTCAAAAGCAAAGCAAGAAGCAGCTATGATAATGTTTAACTTAAATGAAGAAGTGTATGTCTGTTTTGGAAATAGTTAACAGTGTTTACAATAAAGTTTAGAGAATCTAGTTTTTTTGTTTATGTTTGATACATACACCCCATAACTACACGAAATGAGAGGGCAACAAGGGAACACTTTAAATTACAGTCTACATATACTACAACTACATATAATAAGGTTGAATGTTTGCATGGTAGTTAAGAAAAGGTTTGTAGTACATTTTATTCTACTCGGCCCAAAGTGCACCAGCACCACTGCAGCTATCGAAAAACATTAATTTTAAGATAAATATACATGTGTATTATGATGTTATATTTATGTTATATCCTGGAAGTAGCAGGAAACAGGTTAATCTAGTTTTCCACTGTATTGCACCTCAATGGTACAGTGCTGCTGAGATTAGCATATGCTACTCTTTCATCAGGTACATTTTCTTATGGAAGTTTCTAAACCAAACCATGCAACATCATTTCCCCATATTTCAGCTGTGTTGTTTATAGTAATCTCCATGATCTCACATAAAGTAAATACTATACTCGACGTTGCAAATTCATCTTGAAGCGCTGTTGAACTTGCCTTATATCGATATAACAACCAGATCCCTTTATTACTTTTCTCTTTTATTTAGCAATTACAAATTATATGATACATGTAGTAATATAATTCTGTTAATCCTGCTTTAAAAATATATTATTTGTCATTGACCTGACCAGGTAGCCGCCACACACAACTGACGCCCCGAAGCAGAATGCTTCAGTACATCTCAGAAACAGTATGATGAGCATCGAAAGCATGTTGTCCATGTACTACAAACACACAATACAGAATGCTATAATTGTCTATATACACAATACAGAAGAATATGAGAGAAATGTAAACCTGTTTGTCTGGTTTGGTAAGGTCCTGTCATGACAACCATAAAATAACCTTTAAAGAACAAAACAAATCATTGTGTATCATCACTTTTCTTTGCATTGTTACTGTTTAATCAAACTTTTAAAAAATATTCTGTGTAAATATTTGTCTGGAATTTAATGTTACCAATGCTTTGGCAATGTACAGCCTTTTTTTACCATGCCAATAAAGCCACTTGAATTTTCAATAGAACAAATGTATGTGTCAATGAACACAAAAAGTTTGATTAAATTAAAACAACCAAATCTACATGCTGATGCCTATAAACAAGCAAAGTCTGAACACAGCTGTGAGTTTTTTGCTTCCTCATTTTATAACAGAGAAACGAAAAGATGTAAAATAAACAAAACCACAAACCACTGTACTTGCCATTTGTTTGCTCATATATAAGTCCCTCCTCCCATCAGATCTATATTACTCTTGAGTTTCATAGAAACGAGAGGAACTATGTGGCAGATTTTCTTGGATTGAGACTAGATCTGAAAAAAGGTAATTTCGTCATGTCAGCTGTTTGTAAATTAATGGATTTAAAAGAATGTTATTGGAAGCTCTGCAATCCTCTGCTGCTTTTACAGCGATAAACTGTATTCAAGACATGAGATTATATTATAAACATCAGGAATATATAAAACATAATTCAGAGAAAGGTTTCATTTGAGGAAAAGGATCCAGAATACAACATTTTCCTAGAGGAGTTTACGAAAGGAAGCTTTAATCTCGTGTTCATGTAAGTCTGAGTACATTTACTCATTTATTTAATTTGCTGCTGTTTATTTCACTTACAGTATCCAGGGCCGGATTACCCAATGGGCATTATGGGCACGTGCCCAGGGGCCCATGCGCACTTGGGGCCCAAGAAAAGGAAAAAAAAAAATTCTAAAGAAAATATTTTTTTTTTTCTTTTTACGGAGCGTATTGTATAGTTGCGCAACTTGCGCTAAGTGTCTGTCTTTCTAGCAAAAAGACTCACGTTAATGCATTATATCTACAGTCAGTGCAGTGGCGTAGACCGTAGGGCGTTGGTACTTGAGATTTTTGACGCGTTGGACCCGGGTTCGAATCTGCCTTTGGCCGAACTTGATCTTCTTCTTTCTCACTTTTGATATGATATGGTTATTATTTATATGCAGCACACAACTATGCAGTTTTTTCAACCTCATAATGTTTATTTTAGGTTTCAGACATTTCAATACATATAAGCAAGCACCGAGTAAAACAATACATTTGGATTAAGCGTGAAAGGTTTAATATAGGCTATGCATAATAAATGACGCTGGCTTATCTTTTTATTAAGCAAGTTAATATCAGTGTGTATTGATCACTGATGGTATAAAGTTAAGCCTCCTTAAGAATTTCACATGCTGAAAGGCAGGCTGATATATTTGTATTCATAATATAATTCAAGCGCAGCTGTGGGAACGCACTGACTTAACAACCCCGCCCCCACGCGAACTTCAAATAAATCCGCACTGAATTGAGCGCGGACTGTGGGATGAGTCGTTGACGTTGTAGGTCAAGAAAATGAGTGAAAGAAGCGGTTGTTTTAAACGCAAACGAAAAAGAGAAAAAGAGGAGAGGGAGGCGTCTTTATTAAGACAGCTTCCATCTATCAAATCATTCTTTAAAAGTAGCCAGGCTGAGGCCCAGGAGGCGGAGAATCAGGGTGAAGAATGTGTGGTAGATCGAGATTATTATGATGATGACGAGCATGCTGCTAACCAGGGACCCGAGGACGTCGTGGAGACTGAGGCTAACGTTAGCAAGGCAGCACAACCTGCTAGCGCTAACGTTATCGGTAGCAGCAGCAGAAGCGACCATGATGAGCAGTGGTTTAATCAGGTGTCTGACCCGGCATTGTGGGGGGCAATCGACGAGGATGCTCGTGCTGTTCTTATCGATCGTGGACCTGCTGCTTTTCATAACAGAAAGAGCACATATCTAGCCTCAACCCGTGATGGGGGTCTGGGTGGTAACGTTAAGCGCTCCCTTACTAATGATCTGCTGTGCTGTCAACTCCCAAATAGGGAAAAAGTTTCCAGAGACTGGATCACCTATTCACCATCTACAGGTAATATTTTTTGTTTTGCCTGTATGCTTTTTTCTACCAAGAAAAATCAATTTGTTAGTGGTTTTTCTGACTGGAAACACCCTGAACGTGTGCGTGAGCATGAAAAAAGCACAGAGCATTGTAATTGCATGTTAGCATTGCTTCGGCGCTCATCTGTCACCGGGAGCGGGACTGTGGATGCTAAACTAGTGCAACAGCTAGATGGAGAGAAGCGGTAATGGCGGGAGGTGCTCAAGAGGGTTGTGGCTGTCATAAAGTTTTTAAGCGAAAGAGGACTGCCTTTCCGTGGCGATGACGAAATACTTGGCTCACCACATAATGGTAACTTTCTCGGCATTCTGGAAGTCATCTCTCAGTTTGATCCTTTCCTCGCCGAGCACATTAATAAGTATGGACAGAAGGGTAGAGGCAGCACATCCTATCTTTCATCCACTATATGCGAGGAATTGATTCAGCAAATGGGCAACAAAGTAAAAGATATCATAGCTGCAGAGATAAGGCAGGCAAAGTATTTTTCTGTAATAGTGGACTCTACACCTGACCTGTCACATACTGACCAGCTGACATTTATTTTTAGATTTGTGAATAACGAAGGAAAAATAATTGAACGATTTGTTGGCTTTGTACCAATTGAGAGTCACACAGGGGAGAGTCTGGCTGATACTGTAATGGCTATGCTTGACAATTTAGGCTTAGATATTGCAAACTGCAGAGGCCAGGCATATGACAATGCAAGCAATATGTCAGGGCGTTACAATGGGCTGCAGGCTCACTTGAAGAAAAAAAATCCATTAATCCATTACATACCCTGTGCAGCACATTCTCTCAATTTGGTGGGTGTCAACAGTATTGATGGCAGTTGTCAAAATGCAAGTCAGTTCTTCGGCCTCATGCAGTCCCTATATGCATTTTGTGCGGGTTCCACTCGTAGATGGAACAGATTCTTCAATAATGCAGACATCAAGGTAGATATGACGTTGAAATCACTGTCATCAACACGTTGGAGTTGCCGTGCAGATGCAGCTAAAGCCCTTTGTGGCAATTATGCACAAATCAGGGCTATACTTCAGAGCATTTCTTCTGATACAGAAGAAAACCGTGACACACGCAACGAGGCAGCAGCACTGTTCTCAAAACTGGGCACTCTTGACATGTCATTTATGGCACAGTTTTGGCACTGTCTCTTAAGCAGATTTAAAGTGACAAGCGAGGCATTACAAAAGGCCGACATTGATCTGATGACTGCAATTAATCTGTTCAGGTCTTTGAGATCATGGGTTGAATCCCTTAGAGAACAATTTGACCATTTTGAAACCTCTGCAAAGAACATTCCCAGTGTGTGTCAGTCATATAAAGATGAACTGCAGAGGGTCAAAAAGCGCAAAGCATTTTCAGATGAATGCACAGAGCATCAAGTAACTCTGAAAGGCCAGGAGCGATACCAGGTAGAAACATTCAATGTCATTATTGATAAGCTAATCAGCTGTTTAGACCATAGACTGGATGCATACCGGAACGTTAATGACATCTTTGGGATTCTACTGAACATGGAATCAGAAGATTTGCCCACTGTTCGTAAACAAGCGGATGCACTCAGCGCTTCATATCCTTCGGATTTAGATCAGAACCTTGCAGATGAAATTATCCAGTTCAGATTCTTTATAGAGAGCGAGCAGGATAAGTCTCCTCAAAAACTGCTGCAGGTGCTCTTGAAACATGGTCTGCAATCAACTTTCCCCAATTTGTTTGTAGCCCTACATATTTTTTTGACACTGCCGGTTACAAACTCTGAAGGAGAAAGATCTTTTTCACAAATGGCAAGAATTAAAAATGAACTCAGAACAACACAAACACAAAATCGCCTCAGTGCACTTTCACTGATGGCCATTGAATCTCAGCTGGTCATGGACTTGGATTTTGATGATATTGTAACTGAGTTTGCTAACAGGAAAGCCAGGAAGAAGTATTTTTAAGGGCAGATGGAGAGAGGAGAGAAGGAGAAAGACAGACACACAGACAGCCCCTGAGGAGAAAGACAGACACACCGACAGCACCTAAGGAGAAAGACAGATAGACAGACAGCACCTGAGGAGAAAGACAGATAGACAGACAGCACCTGAGGAGAGGAGGACAAAGACAGACAGCACCTGAGGAGAGGAGGAGAAAGACAGACACACAGACAGCACCTGAGGAGAAAGACAGATAGACAGACAGCCCCTGAGGAGAAAGACAGACAGACACACAGCACCTGAGGAGAAAAACAGACAGACACACAGACAGCACCTGAGGAGAAAGACAGATAGACAGAGAGCCCCTGAGGAGAGGAGGAGAAAGACAGACACACAGACAGCACCTGAGGAGAAAGACAGACAGACACACAGACAGCACCTGAGGAGAAAGACAGACACACAGACAGCACCTGAGGAGAAAGACAGATAGACAGACAGCCCCTGAGGAGAGGAGGACAAAGACAGACACACAGACAGCACCTGAGGAGAAAGACAGACACACAGACAGCCCCTGAGGAGAGGAGGAGAAAGACAGACACACAGACAGCACCTGAGGAGAAAGACAGACAGACACACAGACAGCACCTGAGGAGAAAGACAGATAGACAGACAGCCCCTGAGGAGAGGAGGACAAAGACAGACACACAGACAGCACCTGAGGAGAAAGACAGACAGACACACAGACAGCACCTGAGGAGAAAGACAGACACACAGACAGCACCTGAGGAGAAAGACAGATAGACAGACAGCCCCTGAGGAGAGGAGGACAAAGACAGACACACAGACAGCACCTGAGGAGAAAGACAGACAGACACACAGACAGCACCTGAGGAGAAAGACAGATAGACAGACAGCCCCTGAGGAGAGGAGGAGAAAGACAGACACACAGACAGCACCTGAGGAGAAAGACAGACAGACACACAGACAGCACCTGAGGAGAAAGACAGATAGACAGACAGCCCCTGAGGAGAGGAGGACAAAGACAGACAGCACCTGAGGAGAGGAGGAGAAAGACAGACACACACACAGCACCTGAGGAGAAAGACAGATAGACAGACAGCCCCTGAGGAGAGGAGAAAGACAGACACACACACATACAGCACCTGAGGAGAAAGACAGATAGACAGAGAGCCCCTGAGGAGAAAGACAGACACACACACAGACAGCACCTGAGGAGAAAGACAGACACACACACAGCACCTGAGGAGAAAGACAGATAGACAGACAGCCCCTGAGGAGAGGAGGAGGAGGTATACTGTGTGTTTGAGTGTGTGTGTTTGAGTGTTTGTGTGTGTGTGGTGTGTGTTTGAGTGTTTGTGTGTGTGTGTGTTTATGCAACAGCTTATAACAGCTTATGTGAAACAGTTTTGTCAATTTTTGGACAGGTCATGACTCCAGAAATTGTAATTCAAAAGCAACCAATATTATACCAGAATACAGTTTAAATCATCTTGTAATGTGTCTTCTACCATTTCACTTTTTCATCACAGGAAAAGGGGGAGAGAGACAAAGAGTGGCAGCCCCTGGTCTGGAGAACCGAGGAAAAGAGGACAGGAGAGGAGAAAAGAGACCGACAGGAAGGAGACATTAATAGGTGTGTTACGTGTTTGTTTGTGAATTATGAAAGTTATTTTGATTCATAGAACTGGATTGGTAAAGGTGAGGCTCTATGTGATTGCAAATGCCAGCTAGTTGCTCAGTAGAGATTTTACCAGCAAATAGTAACCAAAAATGTAAAAGCTTGATTGGGGTGGGGGGGATGGCGGTTGGTGGGGGGGGGCCCTACAAGACATTGTGCCCAGGGGCCTTGGAATTCTTAATCCGGCCCTGACAGTATCAAACGTCACTTAAGTCATGAGGACGAATATAGCTTCCTGCCTTGTTGACAGAGTCGATTTACACTAACTCCAACGTGGGATTCAGATAGTCAACATTATAAAAGTCAGTAAACTGTCAGCAGCTTCAGTGATGCAGATGGTAAAACTTGTGTCATACTCATTTTGACGTGATCAACCCAGATTCAAATCCACTTTTTGGCTAACATTTTTCTCCTTTCTCAAATTTCAAATCACATCAGAAAAACATTTATTTTCAATCAAAATTGAGAAAAAAATCTAAAACTTGAAAATCAAAAAATCTGACCAGCTGATCAAAACTGATCAGTTTACCTGGTAACTGTTGACGTCTAATGTCATTCAGCGGAAGAGTTCTTTTGACCCTCTGGTTTTATGACGACGTCCATTACGGAATAAGTAACTTTGAAAAGGTTCAGAGTCACGATTTGTAATATTTTAGAAATTCTATGTAAAATATGCATCAGTTATATTGGAGAATCATGATCTTCAGGTATGTTTATGATTTCTTGAAGTTTTGTTTTCACTAAATGCATTATACTTCATGCATAATACACGTTTCATATTTGCGCTCATATTTGGCCTTGTTTGTTTAGGTCCTCACTTAAAGTAGCATTAACAAACAAACCCTTTAAACATCATTAACGCATGAATCATTGTTTGATTAATTAACAAGTAACAGGTTTATACACAGAGAAAGAGCTGAAACAATTATTTTGGTTTAGCATTAGCTTGTATATTAGCATGGTTTAGCTTTAGCATGTATATTGCATTTTTATTTAAATTGTTTGTCATGGTGCATGTGCTTCTATTTTTATTTGCTAGTAATTTGATTGGCAGAGTCTTACAGAGCATTAAAGATGAAAATGTTTTTCCAGTAGGGTAAATGGGTGAAGATGCTTCCTTAAAAACAACATTTACTGCTAAATTCAGAGTTTAGCATCTGCAGGATAATTATACAATATCTAATATATTATGAAGGGGAATTAATGGAAAAAATTGGTAATTTATGCATTTTGACAATTTGAAATGAAATCCAGTTATTTTTATATTATTTCTAATTGAAAGGAAGATAATGACAATGGATTATTCCTTCAGATTTAACCATTAAATTAAATTTAAAATTAAATTCTATTAAAATAAACAATAAAACACCAGCAGCATCATGCTGTATATATAAAATCAAGATTTATAAGGAGTAATTTTGATTATTGTGTGGAGATTTAGAGAAGTTTTCACAGTTTTGTATTAGTGATAGAAAGTGTTAGAAAAGCTTTTGCATTCAGCTCTGTTAATGTTTTGCCTTGATTTTAGACTAACAAGAAAATTAGTTCCATCTTAAATACTATTATTGAATTTTTTCTGGTCATATTAAATAAGTTAACGGAACATGTTTTCTTTTCTGTTTCTCCAGTGGCTGCTTTTTCTGTGTGTTTGCCGTGCTGATACACAAAGGTGAGCGTCTGAACAAACTGAAAGATAAATTCATCAAACAGACTGTTTCCAATCAAAGTTTCTGTCATTTCAGTGTGTCTACAGGTCACAGTAGAGGGTGTTATCGGCGGTTCTGTTGTTCTGCCGTGTTCTTCAACTCAACAGGATCTTAAACTTCAAGACATCAGTGTGCATTGGAGACACAATGACACTGAGATCGTGTATGATATAGTCAAGGGTGAAGATGTAGTATTGGTACAAAACACAAGGTACAAGAACAGAGCTAAAACTTTCTCTGACGAGTATCTGAGAGGAAACTTCTCCATCAAACTCAACGATCTTCAACACACTGATGGAGGGAAGTTCAGCTGCCTCATCACACCCTCAGATGAACAGGAAACTATACAACTGAACATCGAGGGTTTGTGAAATTAGTTAATTTATTTTAGAATTTTTAAATAAAAAAATCGCCTGAATGCTCATGTATAGAGTATAAGTGAGTATAGAGTATATCTGTATTACAGTGCAGTAATGTTGATTTTTCTGAACTTGTTTTGTTGCAGAATTAACAGCAGGAAAAGGAAACAAATCTATTGAACAAGCAAACCAAGGATCAGCCCAGACAAACACTGGCATAATAATCTGTGTTGCTGTAATATTAATTGTATTAATTTTAATATCTGCAATGGCCTATTTCATGTATCGCAGGAGAGGAAGATTTCAGGCAGCAGTATAGAAGTAACAAAGGCAAAATGAAGGTTCACTTTCTCTCATTCTGACTATATTCTAAGTCAAATGCTACATTACAGCCTTCTTTTTTCAGTGTTCTTGCTTCATGTTGAGTTTGTCAGCTATTAAATTAAAGCTTCAATATTTGGATGTACACTCTCTCTATCAAAGCTTCTGTTATCTTATCTGCTCAAGTAGTATTTTCTGTTGATATTTTTGACAGAAAATGGCTGAAATTTTAGAGCACCTCTAATACATAATGTTACAGATGCAAAAAATTGTATAAACTATGCCCTAGTAGAAGTACAGTAAAGCAAAATGTAGAGAAGCATGCATAGGAAATAACCCTAACCTAGCTACTTTTAAGATTTGCTTGTAGAATAGCTCTCTGAAACAAATGAAATATTATTAAACAGCAATGACCTTGCTCCAGCTCTTGACTGGCTTTCTATAGGAACAGGTTCAAGAGTTAAAGTCACGGTCTCCTTCATCTGCTGAACAAATCGATGGGATTTATCTTGTTATTTTAAATGATCCCTCAAAGAGGAATGAAATCATTGACTCAGTCTGATGTCAACAGACTCTCCTTCCACGTCATTCTCATTAATATAAAAAAAGAGGAAAAGTATCATTTTAATTACCCATCAAACTGAAGCTTGTACTAAACCAGTGTTTTTGAAGCTTTTCCTATTAATTTGATAATAAGTAAAATACACTGCTGTATAAAAAAATCAATAATTGATATTCCATGTATGAAGTATTAATAGAAACACAATGCATTAGACTGTTCAGCGCTTAATCCATAATGTTCACACTCCTTCATTTTGGATATGAATAAAAAAGACTGCAGAAAAACTAAATCTCTCTGTGAACACACCTAACTTTACTGGGGGAAAAAGAGACAAATTTCCATTTTAAATGTGAGAGAGACACTTCCCCCGCTTACAAACATCTGAAGTTACTCTCATCTTTGTAACATATAAATATTAGCTTGAGTGCTGTCCTTTTACTTAATTAATCACTTGCCGTATCTACACAAAATGGCTGTGTGATAAGGAGTGCGTTGGGCAACTCTCCTGCAGCCCATTACAAAATGTTGTCATACTTGCAAAGATGGGAAAAATTGGCTCAAAATGTAAAACGTCAATCACTAATTTCTGTACAAATGTTAATTTTGAAAATATATTCCGTGGTGGCCTTAGTTATCATTATTTAAGCAACAAGGGTATGAGAGGTGAAAAAAAGATAATGAAAATATTTGGCCCGCCCCACAAATGAAGTAACATTTATTTACCCACCCCGACTTGCGGGGTCCGCGGGTTATGAGATGACCCATGCATCGGGGACATCAGGCAAGTTTCTTTGCTGCGTAGACCTTCGTATTGTAACCTTATCAAAGAACCTAATAAAATATCAAAATATATATTCCAAATATTTAATATATTAATATATTTGTTTTTAATGACCCGCCCCGCAAATAAAGTGCCAATTTCTTTATCTGCCCCAACCTGACCCGGGGGTTACCCACGGGGTCCTTGGGTTATGAGATGAAGTTTAAAGAAAAAATTGTTTTAAATTAATAAAAATGCATTTAATAAAAAAGCTTTTCTGACTTAGACTAAAATACAAAAAAAAAACATTAACAGTTATTTAAAATATTTAATTTAATAATTTCTTTGGCTTTATGTTTCTTAATTATATCTGTCTCATTTTACAATTAGGGAACAAATACACTGTTTGAAAAGATATTTTTAACATTCAAAGACATATATTGTCTTGATGTTATCATGACTTGACGCACATTAAATTAATAAACAAAAAAGACAAACACATAGGCCTACTCTAATCGGGGCTAAACTTAGAAATAAATATATTAATAAAAGTAAAATAATTCCAAGGTACAAAAATTTACCTTTTAGATTTGAATCTGAAAGGTTGTACCTGTGTACCTTAAAGTGTACCATCATATTTTTTACCCCTAGGAACAAAACTGTACTTCCGAATACTGATAGTTCGGGGGACAGAAAAATGTTTTCCCATTCTCACATGCTGCTTCCCGTCAGACAGAAGGTCTATGATACACCTACAGGTGGAATCAGGCACGTTCAGCTAACAGAGCTTGTCCTGATGCAGTGCTGGTATGATTGTATTGAACTGAGAGCTAAAGTCCACAAACAAGATCCTGGTGTAGGTTCCTGAGGAGTCCAGGTGCTGAAGGATACAGTGGAGGGCCATGTTTACTGCGTTATCTTCAGACCTGTTGGCTCTGTAGGCAAACTGCAGGGGGTCCAGAAGAGGGTGCTCAAATAACTTCATTACACTGCTGTGCAAAGGCAAAAGACCGTAACTTAGATTTTTGTCGAAAATGAGTTCTTGATATTTTTGATCATTTCACTTTTTCATGTGTATCTTGAGTCAATTCCATTGTTTTTCTGGGAAAATAATGGAACATCTCAACCGTAACTTCAAAAAGCCCTGGAGAAACCAAGGCAGAACACCGTAAAACACCAGTTACCACTCTTTTACCTTTTTTTGAACGCTCAAATTGAGTTACTGTGTTCTGAATTTGTTTAGCCGTGTGTCAATATGAGGTTATGCTGCCAGTTTTGGAGTTATACGGTGTATACAGTAGCTAGAATGATCAATCATAAAATCAGTAGCCTATAACAGTTCGCGATTAAATCCATGTCCTACCTTTTCTTGTAACCCAATAAAATCAATTCATGTCAATGAACGTCATCGGAGATTTTTGATCCGCAATCATTCTGAGCATTATTACCACTTGCTGGCATTCACTTCAATCCACAAGTTGTTCTTTTAGATTAATAATCAATTACTGAGTCACCTTAATGCAGTCACATTCCTCAATGCAATATCCTATATGAGATCAGGATTTTGTAAATAATGATCTACAAATATTGGTAATGTGGAAGTTAATGCCTTTTGCCTTGGTATGACTTCTCATGTTTTGCAGACAATGCAAAGACAGAACACATTAACTTCAAAACAGCTGGTCAGCACATTACTTCAGGGTGGATGGAGAAACAGAGTCTGGTCCGGCTGCTTTCCAAGGATGCTGTTGTAGTTTCTCAGAATACAGTTGTTTTAACTTTGTGTCACTGCCTTGCTAAACTTGTACATTGACTCTTTAAACCTGATTTTATCCCCACTTTTAAATGCAGCCTCCTTCTCTAGCCTTAGCTGTCTGAGGGTGTACTCAAACTAGGCACGGTTGCCATGAACCGGGCCCGAGTACGATTCTCCCCCCTCCCCACTCCCCCTCTGGCCTGCACTCACATAGGGTTTCAGCATTCGTGCCGGAGCACGCTTACGTCATTATGGTGCCATGGTTTCAGGATAAACAGGAAGAGCGGCGCTCTCTGAACACGATGGAGTCACCTTTATTTATTTATATAGCGCT
Source organism: Carassius carassius (assembly GCF_963082965.1). Taxonomy (NCBI): domain Eukaryota; kingdom Metazoa; phylum Chordata; class Actinopteri; order Cypriniformes; family Cyprinidae; genus Carassius; species Carassius carassius. The sequence goes on from NC_081776.1 coordinate 24,395,760, forward strand.
TTAAACAAAATACATTGCGTCAAAGCAACTGAACAACATTCATTAGGAAAACAGTGTCAATAATGCAAAATGATAGTTAAAGGCAGTTCATCATTGGATTCAGTGTCATCTCTGTTCAGTTAAATAAAGGAGTCCATCGCTCTGTTTTCTTTGTGTCGTTTGGTCCACAGCCCTCTCACAGCCTGTTGTGTTGCCTTAGTGGTGCAAAAAAGTTTCACGTAATCGTGCTGCTCGTATGAGGAGGTTTGCAAGGTACCAGCTGAAGTGCAGCAAGGACTTTGCTGCTTTGATACCACGTGTCCTGTTCCGTGCTCCAGCACGGTTAGCGCTCACACTGCATGCGAACCGCGCCTGAGTCCAACTGAACCGTGCTCTGGCCCACCTCTTCCAAGCGGGCCAGGGCCGGCTAATCGAGCCGCGCCCGGGCACGGTACGGAGCACTCACACTAGTCAAACGAACCGCGCTTTGGTGGTCAAACGCACTCGGGCACGGTTCAAACTGGCTAGTGTGAGTACACCCTGAGTCTAGCTGTGAACCAGGGTTTGTCATTGTTGTAACTCGCCCTGGTGCGTGATGAAGCTTATATGTATGATGTCACAGCCTCTGTATCCTCATCCAGGTTGTTGGTGTCATTCCTGAATACATCCCTGTCAGTACAATCCAAGCATACCTGAAGATTCCCCACAGCTTCTCTCCTCCACTGCTTTGAAATCCCCAATACAGTTCTGGAAAGCTTTAATTTCTGCCTGTATGCAGGAATCAGATGGACCATGACATGGTCAGAGTGACCCAGTGAAGCTTGTGGGACGGCAAACATCTTCAAAGTGGATTTACATAAACATCTTAGACAATTACAAAATGTCTATTTGACATTTGAAAGGAAAATCTTTGATAAGTATTGCAGATGAGCACGTCACAACATGAAACTACACTGGAGTGAATAATGTAGAATACTCACTTTTCACAACACTGCTTACTGTAGATGAATGCATGTAATGTAAATAAACAAATTTACATAAAGTTAACCCTTTTTATTTGTCCATTAGTACTGTTGATAAATTGATGAGCATTTGTGTTGGATAAAAAGTGAGTTAACACAACATTTAAATGTTGTATTGAGCAGATAAATCACAGAGGAAACTTGACTCTTGTCTGGATGTTACAGGGACAGAAGAGACATGTTTATCTGGTGCAGAGTGACTGATGAAGGAATGCTGTCATCAAAGGCTTTGAGTACACCACAGAAATGAATAAAACATCTTTTGAATCTTAAGCAGTAGTTTATTTTAATTATTGTAATTTCAAACAGATTTATCATAGCACTTTTCTGATTCTTGATTCCTGTGCATTTGCTGCAGATCTTGTGTCGTGGAGCAGGACCCGCAAGTAAAGGTGACGGCGACATTTGTGGGAAAAAAAGGACAAAATTTATATATATATATATATATATATATATATATATAAAGTAAGATAATTTTGTTACTTCTAATACAGAAATCAAATAACATTGTGCTGTTAAAATTGTTACAATGTAGCCAAACTTTCAGAAGCTTCAAAAGCCTCATCAAATAATGGCATTTTGACTAATGTTATATTAATAGAAAACAGCAGGACAAAATTTACCAAAATCACCTTTTGTGTTCATTTAAAAAAACACACACACGCACACACAAGGACTGAACAGCGTGAAGGTAAGTAAATAATGACTGAATTTATATGTCAGGGTTCCCAGTCTCTTTCAGAGTTAATTTTTCAGGACAATTCAAATTTCATTACGACAGGAATAAAAGACATGGATCACAGACTCAGTAATATAATCTTCTTATAAAGACCTCAGGAAAGACTATGTTCTAGAGCTGCTAGCTCCTCTCTTTTCTCCCAAACACTTTTTAATAGGCATTTGACAGTAAGGTGAAGTCATGCTTTCTTTTTCACAATTTCTTGGTGCAAGTCTTTTCCTTTCATTGGCCGTGTGTACTTTTCCTCTTCATCCTTTACAGTGTAGTTATGAGAACTCTTAGCAGGACTTCATCCAGTGAGTGTTCAGCCAGTGCATCCTGGACCATGTGCAGTACTACCAGACAACGCTATTTAAAGGTGCCATAGAATGCATTGAAACAATATTTTAAATTGTTCTCTGACGTCCCCAGAATGTGTATGTAAAGTTTTATCTCAAAATACCCCATGGATAATTTCTTATGGCTTCTTGAAATTGCCACTTTTAGGGTACGAGTTAAACACTCTGTTTATGCCTATGTGCCCTTTAAATGAAAATAAGCTGGTGCTCCTGCCTCTCTTCCAGTTTTGCCAAGTTTGCGGTTTTCCGGCAGTTGAATTGGTGCATCCCAACACACAACACTTTTAATGGCTTTTTGGCGCTGACAAGAGGGCGCATTGGGCAAAATATTACTAATTCACGTTTATTCAAACCATTAGAAACATGACTGTGAATATTTAAAATAATGTTTATAAACCAACTATAAGTTGCTTAAATAACTATAAACAAAACAGCATCATGTATGCATGCATAGTTTAATACAAAGGGGTGAAAACCAATCACACAGAGTACATTTTTCATTTAAAAACAGTGGGATGGGGAAAACCCACCATAAAGTCTCGAGATATGTTTTTAAAAAGTTGAACTTTATTTTGCATGGCTTTCTAAACATGCGGCTCTCTTGTGCAAGACGCGAATGCAACAGTGATAGAAGAAATCCCTCTAGAAAATGCGTGAAACATATGTTGTGTGTGAATGGCTTGGTTTCAGTTTTGATGAGCGCATGTACGAGGGGAATGATGAGACTGAAGTGGTACTGCATGTCGAAAAAGTCAAAAGTCATCCAGCTTTTGAAAGCTGTTTTTGGGGGAAGTAGGAAAATCTGACTGGGTAGGACAAATCGACAGAACATCGGGCCTTAAATCAGCCTCCTTCGCATCACCTCCGACGAGGTTCTGAGCGAGCTGAGGCGATACTGAAATGTGATGTGTAAACACGGCAGACTGCTGATTGGCCAGAGAAAATTGTCACCATTCACTGCGTCATCATTGCACGCACAAGACGGAGTATCCCGAATAACCCCGCCAGCAGTGTTTTGGTTTGCTGCCCTCAGCCTCTCCAGAAACAACTTTTGTCTTCTTGATGTGATAAACAGCCACATCCCAAGGATCGAAAACAGCATACACCCGATTTCCTCCATTGTACTGCGTGTGTGGGTAGCGGGTGTGTGTTGCGTAGAAGATTACATCACGGCAGTTTCCTGTGGCGTCGCTATGATGACCAGGTATTGTCTTGACATGGTGGAGGTACTATCTGCAATGGAAAACAGAGCGAAAAAAGAGCCGAGACGAGTCGAGCTGAGCTGGCAGTGGTAATGGAAAAACACCATTAAATACGATCTTTTGGTCTAGTTGTGTGTTCATAGCAGACATCTGTGCAGTGGCCGGCTGGGCTAATATAACCAGATGGTCCTGCCTATTCTGTAGGGCTTCGTGGCCATAGGCTTGTACAACTATGCTATCTTGTCATTGGTTTGTTTTTGTTTTTTATTTCACTGCACGACCCCATGGAAGTGCAGTTACTCTGCGTTATTAAAAAACCTTAATTATACACTCACCTAAAGGATTATTAGGAACACATGTTCAATTTCTCATTAATGCAATTATCTAATCAACCAATCACATGGCAGTTGCTTCAATGCATTTAGGGGTGTGGTTCTGGTCAAGACAATCTCCTGAACTCCAAATTGAATGTCAGAATGGGGAAGAAAGGTGATTTAAGCAATTTTGAGCGTGGCATGGTTGTTGGTGCCAGACGGGCCTGTCTGAGTATTTCACAATCTGCTCAGTTACTGGGATTTTCACGCACAACCATTTCTAGGGTTTACAAAGATTGGTGTGAAAAGGGAAAAACATCCAGTATGTGGCAGTCCTGTGGGTGAAAATGCCTTGTTGATGCTAGAGGTCAGAGGAGAATGAGCCGACTGATTCAAGCTGATAGAAGAGCAACTTTGACTGAAATAACCACTCGTTACAACCAAGGTATGCAGCAAAGCATTTGTGAAGCCACAACACGCACAACCTTGAGGCGGATGGTCTACAACAGCAGAAGACCCCACCAGGTACCACTCATCTCCACTACAAATAGGAAAAAGAGGCTACAATTTGCATTAGCCCACCAAAATTGGGACAGTTGAAGACTGGAAAAATGTTGCCTGGTCTGATGAGTCTCGATTTCTGTTGAGACATTCAGATGGTAGAGTCAGATTTTGGCGTAAACAGAATGAGAACATGGATCCATCATGCCTTGTTACCACTGTGCAGTCTGGTGGTGGTGGTGTAATGGTATGGGGGGGATGTTTTCTTGGCACACTTTAGGCCCCTTAGTGCCAATTGGGCACTGTTTAAATGCCACAGCCTACCTGAGCATTGTTTCTGACCATGTCCATCCCTTTATGACCACCATGTACCCATCCTCTGATGGCTACTTCCAGCAGGATAATGCACTATGTCACAAAGCTTGAATCATTTCAAATTGGTTTCTTGAACATGACAATGAGTTCACTGTACTAAAATGGCCCCCACATTCACCAGATCTCAACCCAATAGAGCATCTTTGGGATGTGGTCGAACGGGAGTTTCGTGCCCTGGATGTGCATCCCACAAATCTCCATCAACTGCAAGATGCTATCCTATCAATATGGGCCAACATTTCTAAATAATTCTTTCAGCACCTTGTTGAATCAATGCCACGTAGAATTAAGGCAGTTCTGAAGGTGAAAGGGGGTCAAAAACAGTATAAGTATGGTGTTCCTAATAATCCTTTAGGTGGGTGTAGGTGATTATAAGCAAGGCCAAAATCCAACAATCAGGTATTTTGAACAAGATTGCCTTGTTTCTGCAATGATTCCTAAGATGTTTCCAGTCTGTGAACCTTTCCACAATTCCACATTGATGACATAAATTACAGTTCTTTCATATGTGAAAATTCATGTGGTACATAAGTGCTGCTTTATTTTTGAAACCCTTTCCACAGTGACCACATGTAAACGGCTTTTCTACTGTGTGAGTTCTCATGTGCTTGTTAAGGGTTCCTTTTCGGCTAAAACTTCTTCCACATTGTTGGCAGGTGAAGGGCTTCTCTCCAGTGTGAATGTGCTCTTTAAGGTGATGTTTGTTATTGAAACCCTTTCCACACTGAGTGCATCTGTAGGGTTGCTCTCCAGAATGAATTCTCATGTGATCTCTATAGGTACATTTTTGACTGAGACTCTTTCCACACTCAGAACATGTGTAGGTTTTCTCCTTAATAGATTTCATATGGACTTTAAGGTTTTGATGTTTATCAAAACTCTTTCCACACTGAGAGCATGTGTAACGCTGCACAACATTGTGAATTCTTAGGTGTCTGTTAAAGCTTCCTTTGTGAGTGAAAGTTGTTCCACACTGTTGGCAGGTGAAAAGACTCTCTTCAGTGTTAATTGTCATGTGGTAATTAAGGTTTCTTTTCTGACTGAAACGTCTTCTACAGTGTTGGCATTTGTAAGGCTTCTTTCTGGTGTGAACACTCATGTGGATTCCCAAGTTCCCAAGTTGAGTAAAACTCTTTCCACACTGAGGACATGTGTAAGGCTTCTCTCCAGTGTGAACTCTCACGTGTGTTTTAATACTTGCTTTTTGACTGAAACACTTTCCACACTGTTGGCAGACGTGTCTACTTCTTGTATTTTGTGCCTTTTTTCTTGAGGAAGACTTGTCAGTCTGTGAGCAACTAAAATGTTTTTCTCCACTTATGAAATAATGATCTTTTTCTTCCATATCATTCAGTTCTTGACTGTCCTCTTTCAGCACCATCAGATCTAAAGGCAAAAAGACAAATAAAAATTTGTAACTCCACAATCAAACTAAAAATTCTTCAATTAGAATCCCATGTAATGATTTAATGATTTGTAATCGTTTCCAAATCTTTAAGAAATGTTTTATTTTTGCAATCATTCTCAAGTGATACAAACTTGCCTTCACTACGGTGCTAATTTGTTTCTCAAAGTTTAAAAATGAATCAAAATACAACTCCAAGATTTCTTACATCAGTTTGAACAAGCAGAAAGAGGGCCCAAACGAGAGATAGCTATTGGACTAGGCTGACCTAAAATCAGAATTTCACTTTTGCCCTTATTTAATTGCAAAAAATTACTGGCCATCCAACATTTTATCTCTTCAAAACAGAGCGTGTCCCATGAATCACTATTTTCGATCTTAGCTGGAAGATAAAACTGCGCATCATCCTCATAGCAGTGGTACGAGATCTTATATTTCTTAAAGATGGAACCCAGGGGCAGCATATACAGAGAGAATAGTAAAGGGCCTAAAATGGACCCCTGGGGAACACCGCAAGACAAGGGAACTGGCCGAGAAGAGATACTTCCAATGCTCACTGAAAAGGTTCTATCCTTCAAATAAGAGGACAACCACTGCAACGCAACCCCCTGTATACCCACCACCTTTTCCAACCTGTGTAACAAAATGCTATGGTCGATTGTATCAAATGCAACACTTAAGTTCAATAGGACTAGTATCGCACATGAGCCAGAATCTAAAAGTTGCAGCAGATCATTACTGACTTTCAACAGTGCGATTTCTGTACTGTGCAGCGATCTAAAACCAGATTGAAAGGTAAGGTATTAGTCAAGTTAACAAATTCATTTAGCAAGGGAGGAAGCAGCAGATGTTTGTTATAACTTTGAAATTACCCATCATGGTGGTTCACACGTCAGAAGCAAGAGAGAAAAGCAATGATACAAATATCAACATGGGTAACACTATTTAGGTTTCTTTAATGTATAATGTTGTTGTTTGTTACAAAGCAGACAGTCACTCAAAAATAAGTTTTTCTTTATTTCAGTAAGCACGGTTTCCAAACTCCCTCAAATGCTTCAGTGGTAGTCCTGAATTTCCTTTGGGAACGTGCACCTCACAATATCCCAAATTTAAACAATTTCCATCTAAGGCCTGGCTGAGTTGTGTTAGTAGTGTGTAGGGCTGTCAAAATAGCTGAAAAACTAAATTCGAATTTTTTACTTAAATATAATAAAAATTAAAATTATATTCGAATTTAAAATGCATAATTTCAGTTGGGGTGAAGAAAAGCTTTTTGCTTCTCTTCCTAGGCCATAAAAGTGTGCTTAGAGCAAAATAATACTAATACATGTTTAACCAAAGCATTGGAATACATGACAAAAAAAACATAAAATTTGAAATAATGTTTATGTACCAATTATAATTAATTAAGTGGCTTAAAGAACTATAAACAAAACAGCATCATGTATTCATGCATTGTTAAATAGAAAGGGCGGAAAGCCAGTCACACAGGATACATTTTCTCATTTAAAAACATGAGATGCAGTGGGGTGGGGAACAAAAACCATAAAGTCTCGAGATATGGTTAAAAAAAAAAAAAAAAAGAATTTACATTAATTGTACATGTCTTTCTAAACATGCGGCTCTCTTATGCGAGACGTGAGTCCAATGGTGTCCCTCTAGAAAATGTGCGAAATATGCGTTCTGTGTGAATGGCTTGGTTTCAGTTTTGATGTAAACAAGATCTTCTCCACATTAATGTTCTCTTCTTTTTTTCTTTCTAGTGGCTTCAACTGGATAGGCTAACATAAACCTTCCATCAAGCATGTGATGGAAATGTTACACCCCTTGCCATACTGTGATGGCGTGTCCTGGTCAGACCAGCATGACAACACAAAAACTATATTTACAAACAAAGCCATTTTTGCATCCAGCATAATTGCATAATTTTTCTCTAATTTCTAGCTTTAAATTGGCTTAGAAATCTATTACTGCTGGACAATAACAAATAATAATGATTTGTTTATATACTACAAACACTGTTTTTCACATTTTACTACAAACTGTTTTTCAGGCAGAATAGTCTCTATACTGTAATAAATGCTTTGTCAATTAGCACTGTATTGTTCAAATACTTTATTTATCAACTGCTGGAGATGAATTGACAAACCATATATTGTCATAATCGTATATTAATGTTTTGGTGTTTCCAAAAGTTTGTTTTTCTGTGAAAACAACTGTCTTCTTACAGCGATAGCTGGATGCTTTTGCCCATATTAGGAATTTCCTGATATGACTTTCTGCTTGAGAGCGCCCTCCGACTTCGAGTTTGAATGAAACGCACACTGCATGAGTGTTTAGTGCTCCTCGATGTTCATCTCGCCTTCTGTGTCTGAATAAAACATCAGGTCACACGCAGACTGTCATGACTCTTTGAGTTTAAATCTATATTTATTCACACCAGCTCTTGAAAACCTCTATACGAACACACTTGAGTGCGGAGGACGAATTTCCGTGATGATAAAAGTGGGGGGGGACACGTCACCTGCGTAATCTATGCCCCTGATTTGTGATATCTTGGCTGTGATGTTCTGAGCTGAGCTGACTCGTCTTCAGCTGGGTTGCAAGGGTAAACTGGCTGTATTGTGTCGGGTGTTTGTTTTTGAGGTGCCATATTAGGCTTGTGGTGTTAAATGTAGCCTTTTCCTTTCCAGCTCTTGCAGTCCCAAGTTTACTTATCTCCCAGTTTGCTATGGCAATGTTGTCATCAACTAATACCTCCAGACCGCAGACATAGGGTGCTTTCACATCTCTAGTTCGGTTCATTTGGTCCGAACCAACAGCAAACAATTATACATTGTAGCATTTTTCAGCTTTTTTGGTTCCTTTTCACACCACACTGTTTGCTTTGGTCCGAACCAGTTGAAACGAACCAAAATGCAGTCACATGACAACATGCTTTTCGATTAGTCAGAATTTACGTGCGGGAAAATCCCAACATAAGAAGAAAAGCCAGCAAACAACACGGAGACAACACAACTATGGAGAGACGACTGCGCGGGCTGGTTCTGTCCCTGGCCATAATCTAGTACATTGTTTGTATACACCACAATATACAAACAATACATTTCTATATTGAAGCGCGGATTCGGCTTGTAAACAATGTTCTAATGCACTGCAAACGGCGAGCGGGCATCTCTCGTAACTTCAAACGGAGGCGTGCATTAATTCTTCTTAACTCTGACATGCTCATGGTCATCTGACCAAATTTCTATGAGGCTCCGCACCTCCTCACTACTCCAAGTTTGTACATGAGCTGCCATGCTAAAGTGCAAACTGTCAACAAACACTTCCTCATCCCATAAATCACAGCGCAGCTGACTACGGCAGCTGGTTAGTCCAAAAATGATCAGTACTTTTTGCATTTGGGTCTGTTTGAGGTCGGATCACATTCTCACCACAAACTAATATTGCTCCAGAGTTTGTTTGAAAGCGTACCGAGACCTACTCGAAGAGGTTTGGTCCGCCTTTGGTGCGCACCCGAGTGCGATTGCTGCTTTCACACCTGCCCAAACGAACTGCACCAAAGGGGGAAACGAACTCTGGTACGATTCAACCGAACTAAATGAGGCAGGTGTGAAAGCACCCATACTCACACTTTCCGCTTAAAGCTGCCTTCGTGTTCTACTTTGCCGGCATTTAACCAATAGCCTCTCTGCAACAAAGTGATGTCATGCCGCACGGTTGCTGTTTCTGTGTGGAGGTGTTAAAAAAAAATCATGAGAATATATGTATGTAATATCAGAGTCCTGATTGGGAGGTTACGTCCGATTCCGATCAGGTCTGAAACAACGTGATCGGGCCCGATTTCCGATCACGTGATCAGATCTGGACATCCCTGATTGTAACTGAACTTTCAAATGGATCTAGAATGAAACAGCACTGCTTTCCCCCACATACACATGACCAGAAGGAGCAAAATTGGTCAATTGTGGCATAATAAAAGCTCTCGAACCGTGCTTTCGAACCGTGTGTCACTCTCGTTCAGTGGCCTCGTTTCACTGCGACAACTTTCAACTTCGCTTCACTCTACTAGGTTAATAAATCATTAGCTCATCCATGAACATAATTTCTGCCATTGGATTGCGTCAGCTGTGGGGATGAAAACCACAACTTTCTGGACTATAAGTCACACTTTTTTTCATAGTTTGGCTGGTCCTGCGACTTATAGTCAGGTGCGACTTATTTATCAAAATTAATTTGACATGAACCAAGAGAAATTAACTAAGACAAATGAACCAAGAGAAAACATTACGGTATACAGCCGCGAGAGGGCGCTATATGCTGCTCAATGCCCCTGTAGTCTACACTGAGCAGCATAGAGCGCCCTCTTGTGGCTTTAGACGGTAATGTTTTCTCTTGGTTCTAAATAAATGTGACTTATAGTCCAGTGCGACTTATATATGTTTTTTCCTCATCACGACGTATTTTTGGACTGATGCGACTTATACTCAGGTGCGACTTATAGTCCGAAAAATATGGTACATATTGTGCCTTTAAACAATTAGTCATCTAATTGCGTGTTTATATTAATACATTTACTTACATATTTGGGGAACTTTAATGTATATTCTATTCTGCACTCAAGCACACACAAAGCTTGTTAGTGAAAACAATGGAAAAAAAATAACGAATGTGTTGTAAAAACAGAGAAGACATTTTAATTATTTATTTATTATAAATAGTGTTTTCTGAGTCCGTGTCGGCCACAAAGATGAAGACAAAGATGCTGCCTCACCATCTCTGCAGTACAGTGACAATGCAGGTATTTATATAGCACAGTTCATACACAATGGTAATTCAAAGTGCTTTACATAAAATAATGTAAAACAATCATGAAAAAAAAAATCACAAAAATAAAAACTATTTAATTACAATTATTACAATTTGTTTTACATTATTTAAAAATTGAGAATACAGTGCAATCAGATTGGACATCACACAGCGCTCATTCAATAAATGCACATCAGATGAGTTTTAAGTCTAGATTTAAAAATGGCTAATGTTTTAGCACATCTGAAAAGCACCTTTAAAGGAACACTCCACTATTTTTGAAAATAGGCTCATTTTCCAACTCCCCTAGAGATAAACAGTTGAGTATTATCCATTCAGCCGATCTCCGGTCTGGCAAAAGCACTTTTACCTTAGCATAGATCATTGAATCTGATTAGACTATTAGCATCTCCCTCATAAATGAAATTTTCTATTTAAAACTTGACTCTTCTGTAGTTACATCATGTACTAAGACTGATGGAAAATGAAAAGTTGTGATTTTCTAGGCCGATATGGCTGGGAACTATACTCTCAGGCCATCATTAAAAATATTATTTTTTGCCGTAACCCGACCGACCCTGTCAATTTAGGACCGACTCTATTTTATTTTTTTATTTTTTGCTTTTAATCCGACCAGCTTGCCGGTTGTACAGTCGTGGCCAAAAGTTTTGAGAATTACATAAATATTAGTTTTCAAAAAGTTTGCTGCTAAACTGCTTTTAGATCTTTGTTTCAGTTGTTTCTGTGATGTACTGAAATATAATTACATGCACTTCATACGTTTCAAAGGCTTTTATCGACAATTACATGACATTTATGCAAAGAGTCAGTATTTGCAAAAATATTTTTGAATGACTCGTAACCGCGGGCGACCGCAGGCACCCGCTCAATTTGGATCAACCCGCGCATCACTGACTCGCACGCAGATTTCCTTTGCTCTTAATAAAACCAGATGCGCGTGCTCAGATCATAGACTGTATAAGGCTCAGATATATGCTGCCTTACAACGTGTCTCCTCTTTCTCAACCTGTGTCCTGTGCACTTACAACTCTCTTTGTGCTAACGCGCAAGATATTAAATCTTTTCGCACCTTTCTATTTATAACCTTTTCTGTTCTCATCTTTTTACTGTGTGCAGTGTGAACGTTCTGATCCATTAACATGGGCTCGAAAAAAAGGCTACGCATCACAGACAAAGTGTGTGAACCTGGAGTTAGGCATATGCCCAGTCTGCTCTGTTCTCGCGCTCCACTTAGGTGCGCTGCATCCTGATTGGTTCAGATAACATAATGCCCGAGGTCAGGGCTGCGGAAAATCGTTCTATAAAGCGATTTAAAAATCACGCACACTCAAATCGCGATTTTATTTTGATTTCGATTAATCGCACAGCCCTAACTGAAACTTGAAAAAAAACAATATAGACCTACCTACTGACCCTTATTATTTTTTTTTTTTTTTACTGTTACTGCAAACCAAAATATTTTTAAGGATGGCCTCATTCTGGTGTAATAATTGAGGAACTTTGCTGCTGTACCACACATCTGCAGCAGGTTTAGTGACATTACACAGCGCCTGAAATAGTCCCCAGCAACTACACAAACTAGCCGTTACAAAGATCTGATCTGTCCATCATTGACATGGGGAAGTCTGGCCTAATGGTTAGAGAGTTTGACTCCTAATCCTAAGGTTGTGGGTTCGAGTCTCGGACGGACAATACTACGAATGAGGTGTCCTTGAGCAAGACACTGAACCCACAACTGCTCCCCGGGCGCCGCGGCATAAATGGCTGTTCACAGTGTGTGTGTTCACTGCTCTGTGTGTGTGCACTTTGGATGGGTTAAATGCAGAGCACGAATTCTGAGTATGGGTCATCATACTTGGCTGTATGTCACTTCACTCACTGACTTTTAATAACATTTTACAATTACATGTTACTCAGTCCTAGCAGTGGGCATTTACATTGTGAGACAACTCTTTACATGCAGTGTTTAAATCATAGCACTGAAATAAGAGTAGAAAACAGCCTTTTAAGGGCACTTGGAGAAAAAAATATATATGATGCTGAAATAAAAATAAAAAAAAGGGAGAAAGATGCACACATTTTTGCCAACTTAGCGACTTTGTCAATATATTTAGCGACTTTTCAGACCCCCTAGCGACTTTAAAAAAAAAAAAAAAACGACTTCTGACAAATCTAGCGACTGGGACTGCTGCACGAGCATGAGGTCTTGCTTTCACAGTGTGCACCTCTCTCTCTACGCTCTTTTCAGTGAGAGGATTTAATGTTGCTAATTTTACATGCAAATGTAGCCAAAAACATCGCACAGGAATTGTCTTTGCTTATGTGTATTTGATTTCATCAGACAATGGCCCGATCTAAATCAGGATTTTTGTACAGATTAACATCTCTCTGGTTATGTAGTCTTAAAGGGACACATTTCAATTTGTTGACTGACAACATAAACAGTAAATTATATAAATGAAAACAGTTTTATTGAGAGTTTGGTTACATTAAAATAAAGTATGTGAGCACAGAGAGGCAAACAAATGTTTGACCACGATGTCATTAATATGCTAATTAGCATATGCCATCATCTAGCGACTTTTCAAACTGGCTTTAGCTACTTTCCACTGAAAGAAGTTGGCAACACTGGATGCACAGACAAGTAGGCCTGTCGTGATAGTCGATAAATAAATTAATCGCACGATAAAATAAAATGAGCTCGATAATTTTTCAGACCGCGATAATTTCTTTTTTCAATATTTATTTAAAAATGTAACATGTCATGATGTGGGGTTAGTCTGGAGCGCAGCCCGCAGCAGAAAAAAATCCTCTCCGATGGCACAGATGTCCTGGGAATAAAGTGATAACGTCTCGCTAGAGTGACCAGCTTTGGGAAGCGCCTTTCATTTGCTTGTGGATGTTTGTGTCTCAAGTGATACAGCATTGTACTTGCACTACTACTTTATTTTAACACAGCGTAGCTGATGTTTTGGAAGTCATTGCCCTTTCTCTCGAAATGGGCCTACATTTCACTCATTATGTCTTTAGGCGTATGGTTGCATGTGGTTGCATGTGTCAACGCGCCCAGTGAGTTCACACACACACACACACACACACACACACACACACACACGTCGTTTTCTCCTTCTTTCCAAAGCGCTCGTTCAGTTGCGCTCGTGCAGTTGCGCTCCTGAGGCGTCTGCTGTTGCTAAGCATCCATCAGCTGCGATCTCCGTTACAAGGACATTTCAGCAATGGATTTCCACCACTGAAAAACCCTTGCTGTAACTCTTTTGAAGAAAAGTAAAAAACTCTGCAGAGTTTCACCCCGAAGGAAGCTGATTGAGTTGGTTCTTTTCACATGACCTGGTGCGCTTGCATCATTCTGAAACGCCGTTGTTTTTAACTCGAAAAAACGAGCGCGTTGCGAGCACGTCACTTCCATTATGAGCACGCATACCGCATTTTAAATAACGAACTTTAGCGCCCAAAAGACGCGATATGTGAACGGCCCCTAACTGGCATATAAACATAATATACAAAATTAATTAATTTTAAGCCACAAAAAGTCAACATGTTGGTATTTCTTGCTCTGAATCTTCCATAAAATAAAATAAAAGTTTATAGATCTTTGAAAAGGTGTACCTGCATTATTATGCCATTATCACATTATTAGTTAAAACTGGTCTTAGAATGACAATATTATCGTTTATCGCAATAAGAGAATTTATTGTCCAGCAAAATTTGTTATCGGGACAGCCCTACAGACAAGTGTACAAAAACATATGGCAAATAAACATGTAAAGCATATGTAAAGGACGAAATAGTTCAGTTTTGAGAAGGAAAACCAACCTGTTTGTTCCTCAGTATCTTCTTGTTTGACTATGAATGTTTCTTCAATCTTCACGTCTTCACTCTCCTCTTTAATAAAAGCCATATTTATATATTTATAGTGTCACTTGGATCTCAGTCACTTCAGCTGGAGTTTTTCTGTGTGTTTGGGCACCTTGTCCTGTTTAAGATCAGAATAATTAACAGTAAGAAAGATAAATGCAAACTTAATCTCGGGGTGTGTCTCAATCAGATCCTAGTTCAGGAGTCAGTCAGGGTGAGAGTTAATGTACCTGGGGCCCATTTCAGAAAGGAGGTTAAGTGAAACTTGTGTAGACCCTGAAATAAGGGGAAACTGGGTTTTCTGTATCAGAACGGGAGGTTTGTCAAACCTGAGTAAGTCAAGACTGTTTCTGAAAGAGAGGTAACTTGTACCATGGTAATTTACTCTGTGAACCTAACCTGGGCTGCGTTTCCCAAAACCATAGTTACTAACCTGTTAGCAACTTAGTTGGTAGGCAATAGGAAATTGCATTGCAACCAACAAAGTTGCTAACTTAGTTAGCAACTATGGTTTTGGGAAACAGCACTGCTCAGGAGCAGGTTTTCTCCGGTAATTCCAGTTTCTTTCGTCTACTCCCCCTTTTTAAAGTGTAAGCAATGTTTAAATAATTTATTCATTCATTCATGCGGCAAAAAAATACAATAGAAAATAAATAAATATATATATATATACGAACATTTTATGCTTAAAGATTTATCTGATTGAATTGTTTATCTGAACATATGTTTTGACTCGATGTATGCAGACATCTTTTTGTTGCTGCTGTTTCTTGGGGAATCATAATTTGGAGCTCCATGATCGTGGATTTTCATATTCATGGAGCAGCACTAAACTCAGAGTCGACTGATCTTACACAATTCAGCTGTAAGTTAACTCAGAGTTCAAGTTTTAACTCGGAGTTGGTTGAACCTCCTCATTGAAACAGTTAAGTTAGCTAAAACACTCAAAACTACATTATAATAATAAACATGAATAAAACATTTACTATTTAGGTATTTAAAAATTACTAGGTTTTTAATGATTAGTATTACAATTTTTTAACTATATAGTTTGTTAATGTCGTCATTCCTCATATTCGTGTTTGTTTTTTGAGCAGCAGGTCTCGTTCAGCGACTGAAAACAGTGAATCTTTTGTGAAGCATTTGATTCAATTGACTCGAAGATTCGAAACAGCTCCGTTTCTCCATCAGCACTAAACAGTGAATTAATTCGTGTTTAGGATGAACTGATTCCCTACATAAGGAGCGAAATGGGACGCACCGTTTGTGTTACTAATGTGTAAATGCGGTTTATTAACACAAAATAACATTCATTATAAATGTTCTAAAAGAAATTACAACGTAAGATTCATTAATGGTTAATTAACTTTAAATCGCTTGTTAAAAAACGTATTGAAAAAGTATTGAATGCGTTGTACCGATTTAAACACTTTAGATGATTAAAAACACAAACCTTTCTTCAGCTGAAACTCAGGTGCGGGAGCGCGGCGCAGCCTTATGACGTCACACTACTAGATCAAAATACACGTTTGTCCGTCTACAGTCACTAAAGTGCATAGGTATTTACATAAAGAAAACATACGAATAATAAAACATATGTCAGAGGTTTTCAGAGTTTTAGTCTTAGTGAACTACATATATTAATATATGATGTCTAATAGTGTGCTGGTAATAACTACCAACGGAAGAATGTGTAGAGCATTTAATGCGAGATCTTTGATATGGAAGCTGACTAAACAAAAAGAAAATAAATAAATAAGTTTTCATACTTTTCATTTTTTAATGTAATATATATTTTTCTACCTGAATTAATTTATACATACATTTTTTCCATGTTTATTCATTTCCACATTTATTTATTTACTCAAATATTTCTGTCGCCATTTATTTACATAATTATTTATTTCCACTTGTATTTATTTCTACACTTATTTCTACATTTAAACACTTTAGATGATTAAAAACACAAACCTTTCTTCAGCTGAAACTCAGGTGCGGGAGCGCAGCGCAGCCTTATGACGTCACACTACTAGATCAAAATAAAAGTCCTGTTCAAGTGCATAGGTATTTACATAAAGAAAACATACGAATAATAAAACATATGTCAGAGGTTTTCAGAGTTCCATGTTTCCATGTTTATTCATTTCCACATTTATTTATTTACTCAAATATTTCTGTCGCCATTTATTTACATAATTATTTATTTCCACTTGTATTTATTTCTACACTTATTTAATTTCATATTTATTTATTCATGTATTTTTGTCAATATTCATTTCCACATTTATTTACGTTCACGTTTATTTATTTATTTATTACTTACTATTATTACAGAATTGTTAGTGTCAATCATTTCTTATTCATATTATAAACCCGTAAAACCTTCATCTTTCATCTTTGGAACACAATTTAAGATATTTTGGATGAAAACTGGGAGGCTTGTGACTGTCCTATAGACTGTCAAGTAAAATACACTGTCAATTTCCAGGAAAGTATGAAAGACATCGCCAGAATAGTCCATCTGCCGTCAGTGGTTCAACCGTAACATTATGAATTGACGAGAATATATTTTGTACACAAAGAAAACAAAAATAACGACTTTATTCAACAATTTCACTCCTCTGTATTTCTCCAAATCATAGACATATACACTAGATGTCACCTTGGGTACGGCAGTTCATTGGAATTAATGCGTCAATAGAGCCGCCATCTTGGAACAGGGGAGCCCTCCGTATTTAATGCATCAGTGTCAATGTAGGCAAAGGTCTAACCAGAATAAAATCACCATATATCGTCATGAATGCGATTTTATAGTTTTTTGGGGGGGTTTGTTCCAACTGTCAGATATGTATTAATCGAGTCCAGAGAAAATTTAAGGTTTTGATATTAAGATATTAATATTACAAGATATTAAGATCTACTTTTTCAAAATATAATGCATTGTGATAGTAGGCCTAAGTTTATTGGTCACATTCTTCCAGTTTAGTAAATTTCGAAAGAACTATTGAGTCAAAACATAAGCTACTTACCTTAGCTTACTGCATGCAAAATTGCTACAGTGGTGTGACTATACATGTTAATTTAAACATTTTAATTGTATTGGTTTATTAAATATGATACTCAAAGCAATTTGCAGGTGGAAGCAAATGACAAATTTGAGAGGACATAATGTGAAAGTTAGATATAGTTCCAAAGACCGTTCAATCTTTCCTTTATTCCGGTCCCGCAATACTTTTGCCACATTAAATAAGTATGTACTAAAGTCACATTCATACAGAACCCCCCACCCCCCTCAAATCAGTGTAGTGTCACACAGCGCCAGTCGGAGAAACTACTGAATAGAGACCAAAACAACTGTCCACCTTTCCAACATCTTACGATCATATTACACTGATATAAATACATTCTGTTCATTGTCAGTTTCCCTAACTGTCAAAAACTAATGGGCAACTAGCATGGATTAGCTGCGGTCATTAACCAAGGACTGAAACAAACCAACGTAACCATAAATATAAATTCGTAACATTCAGAATGAACTTTATTGAGAGGTATGTTTACACATTCTAGGAATTTGTTT
This sequence comes from Carassius carassius, assembly GCF_963082965.1. Taxonomy (NCBI): domain Eukaryota; kingdom Metazoa; phylum Chordata; class Actinopteri; order Cypriniformes; family Cyprinidae; genus Carassius; species Carassius carassius. The sequence goes on from NC_081776.1 coordinate 24,413,921, forward strand.
TCGTGAGAGAAGCTCCGCAGTGCAACAGAATGACGGCGACAGAACAAAAAACACATAATAAAAGAATAAAAAATACAAATACGTAGGTAAGGAATGACAATATACAAATTGACAATGGTATGTGCAGGTATATTACAATAGGCAGTTTTGTATAGTTATATTACGTGCAAAAATTGAAGTGTACACTAAGTATGTGTGCTAAATAAATAAGAGTATGTGTATATAAATATGTTTTATAATTTAATATCATAAAACACATTGTCACTTGTGAAATGTAATCCCTTGGTGTCTGTTTTTTGGATTTCTTTCGTTTGAACATCCATACGCAGCACAAAAGTCCGGCATTGTCCATGAATTCGAGGTACAGGCGGAGATAGCAACGTTACCTTCCTATGACAAGACCCCTGTTCCAAGATGGCAGGGGGTTAGTCGCATGCTTAGAACCCCAAGGAGACATCTAGTGTATATATCTATGTCTCCAAATCAGCATAGCACCATTTTGGTGTACGTTCTTCTGTGTCAGCCGCGCTGCGTCGATGCGCTGTTTGCTTTCAAACCAAAGCATAAATACACGTAAAAAAACAAATATAGAAAACCAGTAGATAGACTGGAACGTTTTATACTTTTATACTTATCACAGTAAAAGTGATCTTACTTGCGTGCAGGGGTGGCGTTTTTTAGCTATGAATGGGTCATGGAACTACAAAAAAAAAAGATTATTTAATAATTTAATTAAATGTAAATCTTTACGTCTATGTAAATTCTGCGTGCTGTAATAAACGCGCGCTGAACATTGGAGTAGAGTTCAATCAGATTCAAACACTCTTGCTTGTATTTGACCTGCATCTGTTTAATTTGCTTAATAAAAATGGTTTAGTGTTCTCGAACAAGTCCGTTAGCATCTTAACCGTTATCAGAGGAGGTAACTTATGCTAACTCCATAGACTGAGCTCTTTATGAAGAGTTTGGGATTTTAATAGCACTTTTATGTGTAGATGAGAGGCTTTGACAGTTCTGTAAAAGTTTTGCTGGTAATTTTTCAATGGATGACTGAAAATAGTATTTTATTTAACCTAAATATACACCAGCGATTACGTTAATCGGTGACGTCATTACATCAGCGGTACAGTTCAGATGCATTTTGTTCTCATCTAATGGTAAACAAATATCGATAAAAACTGTTCAGGATATTTATTAAATACATATTCTTTCTCTTTTCTACATTTTACCTGTGCTCTAGGTTGGTTTCTTGTGAGAAAACTGCTGGCATTGTATACTGAATATTGTTGGCTCTGTGACAGATTGCTTGTCATATTTCTAGATTCTTCTAGTGTTTGATGGCCTGATGCATATCAGAGATAAATAACTGACTGAAACTTGTCTATTAATATATGTTTTCGTGTTTAAAGTATCTGTTTTATTTTAACTTTGAAATGTTTTAACTGTTGCCCGGCCTTATACTTCTCAAACCTCGTCCTTTCTATGGTATCGTGCTGAGAAAACACGGAGAAACATTGTGCTTTGCAAGTTACCCACGTGTTGGTAGTGGCATGTACCACAGTTTGCTTTGCCATTTACGAAACGTGATTGGTAAAGTTTGCCAGAATATACTCTGACCATGCAGACCCTGCTGAAATTGAACTCGAAGGAAATGAACTGAACCCCATGGCCATATTTATGCACTATTATGCAGTGTAGCCTTAGCTGTGTTTGCCTAGGTAGACCAAACTAGCAGTTTATTACATTTCGACATCAACCCTTTTCAAGCATGTAGAGGTAAGGTTAATATTTGCTTTGTTGCATTGGTGGTTAAAATTAAGCTTTGACAGTTTAGCAGAAAGGTTTTGCATAAATTAGCCAAAAAGACAGTGGTACATGGTGTGCGATCTGTGATAATACCGTAATTGTTGTTTTAACGATGTGTGATTTGACATTATCAGTATTTTGCCAAAAAAACTAGCAAAACACTCCTACAGAGTGCCCTGAAGTCTAGTAGATTAGACTAGTGTGCGCTCAAATTTAGACTGTTGTTTCACTGTGTGTTTCAGTTTGTTAAAATGCATTTAACATTATCACAAAACTGAAAATATAGGAGCAAAAAATTTATAAATTTATATAATTTCACATAGTAAATCAGTATCACACGAAGACTGGGTGTTTTCTTCCAAAAAGTTAATTAAGAGACTTGTGGTTTAGACACCATATTGCCTGTTTATTGACAACTAAAATTATTCAAAACATAGTTTTTGTCTCTGAGGAATGACGGCTTTTTTGGAACGAGGAGTCAGAGACATTCGGATCCATATGCAGTAGTTTATTAAAGAGAATGGTCAAACAGGCAATGATCAGAGGACAGCGTCAGGTATGTCAAGGGATATCCTGAATCAGTAACAGTAACAAGCAGAGGTCGGGGCAGGCAGCAGAGAATCACAGGCGGTAACACAATCCAAGATCAGACACGGAAGGAACAAACACAGGGAAAATGCTCGGAAATGCCAGACAGAACTAAACAAGACTTTGCATTTATTGTGAGTCCATACACAGTTTATATAGGGGAGTGGTAACGGGGAACACCTTGTTGTGATTAGCCCTAAGAACAGGATTCTGAGAAATGAAGTAGGGAATGGAAAGGGACACCAAATACAAAAGTCCCCCGCTCAAAGCTACATCAGGCCGCTCCGCTCATTTTCGCTCAGCGCTCAATGCAGTTTGCTTCGCGCTCCACTCAAATCACCCCCCGCTCGCTCCAAAAAAAGAAAAAAATCTACATGTATATCACTTGTAGTGGTCCCCAACTTTTTTTGCACCATGGACCGGTTTAATATCAGACAATATTTTCACGGACCAGCCTTCAAGGTCTGTGGCGGATAAATACAACAAAAATAAAATGATACGATTGGCATAAAAACTGGGGTATTTTTTTAAATAGCCTATTACAACCCGAATTCCGGAAAAGTTGGGACGTTTTTTAAATTTTAATAAAATGAAAACTAAAAGACTTTCAAATCACATGAGCCAATATTTTATTCACAATAGAACATAGGTAACATAGCAAATGTTTAAACTAAGAAAGTTTACAATTTTATGCACAAAATGAGCTCATTTCAATTTTGATTTCTGCTACAGGTCTCAAAATAGTTGGGACGGGGCATAGAGGGGACGAGCAGACAAACGACAGGTGTAACGTTACCCAGCAAGAAACGAAAAATATGAAGCATACAAGATGAGCACAGAAAATTTCAAGACAAGTGGACAGACAAATTTTTATTTGTTTTGCATGGCATGAGCTCTCTGTGCTTAATATGCAAACAAACCCGTGTCGGTTTCAAACGAAGCAACTTGGAGCGCCATTTCAAAACGGCGCATCCACAAATCAATGAAAGTTACCCGTCTGGCAGTGAACTAAGAAAGAAGAAAATAGCACAGCTAACTGCTTCACTTTGTGAGCAGCAAAATCATATCCACCGGACAACCTCCACTGCAGAGCGTTTAATAGAGGCATCTTATGAAATAGCGTGGATTTTGGCGCGGGCAAAAAAACCCTTCTCAGACTCAGAAATAGTGAAAGACTGTTTTTTGACTTCAGCAGAAATACTGTTCGCCGACTTTGACAACATGGACGCCATCATTAAACAAATAAAAGGGTTACAGCTGTCTGATTCAACAATAATGAGGCGAATGGAAGACATCGGAAAGGACATACGTGACCAGCTGTTGGCTGATCTGCGCGCTGCACCTTGTTTCAGCATCGCAGTGGACGAAAGCACAGACGTCACTGACATTGCTCAGCTGTGCACTTGGGTGAGGTTCCCAAAAAAAACTCTTTTCAAGAGGAAATGTTGTGCTTGCTACCACTCCATGGCCAAACAAGAGGTGTGGATATTCTGAATGCACTTTTAGTATTTTTTGAGGAAAATCATCTCAGCTGGTCCAAACTTGTAAGTGTGTGTACTGATGGTGCTCCAAGCATGCGAGGCAAAGAGAAGGTTCTTGTTGGCCTCATGAAAAAAAGAGATGAAATCCCCAATTTCATCAGCTTCCACTGCATCATCCATCAGGAGGCACTGGTATCAAAGCTCAGAAACAGTGAATTCCAAAATGTGATGCTAAGGGTTGTGCATGTCGTCAATTACATTGTTTCAAGAGCACTACACCACAGACAGTTCAGAGAGTTAATCCAGGACTATGAAACAGAGTACAGCGATTTAGTGTTGCACAGTGAAGTAAGATGGTTGTCCCGTGGAAGGGTGCTGGAGCGGTTCCTGAGCCTCCTTCCTGAAATCAACAGTTTCTTGGACACCAAGGGGAAACACCAGCCAGAGCTGAAAGACCCAAACTGGATCATCCAGCTGGCCCTCCTTACTGACATTACCTGTCACCTGAACACTCTCAACTTGCAGCTCCAAGGGAGAGACAAGCTTCCAAGTGACATGCTGAGGGCAGTCAGAGCATTCCAAAACAAAATAACTGCTCTGTGGATACCTGACAGACAACTCATCCACTTCCCTAAACTCAGAGCAACAACCACAAGTGACCCATCTCTGCAGCAGCACTTCAGCTACAGCATATTTGTTGACGTTTTGGAGGAGCTGAAGGGTGAGTTTGAATCCAGATTCAGTGATGTGACTGAACATAAGGAGATTTTCAATTTTATTAAAAACCCCTTCCATGTGGATGTGTCCTCCCTCACGCCAACCATCACACAGCTCTGCCCTGGTAATCGTGCTGCTCTGGAGAGTGAAATAATTGAGCTGCAAACAAATAACATTCTCCAAGTTAAACTCAGAGCAGGTGTTGGCCACTTCTGGAGTTTGGTTTCTGAAGCAGACTTTCCCACTTTGAAACCACTTGCACAGAAAGTGTTGTCTTTCTTCATGAGCACATACACTTGTGAGTCAACATTTTCGACCATGAACACTATCAAGAGGAAACAGAGAAACCGACTGACCCATGCTCATCTTGAATGTCTCACTGTGATTGCAACAACAAACTACAAATACAACATGAAGAAAGTCAAGGACATGCATGCCAGCTTTCGCTCATCCCACTATTAAAGGAAATCTGGTCTTAAACGAAAATGTATTGGCCGTGTTATTTCTTTTTTGTGGGATGTCCAATTTAAATGCAGAAATGCACATTTGCAAAGGTGACTTAGTATGTTGTCGTAAAAGTGGCTCGCCTTTTGATTTTGCTCTGCCAATGTGGCTCTTGTGAAAAAAATAGTGAAGATCACTGCAATAAAGCATTACAATAATCTAACCTTGAGGTCATAAATGCATGAATTAACATTTCTGCATTTGACATTGAGAGCATCCAGTATGCAGCAGTCCTGTGGGTGAAAATGCCTTGTTGATGCTAGAGGTCAGAGGAGAGTGAGCCGACTGATTCAAGCTGATAGAAGAGCAACTTTGACTGAAATAACCACTCGTTACAACCAAGGTATGCAGCAAAGCATTTGTGAAGCCACAACACGCCCATTCTCCTCTGACCTCTAGCATCATCAAGGCATTTTTGCCCACAGGATGTTTTTCCCTTTTCACACCATTCTTTGTAAACGCTAGAAATGGTTGTGCGTGAAAATCCCAGTAACTGAGCAGATTGTGAAATACTCAGACCAGCCCGTCTGGCACCAACTCCATGCCACGCTCAAAATTGCTTAAATCACCTTTCTTTCCCATTCTGACATTCAGTTTGGAGTTCAGGAGATTGTCTTGACCAGGACCACACCCCTAAATGCATTGAAGCAACTGCCATGTGATTGGTTGATTAGATAATTGCATTAATGAGAAATTGAACAGGTGTTCCTAATAATCCTTTAGGTGAGTGTATATAAACATACACACGACATATGACATCAAAGAGAGTAGACGCTCCTTATGCTTTTGAATCGCTCTCACAGTACTTTTATGTCATAAACCGATCGGTCGAACAAGTCGAACAAGCCTAATTTCTTTTCTCTCACAATCTTTATAATATATATATAGGCTATATAGCAAAAAAAAAACAGAAACAAGACCATCTAGTGGCAATGTGAAAGGAGTGTATCTACTAATGTCAGAGGGGTTAACCACAGTTTAAAAAACAAAACAGCATGTCCCAATATATTATCCTACTAAAGCATGTTAGCAATATCAGCTTATATAACTAGTAGCTAATGTTAGCATCTTACCTGCTGCACTGTCTGCTGCTTTCTCGTCGTCAGACCGATAGCCCTCCTTTCACTGGTGACTTTGTGTTTGAGGCCACAAATGTTACAAAGCTGTCATTAAGTTGAAGTTATCACACAGTCCTCGCTCAAGCCACTCACTCGCTCTGTTTCATTACAGAAACAGAATTACATTACAATTACATTACTTTCATTACAGTGTGCTCCTTAGCACTGGGAGCTCCCTCTGCTGTCCATAAGGTGCCTCTGCGCACCAGCCATGTCAAACCCAGCCTCCAGTATTTGGACCACGCCTCCTAATTTGCATACACTCCTCGATCTTCAAATGCCCAATCCTAAATCCCTAAATCCCCAATCCTCAATCCTAAATGGCTAAATGATTAAATGCCCAATCCTAAATACCAAATTCCCAATCCTATATCCCCAAATGCCCAATCCTAAATCCTAAATGGCTAAATGACCAAATGCCCAACCCTAAATAGAAAATGCCCAATCCTAAATACAAAATGCCCTATCCTAAATACCAAATGCCCAATCCTTAATACCAAATAAATTTTCTACTTGGACTTTAAGTTTCAAATTTAGATTTTTAGTTTTGGTTTAAGACTTTTAGTTTTAGACTTTTAGTTTATAATCTGACCAAATAATCCCTCCATAGTTCTTTGTACTCACCTTGTCTGTCTTGTCCTCAGGCTCCAGTGTGTTTAGCTGATTTCTCTGCCCCTTGTTCTTACAAGCCCAGAGCTCCTAGAAGCTTCCAGCTGTCATCCCTCCGGTCTCGGCGGTCATATGTACTACTGTGGAGCATTACTCATCTGCTTTGACTCATCTGCTTCTCATCCTCTCACTACGAGTGAAACCTGTGGAACGTGACTCATCTACTCTGCCTCCTCTGCTTAAATAAAGCTTTGAGTTAACCCTCTGGAGTCTAAGTTCCCTCAGCGCAAATGCAAATCGCGCATTACCGTTTTCATTTTCGATTAAGTGAACGCACAGTGTCTGCCAAATTTAAAATGGAAATGCAAAGTCCGTTTGCAATTGTGTTTTCCATATCTTACGAGCTATGAGCCTGTCATATTTAAATAGCAATATTAATTACCACATTTGCCTTTTCACTCTCTCTGCACTGTGCATGTAAACTGCCAAAACTCAAATGGAATCGCAATACCTTTTGCATTTGAATTTCCAACATCTACACGGAAACCTGTCAATCAAGTGACGGGGTGGGGCCATTTTATTGGCCGTGTTTGCATTGGGAAGTGAAGATCGTACTAAAATGCCATATGTTAAATACCATGTTTTTACTAGGGTAAATATGAGTTAACGATAGTGTTTATAATTAAGCCCCAGTAGCCACAAATGTACAGTTGTCTGAGACGTTATGAAATGTTCTTTAATATCATGAACCATAAAATATAGTCAGTGTTCTGCTATTGTTTATTTTCATAATAGGTATACACAGGCCACAAGTTAAGATGGTCACAGATCTGGTGCTCATTCAGTGTAGCTTGGTAGCTCAGTGGTTAGTGACTGTCATCTCTAATAGCATACCGTCTTTAAGTGCGTGTTCGAAACCTGGGCCAACACAGGCGTTCATTATTTTTTTGTTTACTAACTTCAGCCGCCAAACGGGCGATCATACAGTGAGGAAAATTGCAGTAGTCAAGGCGAGCTGACATGTTATCAAGTACGCTGCTGTTTGCAGAATTACCGGACCTGCGTCCTCGCAGACATCACACTCCCGAGTCGAATGCACAAAGTCTGAACTACTGAGGATGCAAGTCCGAAATCAGCGGCTGAAGTTAGTAGGATAAACAAAAAAATAAAGAACGTCTGTGTTGGCCCGTGTTTCGAACATGCGCTAAAAGATGGTATGCCGTTAGAGACAACAGTCACTAACCACTCAATATCTGTTTTCGGCGGCACTTGTTTAGTTTAAAAGTAGACATGTCAAGCTTTCTATAGATATCTCTCTCATATCTCTTCGTTGAGTATTCACGGAGTTACAGTTCATTTTAATGACGTGTTTGTAAATAAAGATCAACAAAAAGTTTTGTTGTTATTATGTCTGTATCCAAAAAAAAGTAGACCCTTTACAGATTCGATTAGGGCTGTAGCTATCGAATATTTTAGTAATCGAGTATTCTAGCAAAAATTCCATCGATTAATCGAGTAATCCGATAAAATGTGTTTTTGCTTAATTAAAGTGCAATATTAATTATGCAAGAGAAAATAAGACTCCTGGGTCTCTTAAAATGAACAACTAAGTTTCCTTTTTTAGAAAAAAATATATTTTTATTTTTTAAATGCATAGAATGCATACATCAAAAATAAACATTAAATTATTACCAAATGTTTCTCTGTCTGTACTTGTACTGTGAACAATGACAATAAAGTAGACAGATGAATTAAGTGCATTTCAGTGCCATTCATTTGGGGTTTTAAATAAAGCATGTTCTGAGATGCACATTAAACATTAAGCACAAAACATTAATTTAATTTATCATTTAATTATTGAAAATTTACTTAACTTTTTGGTGAACAAAGGGCATTTACTATTACAAATAAAACATGGAAGAAATGTTTTGTGATTAAACCTTAAAAAAAAAAAAAAGTTTGATTTTTTTTAGTAGTAGGCTATGTACATTCTGCTGTACAATAGTCTTTATCCGTACTTTTATTTTGACGGGTTGACAGACTTTTACATTTCTTTGTATGTGATGTGACGCTAGTTTTACTCAAATCAAACGGTCAAATGCTCATGAAGTGACTGTCAGTGCAGTTCTGGAGATGTTGTTCATATGTTCACGTCCTAGTGAGACAGCAGATGCTGAAATCACCGCAGAGCGTCACGCGCGCTTCAGTGTGTGTAAATAAAGGAAGTCGCGCTTCTGCTCCATTCATTAAAAGAGACAAACAGAACATGCAGGATTCATATTTAAATAGACTGTTCCGGCTTAATATTTACAGATATTAGTGCATATCGTGATTTGATGTAAGTGCAATGACCTATTTTTGATTAATTGATTCAAAATTTGGCAAATTCCATGCCATTCCGCGTTAAACTATAAATTCCGTTTTTATGACTGGATTCCGCGATTTCCTTCGCGTTTTCTGCATCACGGAAATCATAGGGTCGTAGTTGTTGTAAGCGAGCACTATCTTGCAATGGACACACGCCACGACGTTCTCTTTACGTTTGCCCACTCCCTCAAATCAAAACACTGCTGACTCCTTGCAGTATGTGATCTCGGACGCATCGCTTGTGTCTCCTTCTGCTTTGTGAGTGACGTAAACGCGTTTTGTCACATTAAAAAAATCATTGCGAAAGAAGCTGACGTGAGATTTAAAATAAATTAAAAGAGGCTTCGAGGCAGAGGAATTTGCCTCGATCATTTTTTGTAATCGAGTTACTCGAGGAATCGTTTCAGCCCTAGATTCGATTGATGTATTGCTCTTATCTGTACGATTAAAACATAAAGTGTAATTTAAGTTCTTTTCGGGGTTATCAGGAGAAAATGACTCAAAACGCGTATCCGCGTTAATCGACTTCAGAGGGTTAACCCGCATCTGAATCCAGCCTGCTTTCTCCTGACAGAACTGTCTGACCAGATTATGGGTTCAGCGGGATCTGATCCTCTTCACTCGGCTCTCGTTCAACAGGGAGTTTTGTTAGGGCAGCATGCCACCCAGCTCAACACCACCGCGCAGGATGTGAACGCTCTTAGTGCCCGAGTCTCCGAACTCCTCACATGGGTGGATGGCCTTCAGCGAGAGGCAATGAGCCGGGGGTCTGTTTTTCTTTGTTCAGAAGATGGACAGCTCCCTGCACCCCTGTATTGATTACAGAGGTTTGAATGACATTACTATTAAGAACAGGTACCCTCTACCTTTAATGTCTTCTGCTTTTGAATTATTGCAGGGAGCTCGGGTCTTCACCAAGTTAGACCTGCGCAACGCCTACCATTAGGTGCACATTCGGGAGGGGGATGAGTGGAAGACGGCATTTAACACCCCTTCGGGACACTACGAGTACTTGGTTCTTCCGTTTGGTCTTACCAATGCTCCAGCCGTTTTCCAGGGACTCGTCAACAGCGTGTTGGGTGACATGATTAATCAATTTGTCTTTGTGTATTTGGATGTCTTGATTTTCTCCTCTTCTCTCCAATTACACACCCAGCATGTCAGACGGCTTCTCCAACGGTTGCTAGAAAACCAGTTGCTTGTCAAGGCGGAGAAGTGCGAATTCCACGCTGAGTCAGTTACGTTCCTTGGCCACATTATTTCTACGGAGGGGATCAAGCCTGATCCCGCTAAGATTGAAGCTGTCGCCCAGTGGCCAGTCCCTGACTCCCGGAAGGCTCTGCAGCATTTCCTGGGTTTTGCCAACTTCTACCGGCAATACATCAGGAATTTTGGTCAGATCGCTGCACCGCTCACTGCCTTAACCTCCACTAAGGTGTCCTTCAGATGGAACCGGGAAGCGCAGGTAGCCTTTGACATCTTAAAGTCCCGTTTTGTCTCTGCACCTGTTCTGTTGGTTCCAGATCATGAGGCCCAGTTCATTGTCGAGGTTGATGCTTCGGACGTTGGGGTTGGCGCAGTTCTATCTCAGCGTTCCCTCCATGATGGGAAGCTCCACCCTTGTGCATTCTTCTCTCGTCGTCTCAGCCCTGCAGAACGTAACTACGACATCGGCAATAGAGAACTGTTGGCGGTACGATTGGCCTTGGGTGAGTGGCGTCAATGGTTGGAGGGGTCAGTGCAGCCCTTCTTGGTCTGGACGGATCACAAGAACCTTGAATCCATCCGTTCGGCCAAGAGGCTGAGCTCGCGTCAAGCCCGCTGGGCGCTCTTCTTTGTCAGATTCAACTTCACCCTCTCGTACTGGCCGGGATCTAAGAACACCAAGCCCGATGCCCTCTTTCGCCTGTTCGGTGCTCCGGGGAGGGAGTTTGCGGCCGAGGCCATCCTTCCTGAGGGGGTGGTGGTCGGGGGTCTTTCATGGGGTATCGAGCAGCGAGTTGAGGAGGCCGGTCGAGGGGTGCAGGTGCCGGGAAAGAGCCCGGCGGGCAGGTTGCCGGTGCCGGCTGGGCTGCGCTCTGAGGTCCTTGAGTGGGGTCACGCATCCACGTTAGTCTGCCATCCAGGTATTCGGAGAACGTTGTCTGCCATCCGACATCGCTTCTGGTGGCCTACTATGGCCGCTGATGTTTGACAGTTTGTGTTGGCCTGCCCCACATGTGCCCAAAGTAAGCCTGTCAATCGCCCTCCTGATGGTCTACTGAATCCTCTCCCTATCCCTTCCTGTCCTTGGTCACACATTGCCCTTGATTTCGTCTCTGGGCTTCCTCCGTCGAAGGGTAACACTGTAGTTCTCACGGTGGTGGATCACTTTTCCAAAGCGGTTCATTTTATCCCCCTGCCCAAGCTGCCTTCCGCCTGGGAGACCGCCCAACTGGTGGTGGATCACGTCTTCCGTCTCCACGGGTTACCGGTGGATGTGGTTTCTGATAGGGGTCCCCAGTTCGTCTCCCGGTTCTGGAGGGAATTTTGTAGACAGATTGGGGCCTCTGCAAGTCTGTCTTCAGGGTTTCATCCCCAGACCAATGGGCAGTGTGAGCGGGCCAACCAGGATCTAGGAAGAATGCTCCGCTGTCTAGCATCCAACAATCCGAGTTCCTGGTGCCAGCAGCTCTCCTGGGCAGAATACGCTCATAACACCCTTCCTGTGGCCGCGTCAGGTATGTCCCCTTTTGAGTGTGCTGTTGGTTATAATCCACCTATGTTCCCGTCACAGGAACCCGACGCAGCGGTTCCATCCGCCCTGGCTTTCGACCAGCGCTGCCGTCGCACCTGGGAGAAAGTCAGGAGGATTTTGATCCAAACCTCTGGCAGAACCAAGACTGCAGCTGATCGTCGCCGGTCCTCTCCTCCTGCCTATGTGTGTGGTCAGCGGGTTTGGCTTTCTACCAAGGATCTGCCTCTCCGGGCGCCTTCTCGTAAGTTGGCACCCAGATTCATGATGGGGGTACTGTCGGGTCTCGGGGCTAATCACCTGCCTTTTTGGTGTGTGTATGTATTTGTGTGTGTTTGGATGGTTTGATAGCTCACCGCGTCTGCCTGTTTGTGTTTTCCCCGCCTCCTTTGTTTCCCCGTTGTTAACCTTAATTGCTCGCCACCTGTTCTCTATGTTCTTCTAATTTTTTCCCCTTTATTATTCCCTGTGTTTCTCTGTCTATTGTCAGACTGTTGTTACTCGTACCAATAGCTCCGATCTTCTAGCTGTTCTTTGTACTCACCTTGTCGTGTCTTGTCCTCAGGCTCCAGTGTGTTTAGCTGATTTCTCTGCCCCTTGTTCTTACAAGCCCAGAGCTCCTAGAAGCTTCCAGCTGTCATCCCTCCGGTCTCGGCGGTCATACGTACGACTGTGGAACATTACTCATCTGCTTTGACTCATCTGCTTCTCATCCTCTCACTACGAGTGAAACCTGTGGAACGTGACTCATCTACTCTGCCTCCTCTGCTTAAATAAAGCTTTGAGTTAACCCGCATCTGAATCCAGCCTGCTTTCTCCTGACATGAACTTCTAGATTATGAAATTTATTTAATTATTAGGAGTACAATGGGTAATAATATAGACTTAACTTTATATTTGAAATGCAATTTTAACATTCAGTACACCTTAATTGCAACCTATTATATATTATAGGCTACTGCTGGGAAATGCAGCTCTATTTAAGTGCACTGTCAGAAGTGAGTGAACGCTCTCTGTAATTGATTGATTCTGCCTTGCAATATTTGCATGTGTTCAGATGAGCAGAAAAAACCCTTCCACACAATTATTTGCTAACAGGTTATTTTTCCAATTTAAGGCATATTGTAGGCATTATTTTTTGTTTAATAAACAAAATCACTTGTAAATAAAAACTCCTTAGTATCAATATTTTTTATTTGAGTATCGATACTTTCAATACTCGCATCAGTATCAATATATCGATAGTTCAGGATCGATTCACCCATCCATATGTTGCACTTTTGAGTCTGTTAGTGGTTCAGTTCCCTTGTGATTTATGAAAGCAAGTTGAGTTAAGAAGTAAATTTTTATGTATAGTTTATATTATTTGTAGGTGTAAGTTTCAGACATTTCATTCTGTTATTAAATTTTTCAAATTATTAACTCTACAAAAATTACAACAAATTAGTTTTGTATTGTAAATGTATCACTAGTTGTGCATTACACATTTTTAATGCGTGACGTGGAGGCATAGAACCTCCAGACGTGCATTCTACCCACTTCAAATCAGACACAGAGATGAAGTAGTGTGGTAAGATCACATTTATTTAAATGCATGAATTGTAAAAGCATTGATTTGAATCAATTATTATCAGATGATCAAAAGAGATGACGTGTGTGTGTGTGTGTGTGTGTGTGAATTACTTGCATCTGCACATTTCTCTCTACAAAAAGTGAAGCTGTGAGTTTAGTTACTTAATCGCTACTTATTAATCTTATTTCTTAGTGAAGAGGAGGTAAAAATAAAATAAAAGTTGTGAGGCAGCGTTGACAAGTTTCTGTGTGCCAGTGTGTGTGTGTGTGTGTGTGTGTGTGTCAATAAAAGCAGTAAATTAATACAGAACGGTGTTTAAACTGACTTGAACCTGTGTGCGATTTTAATGTACACCTGCAAGCCAATCAGAATAATATTCAGACAGAGCATGGTATGAAAATTATAGAATTCTTTAGAAAAAAACACAAAAACAATCATCACTGAAAGTGAACCATGAAATACAGTTTATTGTGAATTAAAAAAAAAGTTAGGAATAAAGAAAAAATTTAGAACTGTCACCATCTTATCTGAGAAAAAAAGGGAGTTGAATTGCTAAATGCTAAAGCTCTTCCTCATGCCCTTCCCTGTCCAATACATCTTCCATAATTTCTAGTAGGTCAGACTATATGTGAAAACAGTCTTAGTTATTGCTGATTCCAACATTTCCCTTTTTTTTTTTTTTTTTTTTTTTATTTGTATAGCGCTTTTTACAATACAAATCGTTACAAAGCAACTTTACAGAAAATTGTGTTTCTACAATATTTAGTAGTAGCTAGTAGTTTGTGCACGTTTGACAGGATTTTAGAAAAAAAATAAATAAATAATAATAATACAAGACTGTAACGATAAAACCTTTCATATTCATCCGGAAGAAGGAGGCGGGAACCGGCGGACAATCAAACAACATTTTAATAAAGCAAAATAAACACAAAACAGCGCACCAGCCCCTCACGGATGACTGGTGCGCGCAAATAAAAACCAAAACACAACTAAAAGCCCAGGCCTGGTCCTCTCTCGTCCTTCACTGTCGTCGCTCCAGTTTTATATCCTTCCATCTCCTCCATGGGCCTCGAGACCGGTGGGTCGAACAGGTGTAGCTCATCTCCAATCACTCCACGGCCTCGCTCCCATGTCCCTCGGCCCCGCCCCACTCGTCACATACCCCCATCGCCCCTCGCAGGCCGGGGGGTACTCCCGAGACTGCGCTCTACTCCCCCCCCCTCCCTCCGGGGGGGGGCCGCTCACGGGGACCTGCGGGAACCTGGGGGTAGGACAGACGAGGCGAGAGAAAAGGAGACGGAAGGAGGAGCGACAGAGATGAGAGAGGGGAGAGAGGAGAAAAAAAAAAAAAATCTGGTTCCCAGACGCACCGCTGCTGGGCCCTCCACCAGCTGGGCGATCTCCTCCGCGGTGCCTGGCGGTGGCACTGGACGGCCCTCGGCGGACGGCACGACACTCCTCCGCCGCCCGGTGGACGGCGACGGCTCCTCCGGTTTTGGGCAGCCGGCAGGAGTCCCCCGTTCCCTGCTCCTCCCCGTTCCGGCGGATGGCAGCAGGCTCCGGCCACCTGGCGAACGGCGCAGACTCCTCCGCTCCCTCACGGACGGCAGCCGCCCCTCCCTATCGTGGGCGGCCGGTAGCGAGCTCGCCCGTCCCCGGCAACTCGTTCCAGCCCACCACCTCGAGCGTCCATGACG
Source organism: Carassius carassius (assembly GCF_963082965.1). Lineage (NCBI taxonomy): Eukaryota > Metazoa > Chordata > Actinopteri > Cypriniformes > Cyprinidae > Carassius > Carassius carassius. The sequence continues at coordinate 24,429,115 of NC_081776.1, forward strand.
TCATCCTCCTCGCCTGCTCGATGGCACCGCGGATTCACCACAGCGGCGAGGGATCTTCAGCAGCGCGTCCCTCCTTGTCCCGGGCTTCGGCACCACTGTAACGATAAAACCTTTCATATTCATCAGGAAGAAGGAGGCGGGCACCGGCGGACAATCAAACAACATTTTAATAAAGCAAAATAAACACAAAACAGCGCACCAGCCCCTCACGGACGACTGGTGCGCGCAAATAAAAACCTAAACACAACTAAAAGCCCAGGCCTGGTCCTCTCTCGTCCTTCACTGTCGTCGCTCCAGTTTTATATCCTTCCATCTCCTCCGTGGGCCTCGAGACCGGCGGGTCGAACAGGTGTAGCTCATCTCCAATCACTCCACCGGCCTCGCTCCCATGTCTTTCGGCCCCGCCCCACTCGTCACAAAGACGTAGTCAGCTAGACGATGAACTATCAGTATTATTAATTAATAGTTATTATATGATGCAGTCAGCATCATCTCTTCTCAGGTGTTCTGGATCCAGACTGGAGCTTGTGTAAATCCTAGTTTCCCGTGGCAAAACATAGAAACAAAATAGAGACATCATTAGCATAGCTGCTGATCCAACAAAGTACAATTAGTTTAACCCAAGCCAATGAATAAAAATGCACATTTGATCAGATGCAACTACACTCACAATTTAAGATACATTATTCGTATGCTTGGCGAAAGAGATGTGTTTTTAATCTAGATTTAAACAGAGAGAGTGTGTCTGAACCCCGAACATTATCAGGAAGGCTATTCCAGAGTTTGGGAGCCAAATGTGAGAAAGCTCTACCTCCTTTAGTGGACTTATAACTAAGATTAATAAGTTTTGTAACATTGTACTGCTCATTGGTAATGTTAATTAATGCATTAAATACAGTTAACAAATGGAACCTTATTATAATGTGTACAGTTAGTAAATAAATATTTAATATTTATGATAATATTTAAATAAGTATTTTGCTAGAGAGAAAATTATGTTGGTAGAGAGGTTTGGAATAAAATTATTAAATATGAAATGAAACAATATATGAAATCATGTTTGGGTGAACTATGTCTTTAAAATGGTTTAGGAAGACCTATATATTGCTAATAATTCCTTGTAATTCCTCCCCACCCCCTTATTCACTTCCAAGAAATTTACGTAAGCTGAAGCCCCCCCCCCCCCCCCCCCCCGTTTTGAGAAGCCATAAAATGAGCACCAACATGTTATTTCATTCACCTCCTGGTCAAAGATGGATCTGCAGATCTCAGTTTTTCTTCTGTCTGTGCTTTTCACTGCAGGTACAAAGACAAATCGCATTTGTAATGTTTCTGGGTACAAATACAGATCACATATGTTTCTCACCCTCTCTGTCTTTTATTACTAAAGGACAGTCTCTGGACTGTTATACGTGCACGGATCCATGTGAAAATCCAAAGGTGGAAACATGTCCAAGTGGATCCAAGTGCATGACTCAAACACCAGCGTTGGGAATTGGTGAGTCCAATATGATTACTGTTATAATTGTTACAAAACTGTTATAATTGACTGATTCAATGGAAATGTAACTTATCACAGAGCTGCTATATGTGACTTCTTCTAAAGGTAAGTAAAGGTAAATAACTAGCATAACAAAGTGTAAACGGTAAAAGTATTTGAGCTACAAACTATGTTTATGATTATGACGATTCATTTAAATAATATAAAAACGATGAAAATCAAGTAGTGTAACGGAAGTGTTTTTGTACGGCTTAAATAACTGGAAGTGGATTCAGGTTACAAACGGCCACGCTTGCTCTGGATTTTGATCTATTCACATAACTGCAAATGTTGGAATTGTTTCAACATCCTATTAAATTAAAAGTTTGTCTTTTTTGCAGGTTCCATTCAGGTGACAGCCAAATTTAAAGGCTGTGCACCTGAGTGTAAACCTGGGACCCTTCATAAAAAAGATGGGATTACTGAGACTGTGTGCTGTGACACTGACCTTTGCAATGCAGCAGGTATTGCTATTTATTTGACCATGTCTGACCATTCTGTCCACAGTGACAAACAATAATACTAAAAACACAAGTGACTGCTCAAAGTAGCATAATATCAGATTTTAAGAGTAGTCCTGAATAATAAGTGAGAAACTTATTAGTCTAATGCCTTCAGAGTTTATTTATTTTGCTTTTAAAAAACTGTGATTAAATTTGTCTCTAATAAATATCAGTAGTAGTAGCGGTCATTAACAGTAGTTTCCTTATTGTCTTGATTAGATGGTGTGTATAAGAGAAGCTTCCTCCTGCTGTGGTCTCCTCTGTTTTTCTACATCCTGTTCCAGTGAGTCCGGCTCCACTGCAGATTCTACCGTTGCAGCAAAAACTCAATGCCACACACATTTCTATTCATACTTTACTGAACAAAATGGTGTGCATGTTGTTCTGGTGTTGGCGTTTTTTTAGTATCATGATTTGAGGAACACAAACTTTGTATTTTAATAAACAGTTATCAAACAAAATCAATGTTATAGACAAATAATTATATAAAACAAACACTTTATATAATAAGTTTGCAATATCTGCAGTCATTTTGTACAATAATAGTACCTGCAATCAAGACTATGTATTTCCTGTATGTATTTTCTCTGTCTCTTCATAATAAAATGTTAATAAATAAAAACTATTATAGACTGCTGTAATAAAATAATTAAATATTAAACATCTTTCTCAGTTATTTTCTTAAATTTGTTTATTTATTTATTTGGTTGTTCAAGGTCAAATAAGGTTTGACACCCAAACAAACACATCCCTCTGTTGTAGCTATTTGTGCTACAAAAGGTGTATTCAAGATTGTTAATAAATTATGATAAAATGTCCTAGCTCTTGCCTGATTGTAACTCTTCTCTGACCTTTTCCTGTGCATGTGAATGTATGTCTGCTGAAATAACCACAACATGAACATCAATTTATATACTCATCTGTCAGTCAGATGCACATGGAATTTGCAAACAATATAGTAACCTTAAAATCTTAATATTAATCCTGTGACCATTAATCCTAAACCATTTTTAAATTGGATAATTCATTTTTTTTTTTTAATATATTTAATTGTATTTTCAAATCTTTTAGTGGTCTCCTCCCCCTTTGTGGGCGCTTTCAAGAGTCATATTACAAAACGTATGGTATTTTACAATCAAAACTTTTTACAATCTTATCGTTGGAAAGGTCTAAATTCCATATTTGATGGTTATTTTGTGACAGTAGTGATATTAAGAGAGAAATGTATACATTTGTGACAGAAAATTGCATTTAAAGAATTTAGAGTGTCACCCTATTTTTAGTATAATGCCTAAACATTTTACTAGAAACCTCCATTTTTTATATAAGACATTTGATTTCATGGCATGGCAATTTTAGATGAAAATATATTTTTAAATAGTTATTAAATATATAAAAAATAGTACAGTAAATTTTCTTTTTTTTTTATGTTTCCACTGGTTGTTGTCTTTGGAATACAGACCTAAGGTTGGTCTATTTTTAAAGTGTTCATGAATTAAAACAATTTAAGTTTGGATAGTGCACTTTCATATATACAGTACAGACCAAAAGTTTGGACACACCTTCTCATTCAAAGAGTTTTCTTTATTTTCATGACTATGAAAATTGTAGATTCACACTGAAGGCATCAAAACTATGAATTAACACATGTGGAATTATATATGGAATTATATACATAACAAAAAAGTGTGAAACAACTGAAAATATGTCATATTCTAGGTTCTTCAAAGTAGCCACCTTTTGCTTTGATTACTGCAGGGCTCTCAAGTTTTGAACTGAGTTCAGAGTGAGATTTTGGAGGCGGCCGCAATGGCGGCAGGGGTTTGATGGGGATGGGTGTCTGATCTCATAAATGACACATATTCTTACAAATAAAATAATATTTATTTAATTCAGCATTTATTTGTGTGTGTGTGAGTGAGTGAGTGAGTGAGCGAGAAAATGGTCAGTGTTATTTATTGTTTGTTGTATTATAGCACTGTGGTTCCAGGCCAGCCATTTTTACTGTCATGATGGATGACAGGGTTCCATCAAGTGCTAAGCTGTTCCTGGTTTTGGTCTTGTTTAATCCCACCATGAAGAAAACCCTCTCATCATAGGCATTTGAATGCGGGAGCACTAACACCAATGCAGCTATTTTAGAAAGCCTCCCTGCTTATGTCCCTCACACCTTGATGGACACAGGAGTTCTCGTCTGCAGAATAAGGACCAGTAAAAAAGAGCTGGTGGTTCCCATTGTGATGAATGGCCATAGGGTTGACCACTCCTTCTTAAAGAAACACCTATAGGTGGCTGCTCTACTTAAAGCCTGGTTCACACAGCAGGATAATTAGGCCGATTTTAGCCCCGATTCACCCCTTCCGACAATCTTAAGGATGCTCCTGTAACGGTAGCGGGCCCAAAACTTAAATAAAACGTCTAACTTAACTAAACACAGTTCGGGCGCCAGACAAGCTGAATCTTGTCAAAATACATATGCTATTTGTTGCTTTTTACCACGGAATGTCTCTATTAGCCACCGATTACAAACATAAATCAGAGTCTCACACAAAGAAAGTTAACCTTCACAGTTATATATTTTCACCAAACTAACAAGGAAACAAAAAAATAAATAATAATAATTCACAAGTTCATTGTCATGTTATGTAGGTATATTTTCTTAAAGAAGGTAAGAAAATCACAAAACACCAACAAAGGAGATCAAAAATAAATAATAGGAAAAGAATTATTATGCACCCTTAGTTTCACGCAATATTTCCTCAACAGGAGGTACTGGAAACAGAAAGGATGAAAAAGTATATAAAAAGTATAAAGAGATCACCTTGGTTTGAATTCAAAATAAAAACATACGTTCTTCAACACAAAAAAAAACAATTACAGGAAAAAAAAAATATATATATATATAAATACTTCTACACGCTAAATCAAATCAAACACCATGAAATGGAAAACAGTTTTTCTTTTTTGTGGGTTGGAGTCTTTTAAACTAAGGAAGTTTAAACAGGAGTTCGTTCACCTGAGTAGCTCACTCGCTCTCGTCAGCCACAAAGACTACGTCGCCCTGCAACCAGCAGCCGAGAGTGCATGCCGCACTCAGTGATCGCCCTGGAAACTCGCGTCCGCTTCAGCACCCCAGACTGGCCCAAACAGCAGCGATGCGTTCAGTCTCACCAACTAGGCGGTTGTCTCAGGTAATCGGTTTTCTCTTTCTCTCGTTCCTTCTCTCACTTCTCTCTCCTCTTTTTGTTCCTCCTATAACTCCTCCTTATATACACATGTTTCCAATTACCGGTTAATTTACTTCCCTCCTCCATCCAGCCACACAGCAAAAAAAAAAAAAAACTCCTCTTTTTCCCCTCGCACTGCCACACTCCCATTATCGTAAAATAATCTGATCAGATATTCCTGCCGTGTGTGGTGTGTTAAGACTGCTCTCCTCTGCTCGGAAGGACGTCGGGACCGCTCCGATCTCAAATCGGGGATATCCAACATGTTGGATTTATTTGGCCCGATTTCTTCTTGTGTGTGGTGTCCCCCGAGGACAAACGATCACGGAGCCTGTGTACTGTGGTGTGTAGCCAATCAGAAAGCGAGGTGACGAGGCGGCGAGGAAGTACCGGGAAACAAAATCAAAACAGCCGGCGGCATGGCGCACCAGATAGTCAGGTGGACGTCGGAGATGGAGGACCAACTCGTCGACCTGTGGCAACACTGTGAATGTTTGTCTTCACTTCTTTGACCATCGCCTTTTCTTGTTTTTCTTATGTTTTTTTCGGTTAAAAACAAAGCACAAACTATGGCCACTGCATCCTCTTCGTCCGCCATGATTGTTTACTCTGAAGTCACGTTTGATCTTGAGGGATTTTGCGAGATTTCCCGTCTGACCTGGGAATGCTCAGGAGTCAAATCGGTTCGTGTGTGATGTGTTGATTTTGCAGTGTGGCTGCACACCACACACTGTACGACCAAAACTGTTAGACCCGTGATTTTTTATCGCCGTGTGTGGGGTCTCTCAGGTTTGGAAAATTGGCCGACAATTTTAAAATCATCCCATGTGAACCAGGCTTAACCCTCTCTTTTTCCCTGTTTCCAGTGGGTTCTCCACTGTTTCCTCTCTGGTGTCCTCCACAGTCTCTTCCATGGACCCATCCTCTACTGGCACCCTAATTGCCGCCTCCACTGTCACGTGTGGTGATACAAGAAACACGGAGAGATCCAAGTGCGGGTATGATATTTATTAAAGGGTAATCCGAAGGGGTAAACAGTCCAGGCAGAGGTCGATACCAAGCAAAACCAAACCAAACATAAACAAACAAGGACACAAGGCAAGAGCACGACAAGATGACGGACATGAATTAACATCACATTAAACAAGGACTCCGTGACTAAGACTCAGACAGACCAGGTATAAATACACAAAAGGATAATGGGGAAACAGGAGACAGGTGGGGAACAATCAATTAACTAAACAAGGAGTAAGGTGACCAAATAAGGAGACAGGAAGTGATAATATGATAAACACCGTGGGAACTGAGGACACCTAGTGGAAACCCAGGGAACACAACCCAGACACTGTGACAGTACCCCCCTTCTACGGAGCGGCTCCCAGACGCTCCAAGACAGACACAAAACAGAGACTAGGAGGGAGGCGGACAGGTGGAGGCTCAGGGGGAGGGACGGAGGGCCAGAAAAGAAAAACATGGGGAACAGGCACCAGATTGTAAACACAACACAGAAAGACCAGGAGGGAGGTGGACCGGAGGAGGTTCAGGGGGAGGGACGGAGGGCCAGACTAACAGAAAGGAACAGGGACAGACATTAACACAAAAACAAAAGGAAAAAACAACATGAAGCCCCCCAGGGCGGAGCAGAAGACCACCACACCCTTGTGGTCAAGGCCAGAGTCCTCCAGGGCGGAGCGGAAGACCACCACAACCGTGTAGTCAGGGCAAGCGCCCCCCAGGGCGGAGCAGAAGACCACCATGTATGTGTGGTCAGAGCAGAAGCCCCCCAGGGCGGAGCAGAAGACCACCACGTCCGTGTGGTCAGAGTGGAAGCCCCCCAGGGCGGAGCAGAGGACCACCACGTCCTCGTGGTCGACGCCAGAGTCCCCAGGGCGGAGCTGAAGACCACCACAACCGTGTAGTCAGGGCAAGCGCCCCCCAGGGCGGAGCAGAAGACCACCATGTCCGTGTGGTCAGAGCGGAAGCCCCCCAGGGTGGAGCAGATGACCACCACGCCCCTGTGGTCGATGCCGGAGTTCAACAGGGCGGAGCAGAAGGCCACCCAGTGACTTGACCTGACTCTGAAAGGTCCACGATGACTAGCCTTGTCTCTGGAAAGTCCATGGTACCTAGCCCTGGCTCTGGAAGGTCATCAGTGACTGGCCCTGACTCTGGATGGTCATCGGTGATTGGCCCTGACTCTGGAAGGTCATCGGTGACTAGTCCTGACTCTGGAGGGTCATGGGTGACTAGCCCTGACTCTGGAAGGTCAACGGTGACTAACCCTGAATCTGGAGGGTCCACAAGCACCTGACTAGCCTCTGGAAGGTCAACCGGCACCTCACTCAACTCTGAAAATTCAACAGTCACCTGACTCGACTCTGGAAGGTCAACAGGAACTTGACTCGACTCTGGAGGGTCAACAGGAACACGACTTGATTCAAGAGGAACAACTGGAACATGACTCGATTCTGGATGATCAACAGGAGCTAGCCCTAACTTTAGAGGGTCAACGGTAACTAACCCTTACTCTGGAGGGTCCACAAACATCTGACTCGACTCTGGAGGGTCAACTGGAACCTGACTCGACTCTGGAAGGTCAACAGGAACTAGCCCTGACTCTAGACCGGTCTCGGGCACCGCATCGGGAGTGGCCTCGGGCACCGCATCGGGAACGGGCACCGCCTCGGCCTCTGGAACAGCATCGGGCACCGCCTCGGCATCGGGCACCGCCTCGGCGTCGGGCACCGCTTCGGCATCGGGCACCGCCTCGGCCTCCGGAACAGCATCGGGCACCGCCTCGGCATCGGGCCCCGCTTCGGCATCGGGCACCGCCTCGGCCTCCGGAACAGCATCTGGCACCGCCTCGGCCTCCTGAACAGCATCGGGCACCGCCTCGGCCTCCGGAACAGCATCGGCCTCCGGAACAGCATCGGCGTCCGGAACGGCATCGGCGTCCGGAACGGCATCGGCGTCCGGAACGGCATCGGCCTCCGGAACGGCATCGGGCACCGCCTCGGCCTCCGGAACAGCATCGGCCTCCGGAACGGCATCGGGCACCGCCTCGGCCTCCGGAACAGCATCGGCCTCCGGAACTGCATCGGGCACCGCCTCGGCCTCCGGAACAGCATCGGCCTCCGGAACGGCATCGGGCACCGCCTCGGCCTCCGGAACAGCATCGACCTCCGGAACGGCATCGGGCACCGCCTCGGCCTCCGGAACAGCATCGGCCTCCGGAACTGCATCGGGCACCGCCTCGGCCACCGGAACAGCATCGGCATCCACCTCGGCCACCGGAACAGCATTGGGCAACATGGGGAAACAGGAGACAGGTGGGGAACAATCAATTAACTAAACAAGGAGGAAGGTGACCAAATAAGGAGACAGGAAGTGATAATATGATAAACACCGTGGGAACTGAGGACACCTAGTGGGAACCCAGGGAACACAACCCAGACACTGTGACATCCACTGTCTTCTCCACAGTCTCCTCCTCTGACCTAGCCACCTTTTTAGGGAGCTGATCTTTTAGAGCAAAGCATGAAAGAAAGCTCCTTTGCCTCTTCCCCTGACATCTTTGAAATAGACGAATGCAATAATCAATATTATACATTGGATAAAATATAATGAAATAGCCTAGGCAAAACGTTTTCAAAATGGGGACCAGGATGTTGTCCAGTAAAAATAAAAGGAAAGAAAAAAACTACAAATAATTCAAACTATTATGGGTACTGCCAACAAGTATTATGGATAGGCCTATTATATTAGTCTCTTATATAAAACTGTCAAAGTAGCCCCGCATCCTCTTCAACGTGTAACGTTAGCTATAAAAAAAATAATAGTGGGCTAATAATAGGCGCAAAAGCTATGGCCGACCACGTACGATGGCCAAAATTGCGTGTGTGTCGGGGTCATAATAACGATCAGACCAAAATATATCTGTTTTTAAAAAATTGAAAATTCATATATTGATTAAAAAAAATTATTATATAGTGAAAATAGGGGTCATTGTCTTGGCTAGTCAGTGGAGTTGGACAAAAACTGGGGGGGGGGGGGCGAGATGTAAATCATTTAAAATGTGACAGCCACTGTCCTCTTCTGTAACCGTTACGTTACCTACTTCAGCGAGAGTCTGAATCTGTGTTGCGCACGAGCCTGTGGAAATCTTACCCAGATACAGCAATGCTATTTTCTGATTGGCTGATCGGTAGCTATATTATTTTATTCGATTAGCTGGTCCGTGTCAGGGCCGTCGGGGAACTCACTTGATTCCTCTACTTGTTTCACGGTTTAAAAAATAGTGCCGCAATTTGGTGGGCGTTTTCCTCGTAATGTCTCTGCGTGAGAAATACAAGGTGTGGCGTGTGAGCGTGTGAACGGGTTGAAATGCCTGGGTCTCACGCCCAATGCGTGAGACTTGAGAGCCCTGTTACTGCTTTGCACACTCTTGGCATTCTCTTGATGAGCTTCAAGAGGTAGTCACCTGAAATGGTCTTCCAACAGTCTTGAAGGAGTTCCCCGAGAGATGCTTAGCACTTGTTGGCCCTTTTGCCTTCTGTCTGCAGTCCAGCTCACCCCTAAACCATCTCGATTGGGTTCAGGTCCGGTGACTGTGGAGGCCAGGTCATCTGGCGCAGCACCCCATCATTCTCCTTCTTGGTCAAATAGCTCTTAATGCCTTCAGTGTGACTCTACAATTTTCATAGTCATGAAAATAAAGAAAACTCTTTGAATGAGAAGGTGTGTCCAAACTTTTGGTCTGTACTGTATGTTCAAAAATGGAGTGTGACAGTTAAGGGGTTAAAGATATGACAATAAAGATTTTCATAAAAAAAAATGGACATCAGACAGAGATTTAAAAGCAGAGAATGCAGGTGATCTACAAGTGATTCAACTGCAAAAAGACTATCAAAAAATATTAAGAGTTGTCTCTGTATTAAAACATTTTAAAATACATTAACTGAGTAAAGTGATGAGAGACTAGAGCACTATGAGAGTGAAACAAAGACCAAAGTGTTTCTTCTGCTAGTCATCAGTGAAATGACTCATGATGTGCCAGGGGGAATTAGCAAGTAGTGCTGGCATGTTGGGACGAGTCTTAACTATTTCGCCAAGGAAAAAATGTCTTTCCCCGAAAAAAAAGGCACAAGATTCTTTGTTGATTGACCACGAGTTAAGATAGTACAAATTTATTGGAGTTAACAATAATAATAAAGACACACACACACACACAAATGTTTGTTTTTGTGAAAAGTGGGTTCATCCCATAGGCGTAATGGTTTTTATTCTGTACAAACTGTATATTCTATGGCCCTACACCAACCCTACCCCTAACCCTAACCCTCACAGGAAACCTTGTGCATTTTTACTTTCTCAAAAAAACTCACTCTGTATGATTTATAAGCGTTTTGAAAAATGGGGACATGGGTTATGTCCTCATAAGTCACCCTCTCCTTGTATTACCTGTGTCATACCCATGTCATTATACAGAGTTGTGTCCTGATATGACACAAAAACAAGAGCACAAACACACACACACACACACCGTTTCCTGAAGAGAAAACCGATTTTCTCACTAATTTTAGTCATGTGCCTGTAAATGTGATCAAAATGATAGTAACTCGATCTGATGTGTTCTGGGTCATTAAAGCCTATTTTTTTTTTTTGCTTTCTAACATCTCAAGTCCAGTCCAAATCAAGTCAAGTCCCAGAGGAAAATTTTACTGCTCAAAGCTTGCTTTTCTATAGCTCAGGAGAAAAATTTGAGATTCTCATCTAAGCCTTATTTTAATCTCTATTTTGTCTAAAATGTTTCTCATATATTTCTCCTAAAATTCACTAGGAGCAATAGGTGAGACAGAATAATCAGATGGAGTCATAACTAAGACTAAAAGGAGATGCCTTGCTAATCTCAATTCGGTGTTTTTAATGACTCCTTTATTTCTCCTTTGAAAAAAAAAGAGCAATACTGGAGCTACTATGGAGCAATATCCGAGTCTCTTGCTCCCTCTCCTCTTTTAACAATGTTATGAGCAGTGGCAGGCCAGGTTTACAACAATTCACTACAATAAACTTGAGTCTCTGACGCCAACATACATAATTTGAAAACAAGGACCTTTTGTGAACATTGTTATTTCACCAAATGTCTCTGTGTGCCCCATCCGATATTTATAGTGTTGTGGCCCTGATGCGGCATTTCTTTTCTCAACCGGTGTCCAACCATCCAGTGTACTACAGCGCATGACGTAAGCTGCAAGAATAAAAGAAAAGAAAGCACAAATTACAGATTGCATTGAGTAATCGCAGTTACCACAACAGTATTAACAACTTTTTTCATCCTGATACGACAAAATTCACATTGTAATATCTCTATGGATCACACATAAGGAAATGCAGCAAAACTGTGAGGACAGTGAAACAATCATAACATTTAATGTAGCTATGTGATATATGGGTATCCAACACCTGTTATTGGGTTCCCACGCATTTTTTGCCAATGAATTTTCACAACTTTTTCCACAAATTGTTAACAACCACATGAGCAACATACTTACTTAGAATTGCATTGACTTTGAACTTATCCAGGACTCTCTTCCCATCTGGCACCTTTCCGTGTTTCCCAAATGCCACAGCATTCTGGCACTCCTCTGCAGTAAAGAATTCATCAAAAAGAAGACGGAACAAGCAAAGGCAGTCCTTCTTTGCGGTTGCATGGATTGCAGCCAGGTTAGTTGAGGACAAGAAGAGGCCACTTCCTGGATATAGCTTCTGCTGCCGAGATCTGCCTTTTGGAGCCCAAACACCAGCCTGAGGTTGGATCTGTTCCACTTTGTCCAGAAAACCTCTGAAAGCCTCGAGGTGCTCACCACCTGTGACACAAAAGATGTATATTACCTTACAGGGACACAGCAGCATTCATAAAGAAAAAAAAAAAAGTTTTTAAAAAGTCAAAAGGATTTCATGATTGGATAAGAGTTTTACCAAATTGTTTAAAGCTTTTAAGATTTAGCTTAAGCATCAAATAACTCCCAATGTCTAAAGTAAGACAATGTAGTAGAACTTTAAACATATACCAATATAAAAACATAATTACAATTTTATGTTGCACAATTTAATACACTAGATTATTACCCACATTTTTTTTTTTTACACAACTCTTCTGAATAGATATTAGGTGTGTTAGAAAAACTGTGAGAGAACAAAAGAACTGTTAAAAGAACAAGTAATTGCAACAGAGAGACAAAACATACTTACTTATACCACACAGCACATCATGCAGTTGCAGGCCTTTTCCTCCACTCATTTTTCCACCTCTGTCTTTCATGCTTCGCATGGCTTCCATGATCTGACTTCTGCTGACTCAGGCGAAATGAAACATGGTTCTCCATATTCTGGAATTGGATCACGCTCGATGATTAAAGTATCTGCAGATGAGCTTGAAGTCTCATGTTCAGAGGTGCTTGTCTGGCTCTGGTCCCCAAGAACAGCAGGTTTTTGATTTGTATTAGGACTGTACAACATTTTGAGGAAGCTTTCTTTGGCTGTAGGAGCTGGTGGCTGTCTTCGCTGATCCTAATCTGCCAAAACAGGCTGCTGTTGTATTTGGTCTGAAGGTGTGGGTAGTGCTGTGTGAGACTGGTGATGCTTTGAATACTGCGAAAGGCTGGAATTGTGTGGAATTTGAGCCAGAGTAGTTCCATACTGGTTGAGCGACTGGACTGGTGAATGCTGGTAATGTTGTGGCGTATTTGGTGATGACTGGGAAACTGGAAGTTGGTACTGTGGCCAGGCAGTTGCATGCTGGTGCTGTGGCTGGACAGGTAGAAATGACTCTGTAGGTGGAGGCTGGTACACTGGCCAGGTTGTTGGAGGCTGAATAACATTTTGGTCCACAGTATTTAGGTGATCCTGAGCAGAGGTGGACTGGCCTGCTTGAGGTAGGAATGGAGGGTTGTAGAATCTTTGTGCAGCTGCATCTCTTTTTTTATGTCCTTCTTTGTCGCCTTCTTGGTATCCACTGTTTTGTCAGCTGTTCCAGTGAAGTCTACTGTAGCTTTGTAGAACTTATTGTCAGACCATCTTGCAAGTACTTCTTCTCCTGGTGTCAGATCTCTAAAGCAAGCGATGGGGTTATCATCTTTGTTTAGTATATCACAGAGATTAAAAATCTTTGCTGTGTATCCATCTTCAAAGGTCAAAAATACAAAAAGTCCTGAAAATGAACACAAAGTAAACAAAACGGAGAGTAAATCAGTGCAGGCTAAGGCCCTGTCCACACGGACACGGGTATTTTTATAACCGTGACTATTTTTACGCGGTTCGGCCTTTCGTCCACATGAAAACGCAGTTTCAGGGCACCGAAACCGAACATTTTTGAAAACTACGGCCAGGGTGAGCATTTTCAGAAACGCCGGTTGCAGTGTTGTCGTGTGGACAGTATAACCGGGGTTCTTGCCTTGCGACGTCAGAGTGTGCGCCGTTATCCGCTGTGTTTGACGTCAGATTGTGCGCTGCTGACTGCTTCTGATTGGCCAAGGTGACTTTACAATTTGGGTTATATCGCCGCCTGCTGGTGTGGCATGCTCTTGACAGCGCTTGATAGCATGTTTTGGCGTTTTCATGTGGACGGGATGTTTTTTTTAAACGCAGGAGGAAAAACGTGTCCGTGTGGACTAGGCCTAAAAATCAATCTTACTTACATATGCTACTATATCTTTATTGTCTTATTTCTAACCCTCTTAGCAAAGCAACAAAATTACCTCTTCGCTTTAGCCTTCAACTAGGATTAACTTTATTCTTTTAGCACTTTCAAATTTATTCGCTACTGCAACTATTTGATTTATGCACTCTTTATTCTATTTTTTCAATGTTTTTAATCCCTTTCATTATTTAATTATCACACATCCCTTTCATTATTTAATTATCACACATTTTATTTGTTTATTTATTTATTTATTTTACACATTGTCTATGAAGAGTATGGCGAAGGAATACTTTTTTGTAAAGAACTTTGAGCTGCAATTCCTATACAAATTATTTTATCCCTTACATTTTGAGATGATTCACAAAATCCCGTCACTAAAATGTACGAATAAGTTTCACTCCTTTTTCATGACATTCCATTAAAAATTCCTGTAGGCTATAATCAATATTTGTGCCTCAAGATACCAATATACAGTATTTATAAAAATTCCAGTAATAAGAGACCAAATACTGACGAATATTTTGGTTAGTAAAGTGTCCAAATTACGTTAAAAATAACCACTTAAACCAGTTTTAATACTTAACAAAATTAGCTAAGCCGTAGTATAGTAAAATAACGCAATTACCATCTTGTTTATCTCTGGGGGAGCTGGGGTCTGGTTCATACAAACTCATCTTTTTCGGAGGGTTTCGCGCTCTTCTGGGCAGTTTTGTATTAGTTCCTTCTGCACTCATTCTGTAAAATAAACAAAAGTACAACACATTTAATTATTGGGGTCTCACTGCACGAGATAAAATTTTTCCAATCATACACTGTGACGAGTGGGGCGGGGCCGAGGGACATGGGAGCGAGGCCGGTGGAGTGATTGGAGATGAACTACACCTGTTCGACCCGCCGGTCTCGAGGCCCACGGAGGAGATGGAAGGATATAAAACTGGAGCGACGACAGTGAAGGACGAGAGAGGACCAGGCCTGGGCTTTTAGTTGTGTTTTGGTTTTTATTTGCGCGCACCAGTCGTCCGTGAGGGGCTGGTGCGCTGTTTTGTGTTTATTTTGTTATTAAATGTTATTTGATTGTCCGCCGGTTCCCGCCTCCTTCTTTCCGATGATTAGGAAGTTTTTATCGTTACATACACAATTTATGTAACTTAAAGAATGTAAAGCTACAAAATCCGACCAGTTTCTTCAGAGACTATCAGAACCCGCATACACTCGCCATTTAAAATGCCCAAATTCTGTTTTTTAAAAAAACATGTTGCTTACCTTCTTTTGAGTCCTGCAACTGTTTTTTCCTCCATTCCGTCTGCCTGCAACTCCATACGTTAACTAACGCGCGCCTTAACCTCGTTGATTCAGCAGCGCCCCTCCACTGTGAATTAACCAATGACGATGCAGCATTTGTGACTGATGGCGCTCTCTTCTAATGCTGACGTTGGGGCTGCATCATCTACAAGGTTCAAGGTTCACAGTGTTTTTGTGCCAACTGAAGCTCAAAAAAGAAAACAAAGGTGGCGGTGCAGCATCTATAAGCGGTGAGTGGATACAGCGACTTTTTAATAAAAGAATAAACTTACTTGTGTTTTCTTTGTAATTTAAGGTTTTTGTGAGCTTTGTAAATGTACAACACATTATCTTTTAGTACTTGATTTTTATTTTTACATTCAAAAAAATCAAGTTTTATTTTTATTTCAGTTAACTGAAATAGTTCTTACACGCCCATTATTTCAGTGTCATATAATTTTTTTTCATTTACTACAATAACCTTATGAAACCCTAATAATGAAATGGTTAGTAAAATAAGTGATTATCACATGCCAAGAGTTGTGCATTCTGTACCAGCTAATAAATCTTACAACTGCGATCATTTTCATTATGATCATAATTTAGTCAACTTTATGTTAATCAATTTCTATTTAATAGGAAAGGTTGCACGTGTGTATAATTATTAATTTAATGTAACCCTTTTCAGTCTGAATAAATTTTATATTTTTTGTGCCCTTTTACGAACTATCTGTACCTTTTTTTTCTGTCAACCACAGGTTATTTTCCCTGCAGCCCCCGACACCAGTCAATATTGCTCTTCCATAGAGGTTACTGATACATTTGATAGTTGGGGGGGTAAGTGTAGCACTATTTAACACTGTGTATTAGACTGCACTGTCTATACCATTGGTTCCCAACCTGGGCTCCGCGTTATCATGCGACGCTATTACTACACAGCGCTAATAAGAGATCCAGTAAAGAAAGCATTTGAATTTGCCACAGAAGTAATAACATCGCTGCGAGATCTAGAGTGAAACATTCATATTTCTCCGTTATTAACAGATCAAACAGCGCATGGAAACCAGGAAGAAACATTGTGTCGTGAATGAACTATCCAGTGTCCAGATCTGCAACATTTACCATGGATTTACTGTAGTAACACTAACTGCAACCATGAAAGTTTGGCAGGAATAGTAGGCTATAATGCCTTCAAGTAACATTACGTCGGTTTTATTTTGACATTATGAATACAATTGCTGCCCTCAAATGTTAATCTGAAATAAAATAAACCTTGGTTTATAACTACTACAATATTTAATTTTTTCCAAGAAGCTGTTTTGTTTTATATGCTCATAAGAAGAATCAATTATAGCTCCAGAATTACTCAAAGTAAAAAATATCACACTTTATTATGTTAGTTTTAATATAAAAAAAAAAGAAATCAGGGAAATTTCTCTGGCATTTCTTTCTTTTTGCTGTATCAAAAACGTACTGAACCATTCCGTGACACAAGTGTATCGTATCGAACCGAACCGTGAATTTTGTGAACCGTTACACCCCTTATTATATATATTTATTAGTGCTGGGAAAAAAATTAATCGCATCCAAAATAAAAGTTTGTGTTTGCATAATATATATGTGTGTACTGTGTATAATTATTTTGTATATATAAATACACACATATGCATGTATATATTTAATATTTTTATTTATTTATATATAAATTATTTATATTTTTATATAATATAAATTATGTATAAATGTATATACAGGCAAAAAATTGTAAATTAATACATGCATATGTATCATACACACACACACACACACACACACACAGACACACACACACACACACAAATATAGAAGATGCTCTTCTTTGATGATGGTGGTATAGACCAGTGGGAAAAAAATTAATCACACCCAAAATAAAAGTTTGTGTTTGCATAATATATGTGTGTGAACTGTTTTAATTATTTTGTATATAAATACACGCATATGCATGTATTACAATATAAATAATTTATATATAAATAAATAAAAATATTAAATATATACATGCATATGTGTGTATTTATATATACAAAATAATTATACACAGTACACACATATATATTATGCAAACACAAACTTTTATTTTGGATGCGATTAATTTTTTCTCAGCACTAATATATATATATATATATATATATGGGGGGGGGGGTCACGGATTGTTAAATATGTACATGGGGGGGCCCCAAGGAAAAAGGTTGGGAACCACTGGTCTATACCACCATCATCAAAGAAGAGCATCTTCTATATTTGTGTGTGTGTGTGTGTGTGTGTGTGTGTATGATACAGTTGGAGCTACATATATTTAAAAAAAAATAAAATGGCGCAGAAGTACAACTCAAGCTGGAGGAGAAGGTGAAGAGCCAGCAAAATACTTGCAAAAGATACAGAAGAAAGGTTGGGAAATTTACATTTTATTGTTTTTATATTGTCATCTGCAGTGATTGAATATAAGCACATTCACCTAAGTTCTGTATTTACGTACCATTTGAGGTGTTGGTACTTAACTTGCCACTTGATATTTCCACTACACTACATTTTAGGGAAAAATAATATTTTAATGTTTACTACACTACATTTATCTGATAACTACCGGTATAGTTTCCATTTGCTTTACAGATTACATGAAGCTTCAGAGTCAAAACAGCACATTTTTAGATTAATTTACATGAATGACTTAACTGGTCCAACCTCAGGCTGATTCAGGTCAATAACAAATCTGATAATTGGCCAGGACATAATCAACCAACCCATACATGTAAATATTATGTAATTTACTTACACTTTTGAAACTGAAGTACATTTACTGTGATATCATATATTTTAATACTTCTACTAAAGTCTTTTTCATGTGGGTAACTAGCTTTTACCAAAGTCATATTTTAACAACTTCCCTTTTACTGAAGTGTGACTTTCAGGTAATTTATAATAATAAAAAAAACATTTAGCTGCTATGTTCTTTACTCAGCTACATCTCATCAGCTCCATTGGTTCTGACAATGTTCCTCAATAATTTTATATAACAATAAAATATTTGTTTGAAATGACAGTCTGTTAAGATCACCTTTATATGTGGGATTAGCTAAATATTAAGCACATGTCTGACCTAGTAGTGTTCAACAGCACTACAAAGTACAGTTTTCAAAATGGCCATCCAAGTAAATAATCACCTCTTTTAAACAGATCCAATAAAATTTTAATATTTTAATCCCCATGAGGGGAGAATTTATAGCAGGATTTCCTACAGTATATACTGCATTGTTGTAACCTAGGTATGCCTTATAAATTTGCATGTGAGTGTTAAATATGCTTAATGTATTATCATTCTCGGTTTTCTGCAGGACACACAAGGACAGGAAAATAGAGGTAAAACATGTGCAAAAATGTAAAACAACTAACTCCATTTCCTTCAGTCTCCAAGATGGCATGTAGTTTATATATTCTGTGGAAATCGCAAATTGCAAAGCTTAACATTTTGATCGACTGGAGCGTTAATTCAAATAAAAGTTAATGTGTTTAATAAAGCACTGTTACTGAAGTGAGACATTCAAACCTCACTTGGGTTGTCAAGGGTTTACTGACAGCTCAGGTGATTATTATAACACTTTAATAGTCTAGTAATTAGTAATGTGTTTAGCATAAGTATAATGAAAAATAAACATGTTGAGACTAGTAAGCCATAAATTCACCAATCAAGTAAAAGCAAATTAATCAATAGATTTTTTTTTTCTAGAAGCAACAAACTGGAGGTCAGATGATTGCAGCACCGAGCAAGTGACCAGATCTGCTAATTTGGAAGACTCTTCAAACACAAATGTGTGTAACATCAAAGCCGTCAATGTTGACATTCCTTGAACCACTGTGTGGCACTCTGAACAAAATTGAAAGAGAAGGAATTTCTCTTCAGTTTGCAGGAGCTCAAGAACCTTTCATATGCAAAGCCTTTACCATTGCAGGAACCTGCGATTTGCCTGCAAAAGCTTTGGTACTTAATACTGTTCAATTCAATGGACATTTTGGGTGTCTAAAGTGTGAACAGCCAGGTCAAACAGTGAAGACTGGAGAGAGAGGTCATGTCCATGCCTTTCCTTTCCAGAAGACAGATCCAAAAGGCCCGCCTTGTACTCACAAGGGGTTGTAGATTATGCTAAGATGGCCTATGATTCCAACAGCGTTGTTCGTGGGGTGAAGTGGGGTGGAGTTGACAAAAGTCTGAAAGAAATAAGGCCACCATTTATGATTCGATTCCCTCGTTCTGTGTCTTCTCACAGGATGCTCTTTAAAGCATCTGAGTATCGGTCCATTTTGCTGTTTTTCGGGCCAGTTGTGTTCCGGGGCATTCTTGCAGGACTGTACTACAACCATTTCCTGCTCAAATAGATCATGCTGAGAAACTACTCTGGAATTTCTGTTCTCAAATGAGTGGACTCTATGGTGAGCGATACATGACAGCCAATTTGCACTTACTTGTCCATTTAGCTGATAGTGTGAGAGCTCTTGGACCTCTGTGGACACACTCTTGCTTTCACTTTGAAGACAAAAATGGGTACTTGCTCCGTCTTATACATGGAACCCAGAATATACCTGCCCAAATGGTAAATGCTGTAAAGACTATACAATCTCTCCCTAGCATCACACAAAACATAAAGCTGAACATAGTAACTACTGAGTTTTTGGCCAGAATGACAAATAGCAATAGTTATCAACCAAGTAATGTTGTCAATATTGTGGCCATGTTAGGGGCATCATTCAATAGATGTCTTGAAACTGATGATATTTTTCTTCTGGAACAGTTTCTTGGTCAGGCTTTACATAGTAATGTCGTCAAGGCATATAACAGAGCTCAAAAGGGAAAATAATTTACACTTCCCAGCAGTATGTCAAAACCAAAAGACGAAACAATTACACAGTGTTATTTTGTGATGGTGCGCAGATCAAATATGGACAGATTAAATTATTGTGTTCCTACAAAGAACCCAATGAAGGTCAGAATGAGATAAAACTTGCATTTTTGAATGAATTTGCAGTTGCAAGCATAAATCTTCTACAAGATACTTTGACAGGTGGAACGTGTTTCCATATTGTTAGCCTCCTTTGGGCAAGTTGATGTTCATTGATTTGTCCTCAATGCCTGGTATTGTGCTTGCTGCACATTTCCCTAACAAACTTGAAAGGGACTAAAGATATTATAAAGTCAAAGATATGATCTTATTTTGAACAGAAGAGCCCATGATTTTTCCAACTAGTTGAAAATCCTTACTGAAAATGTAAAATATGTTGATGGACAAATAGTTTATACTGTGATGCCATCTCAACTGTTTTAAATGGGCAAATCTATTGTCATACAAAAAGGTCACTTTGGGGCTAACATGAGAAGATGCATACATCTGAATATACAACATTAAATTTATTAATGATATGAGTTTTTGGCAGTTAAACTTTGATACATCTGAAATGTTGAAATTGTAATTTCTTTGCTCTCAAGTTACCAATAAATTACTGTTTTTATTTTACAATGTGTTTTGTGTGGTTAATAAAATTATTTTACTGAATTACATGCAGTGAAATATTTCAAATCATTTATAGAAAATAATATAAAAGAAGAGGGTCTTTGCAGCCTAAAATAAAAGATTTACAATTAATTTATTCATACAGTAATACATTATATTAAAAAAATCACGTGGATTAAGGTATCATATGAAATGAAACAACCAAGACAGTGATCCAAGTCTGAGAATTCAATGAGCACTTGTGGAAATCTCTTCCTTTGCTCTATCTGAGTTTAGCATGAGATGCATGAATTGAAGCTGGGATGAGAGTATATTGAGTTCATGGAGAGAACTCTCTGATTTCTCTGTCTGAGATCACAAAGAGACACAGAAGTTGAGAAACTCTGAGCATTATATTAGAGCTTGTTGAGATCTCTTCTGAAACTTAAAAGGAGACTAAATTGAGATTTAGTGCATCTTATTGCTCCAGAGAAAAGCCTGAGACAGAGGAGAAATAAACCTTTGTCTCAGTTTGGTGTCATATGGATCTCAAAGTTGTCTAGGAGAAATAAATGAAACATTTTGGAGATCTCTTTTCAGATTTTCTATTCCTCTGGGTGTGTACATACTTTTGAATTGTTGTTTATTGTTTATTTTTGTGCCAGAAAAGCTTTGTAACAAAGAGGACAACTATTCCAAAATAAATTAAAATAATAAAAAAGTAAATAATTAAAAATGAAATTAAAATTAAAAGATAATAAAGCCACAGGGTCTAATAACCTTTACAAATGAACTTTAAAAGTACAATATAAAAAAAGGGGAAAAAAAGAAAAACTAAATATTGCACAACAAGCTTTGCTTTTTTTATATAATAATTTAAAATGAATACATTTTAAAATAAATAACACTTTTGTGCCAAAATAAAAACTTTATATCAAAGAGGATAACTATTCCCCAAATAATTTTAAACCACTTAAATAAAAAATAAATGAAAATTAAGAGATACTAAAGCTACGGAGCCTTATAACAATAACAAATTACCTTTAAAATCACAACAACAACAAAAATATTGCACAACAAGCTAGTCTTTTTCTAAATAAATAAAAATAAATAAGCTTTAAAATAAATAACACACTGTGGCTATATTTTTAGGACTTGCTTTAAGGCATGTTTGCATTAAAAAAAACAAGCTCCCTGACCTTGGATGGGCTAAGTCTGTTTCTTCTATCTGAGATAATCTGCCCAGTTTTAGAAAAAATTCTTTGAGATGGCACAGATGTGGCCACAATGCAAAGTCTTGTCTTTGTGACTTCAGAAAGGCTTTTGTATACTGGTGAACATCTCCTCCACCAGGCCAGAGGGTCTGATGTGCGGGGTAAGAGTGGCTCTGCAAGGTAGGCCTGCACCTTTATAGCATCTGAGGTCTTAGAAGAGGTAGCAGAAGGCCTCAAGCTTGCTACCCTCTCGTCAAAGTCTTCCCAAAACATGGCCCCTGCACTGGCAGTAGCACCAGGATCTGAAGTATCCTCCTCACTCTGAGCTGGGTTAAAACTGTTAAAGCTGAAGTTATCATAACCTTAATGTTTTAATCCTTGTGGATTGTTCAAATTCACTACCCTTTCGAGTTGTTCGGGGGGAAAACATCCACTCAATTAAACTGCTGTAAAAATGTATCAGATTCATATTTTTTTTCAATTGTTTTTGCATAAATCTGTTAATCAACCTCAGTCCTGATCAAAACTACCAAATGTTTTAAAAAAAATCCAAGATCTTAACTCTTTAATTGCCAAGTTCATAAATGATGTCACTGATTTGGGGGGAAAACACACAAAATGACTTATTTTCAATATAAAAGTAATTGTGGCTGGATTTTTTTTTTACTTTTTATAACAGTCTTGAGCATGTCAAAGATTAGTAGCAACATTGGCTTTGATGCATTTTTATTTTTTGTGCAACATTAGATTAAATTTTTTTCTCCCTAATTTGTTGTTGGTGGCTGTTTTTGCCCCATTGACTTCCATTATAACAACATTTTTTGATTGCAAAGCCATGACACCATGTAATCATGCATTCTTGATTGTTTGTGGTTTTCCCTGTTGGGAAGAGGTAAAATGTAATTTTACAGTTGATCACTAAGTGGGACCATTAACCCTTTAGATAGGCCTGTGCAAAAAAAGGCTTAGTTTCTGGCTTGTATATGGAGTTATATGGAGGATAACAGCAAATTATAGTGTTTGTGTGTGTGTGAGATTCTTGATTGTTGGTGGTTTTCCCTGTTGGGAAGAGGTAACATTTGTTATTTTTACAGTTGGTCACTAGGTGGGACCATTAACCATTTAGATAGGCCTGTGCAAAAAAAAGCTTAGTTTCTGACTTGTATATGGAGTTATATGGAGGATAACAGCAAATTATAGTGTTTGTGTGTGTGTGAGATTCTTGATTGTTGGTGGTTTTCCCTGTTGGGAAGAGGTAACATTTGTTATTTTTACAGTTGATCACTAGGTGGGACCATTAACCATTTAGATAGGCCTGTGCAAAAAAAGCTTAGTTTCTGACTTGTATATGAAGCTATATGGAGTATAACAGCATATTATATTGAGTGTGTATGTGTGTGTGTGTGAGAAAGAGAGAGAGAGAGAGTGTGTGTGAGATAGACCTTTGTGCACTTACCTTAATGTATTTCAGAAAATCACAATGTACACCTCAGCTCTTAGAACTACATGGAGTAAACAAAAGTGTATTTATGCACCTGCTGCCTTTTAATGGTGGTGAAAGTATTCGGTTGTTAAGTGATGACGTAAGAAGCGCTGTTTCCGGGTCCAGGCCTCATCTCGCTTCACTTGAGAATATGACCTCAGCAGCCGTTTATGAGCACTGTTTATTCATATTGATAATTTAAGTTGAACGCTTTCAAACTTACGATATACACTACAGTCTCCGTGCTCACAGCGTCCCAAACACAAATAATATTTTTTTTATATTTATATTTTCATTGTCTGGCTATGTGGTACTTCGTTATGGAGTTAAAGGTTAATATTATAACTTTTTCGCTAGTATTCTATCACATTGTGAGTTTATATTAGCACCTTTTGTTGTTTTCTCGTGGTAACTGATAGAGCGTTTGGACACGGAAGCGCTGCTACGTGACGTCAGACTTAACAAGCGAATAGACTAAACAAAAGCAAAGTACGTAGATTTAAACACTTGCATGATATTTAATGGTGAGAAGAGCAGCAAGCAACACGAGAAAGGGCTTGACTTGTACCAAAGTTTTAGAAATGATTATGTAGCGTGACCCCACCAGCGAGCTGCAGCTTATTTGAAGTTGGTATTGTATTTTGGTTCATAATACATTATGTTCATAAATTTGATGTGAAGTAGATTTTTTTACAGGATTTTAAGGTTTTAAAGTGGCTTTACCATCAAGAAAAGAGGAGCATTTCACATATAGGCCATCTGTACTTTTCACCATCAAAAGGAAGCAGGTGGATAAACACACTTCTTTTTTTATTGTTTACTCCATGTAGTTCTGAGAGCATGAGGTGCATATTTAGATTTTTTCAGATACTGTACATCAAGGTAAGTGCACAAAGGTCTCTCTCTCTCTCTCTCTCTCTCTCTCTCTCTATCACACACACACACACACACACACACACACACACACACACACACACACTATAATTTGCTATTATACTCCATATAACTCCATACAAGCCAGAAACTAAGCCTTGTTTTGCACAGGCCTATCTAAAGGGTTAATGGTCCCACCTAGTGATCAACTGTAAAAAATAACAAATGTTACCTCTTCCCAACAGGGAAAACCACCAACAATCAAGAATCTCACACACACACAAACACTATAATTTGCTGTTATACTCCATATAACTCCATATACAAGCCAGAAACCAAGCCTTTTTTTGCACAGGCCTATTTAAAGGGTTAATGGTCCCACCTAGTGATCAACTGTAAAAAATAACAAATGTTACCTCTTCCCAACAGGGAAAACCACCAACAATCAAGAATCTCACACACATACACTATAATTTGCTGTTATACTCCATATAACTCCATATACAAGCCAGAAACCAAGCCTTTTTTTGCACAGGCCTATTTAAAGGGTTAACGGTCCCACCTAGTGATCAACTGTAAAAAAAAATTTTTTTACCTCTTCCCAAAAGTGAAAACCACAAACAATCAAGAATGCATGATTATATGATGTCATGGCTTTGCAATCAAAAAATGTTGTTATGATGGAAGTCAATGGGGCAAAAACAGCCACCAACAACAAATTAGGGAGAAAAAATTAAAATGTAATGCTGCACAAAAACTAACAATGCATCAAAGCCAATCTTGTTACTAATCTTTGCCATGCCCAAGACTGTGATAAAAGGTAAAAAAAAATCCAGTCCACAATCACTTTTTATATTGAAAATATGTAATTTTGTGTGTTTTTTCCCCCAAATCAGTGACATCATTTATGAACTTGGTAATTCAAAAGTTAAAATCTTGGACTTTTTTTTAAAAATTTTGTAGTTTTGATCAGGACTGAGGTTGATTAATAGATTTATGCAAAAAAAATTGAAAAAAATATTTATCTGATACATTTTTACAGCAGTTAAATTTAGTGGATGTTTTCATCCACGAACATCCCGAAAGGGTAGTGAATTTGCACACAGTGTACCGTTGAGTTTCTGAAAAAATTTAAAGCATTTTCCCAAAATATGGGTCAAAATAAGATTTGTCACCAAAAATCATTCCATTAGCTCAAGCACAGAGAAAGTTGTGGCCAAAATAAGACTCAACTTTACCCCCTAGTGTACGAAAATGTCCCCAACAACGCACAAGGGTTAACTACCGTTAATAATTCAAATTCAAAATTTTATTTGCTTTTAATGTATGTCATTATGTCCTTTTTTGAGCAATCTTCTTTTACATATATTACACCAATATGTCAAGTCTGCCTAGGAAAAGCAATTATTATACCAGCAAACTCAAAATTGGAGTAAAAATTAACAAACTAGTCTATAAATACTTTTTATTGTAAGATTGGATTATTATATTATTATATAGCCTAGTGTTTATTTACCGATAGACAGTCAAAAAGACAAATTAATCAATATTTTATTTATAACAGGGTTTTATTAATTTATAAAATAATAACAAACCACAGATCCTCAACAAACAGTAACAAAAACACAGTGACAGAAATGTCAGAAATAGCGTATGGGGCTGTCACGTGATTAAGGAATGAGTCAAACTCGACCCGAGACCCAAAAGACTCATGAGATGAACTAATCAATTCTCTTTCCGGCTCAAGACTGCGTTGGTTTTGCGTATGGGGCTGTCACGTGATTAAGGAATGACTTAAACCCGAAGACTTCTTGTCAGATAAGAGGTGAGGTGAGCTAATCACAGACTGAAGACCCAGGTAAAGAATTAATATTTTTTTCTGTATCTTATAGCATTTTAGTTTTGTATTGTTATTAGTGTGATCAACGTTTGCATAAGTACTAGATGTGTTGGGGAAGTAACACATAACATTTGTTGTGGAAATTCTAATTCAATAACAATTTGTAGAGACTGAGAATGAAAAACCAAACAGAGTTTTGTCTTTGTGTTGCTTTAATTCTCTGCAGAGAATGATCTGGTTTACACACAGACTTACAACCCACTTTTTATAGTATGTCAAAAGATACATTGAAGGACAGACTAGGACCTTTGAGCCAATCATGTTGCTCAGTGCACATCACATCATAACACATGCACATCTCATGCACATCTCATCGTAGATGCCTGGTTACTCTCAAAAACTGTCCGTCTCTGCTACACAGTTTCCCCTTAAATTATGTTTTTCAACCTAAAGCAGTTACGTGCACAAGTTACATAAAATAACTCAATGTCCCTATGGACTATATACTACCTTATTCATTGTATATTAAAAAAGATACTTAAATGAGATTAATGCAATCAATGCAAGATTAGCAAAACTAAAAATTTTCATAACACTCCTCCCTTTTGATCATTATTGATCACTTATATTGATTAAATGTAGATACATTTGTGAACACATTACCCTTATAGTTTCATCAATCATATAAAATTCAAGATTTAAACATTATTCTTATAAGGGCGAAAAAAACATTTGCATTGTTTTTTTATGGAACATAGTCATTCCTAACATATAAGAAAGCTATAAAGAAAGCAATAACTCTTATATTTGATTATATGTAAAATTCTTAGTGTGATCTTCAAACAGAAGAAACTTTCTTAACTTTTCTTCCAGTTGCATCATCTCGTAACACGGACAATGACCTGCTTTAGACCCTCTTTATTCTACAGCATGTAATGCTTACTAACTACTCTTCTTCTGTAGAGCTGCTGCAGGTGTCAGATTTGAGCATCTCATTGTATTCATCATTTCCATCAGAAGCACTCACATTATTCTTACTTTCACACAAGACATTGTACATAAACATCTGATGAACTACTAAAGATTTTATGATTGAATTTACAGCTCTTCTAATCATTCCCACTACACAAGGCCACATACACAGCAAATATAAATTCATGGCCAATGCTGAAATGGCAATTAACCCAATGTATTCTTCTTTTTGCCATAAACCCTCAAACCAATTCCATTCCCAATCATCATTGGCATTTACTTCTCTAGCTGTTAACCTGTGAATTGAATTAGTCATGTTTTGAATACATTTCCCATAAGTACGCACACATCCCCGCCAGGAGATGCGGAGAGCTGGTCCAGGACAAATCTTGCAGTGCAGTCGGCCTCAGTCCTTGTAGTTTCTTCTTGATGCCTTCCATCATCACCTTAGTACTGTTTATGAAACTTATCAGTTCATACCTTGCGATTTCAACATAAATTGGAAGAAGGCTGACCCCAAGTGCCGGAATTACAGCATGGAAGAACTTCTCAGCTCCATTCCACAGCCTGTGTTCCCTCTTGTCGAGTTGGTCGTGTAGTTTCACTTCAGTGGTCGAATGGTATGTTTCCTAACAGCTCAAGTCCCTCGATGTTGTAAGGTCCAGGCACTCGGCCCAAGGTATGCGGTGCTGGATGAAGGTTTCCTGCGTGTTCTGTCTTTCAGCGCGTAGATTTATTAAATTTAGGTTAAACTCAAATCTGACTCCATTTTATTATTTAATCTGACTCCATTTTAGTATGACCTCGAATTTAGGTTGGAATGCAAATTGGTGGTACGTCTGTTTCTAATTAGTAGGCCTATTCTTCTGACATTTGATTATTCTAGTTAAACTCTTTAGGTTATATTAACTTGTTCATTCGGATGCTCATGTTGCTAACAAGGATTCAACGTAATCTACTAGAGTCAATAATTACAGAGTAAAACAGAATTACATATCCAATTGAAACACATCAAATCATATCAATACAAAACATCAAATTCTCAAAGATTAATCTAAAAGTAAAATATGCATACCTGACCTTAGAAAATACATGACACACAACACACTACGGGCTTTCTGGCTACAGAAATCGCCCTGATCCTTTTGCTGCAATCCTTTAAATACCTCAGACCAAGACAAACATCCCCCGAGATGAAGACAGAAACTAACAATTTGAATTTGATTAGGTCAGGTCCCAGACCAGGGTAGTTTACACCTCAATGGGAACAGAAGGTAATTTAAATGGAAGACCCTGGAAAAGGACACTTCCTGTACAGTAATCAAATTATCTCTTAACTCTTAAGATCTGTATCTTTTAATCTACTTTTCTAATGGTTGAGACCATTGTACCAGTTGCCCTGAGACAATACAAATGACACCAAACATGACTGTAAATATAACTTGCATTAATGCAGAATATTATACTATTGGCAATTCGGAGTGAAAATAAGTGGAGGGAGTGTGATGGTAAGGTGTGAACTGCTAGGTGTGGTACATCATTACACAGGTAAAAGAAGGTTCTGTTATCATAGCTGTGTCCTTTACCATGGTATCAGCTTACTTGTTACCTAAAATCACAAAATCATAACTTTTGGAATGGTGATGCATTTGCAGATAGCAACTAACTTTGGTAGCAAAATTGCTACAAACAATGTTGCTATTTTATCTTGATTTACATCAGGCTTACCATCACACTTTTAGAAATTTCCCGTGTGTCCACAATGCCCCAAAATCATAACAAACCCCAAAAGAATAACAATAATTTGTGTAAATGGTAACTGTTTGTCCATCAGCAATTTTGCAAGCCTCCGTCAATGCTACTAATTCAGTCGCTTGCGCAGAGCAATGCGCGTCGAGCGCTCCAGATCTTATTGTTGCATATGCAGGGGTTGCAGCTTAATTTGCTCTGTTTTTGCCAATTATTTGGGTCTCTAGATGCTGAACCATCAATGAATAGAATTAAGTCAGCATTTTCTAAGGGGGTTTCTTTTAAATCTGGTCTTGGTGTAAAGACCTGTTCAAGTGTGGCAATACTATCATGTTCTTCCCCATCCTGCTTCGTAGCAGTGTAGCTGGATTTAACACTGTGCATCTTTTATTTGTGACGTTTTGGCATTTCTAATAGAATCGCATTGTACCTGAGACACCTGGCCATTGACAATGTTGGATGTTTTCTGTTCCAACAGGATCACAGAGACTGTGTGTGGCATGAGCAAAGTCACATCACAGTACCTCACAATTTCCCTTGAAGCTAATATAGCTTTTTCTGAAGATGCAACACCTCTCAGGCATTTTGGCATGTCCTTTCTTCATCCTTTCTTTCTTTAGGATATTGTGGAGCCCTCCACCTCAGCAGCATCCTGGACCCCTGACACAGGACCCAGTAGTATGCCAACCAGTACCCCTGCAGCAACAAGTGCCACGACATCTAGGAGGAGGTCCAATCCTATTATGGAGTACCTGATGGAGGAGTCTCTTCAGGAGCAAAGGCGCCATGAAGAGAGTGAGGTGAAGACACAGAGGTTTTTAGACCTCTTTGAAAGAATGGTTGAAAAGATGTGAGAATTACCTGTTCAATTGCACAACGGTTTACTTATTTCATTTATTTGTTTTAAGAGTTCATATTGTTTACATTTTTTAATATGTATTATTGTTCTAAGGATTACCTGTTCAATTGCACAACTGTTAAATTATATTTGTCTAAAGAGTTTATCATTTTACATTTGTATATGTATTATTGTTCTAAGGATTACCTGTTCAATTACACAACTGTTTACATATTAATTTAATAGTAATGTTTTAAGAGTTTATATTTATATTTGAATATGTATTTTTATATTTACATATGTTGTAGTAGTTACTGCTGTTGAGCAATAAATTATGTTCGTATAAAAAGGCTTTTCTAGATGTGAATAAATTCTACAGTAATACAAAGCATAGTCACCATAAGTAGTGTTTTTTAAAAGATTTATTGCAAACAACTGTAGAAATCCCACATTACACCCCACTCCACGAACAAAAAAAAAATACCAAGGTAAGAACATGCCTACTCCTCATAAAAAAACTTCCTCGGACTATTGTTTTTAAAAAATGCAATAAGAAAATATGTAACAATAACATTTATACAACAATACAAACACATGAATGCCAACGGTTAAGAAATTGGGGCAGAACAATATTAAAATACTATGAAATTCCTAAACATATTACATGTATATAATTCTCATGAAGGAAAATCAACAGTGCAACATGTCTCTTCATGTGGCCTGCACATCCCCGGAAACTTGGGCAGCCAGTGCGTCTCGTGTAGCATTCCCTGAGGCTTCGTTAAGTGCCATTGGTTCATGGCAACAAAGGGGGTCAAGATCATCCCTGGTAATATCCTCGTCAGGATCCAGTGTGTCCCCATTGTCCAAGCACACATTGTGTAAGAATGCACAGCTAGCAATTACCTGAGGTGCAAAGGTAGGTTTGACTTCCAGTGCCCAGAACAGAGTTGACCTCCACCGTGTTTTCATTACTCCGAAGGCCCGCTCAATTATGCTGCGTGCCTTTGAATGGCGGTGATTGAAGCGTTGCTGCACTCGTCCACGTACTGGCTCTTTGTATGGTGTGAGCAGGCATATAGGGGTCTGGAGGCAGGGGTACCCACCATCACCCAGAATAATGTATCCCGGCGGGGGGTAACGTCCAGATGTGTAAAAGGAACTGTTTTTCATCACACGCGTGTCATGGACTGACCCTGGGTAACCCACGAAGATGTCCAGGAACCTTCCATCTGCATCACATATGGCCTGCATATTGATCGAGTAAAAGCCTTTGTAGTTAAGGTAGTCTAGACGATGTAGATCTGGTGGTTTAATCCGAATGTGTGTGCCATCTATCGCCCCTACAACGTTGTGGAATGCAGGGGTCCCTGATAGAGCCACAAATCCTTGACCCAAAGCTTGCAGCTCATGTTGTGGGAAGGAGATAACTTGGTTTAGATTGTTCCAAATATTCTGTGCCACCTTGTGTATTACTCAAAATATTGTTGCCTTGGGGACATTGAAAACACTTGCCACCACCCGGTATGAGAGTCCGTGTGCCAACCAATATGTATATATGAGGACCTCTAGTTGATTTCCCCAGCCATGATCTTGATTCCTGTCTAGAAGCCTCTGTAGGCTATTCATGGCTCTCCTGGTCAAGCGTAGGTCCTGCTTTATTTCAGCCTCTTCGTCAAACCATAGGCGCAAGATGGGCACAGTCGCATCCACTGTGCAGTACATAGGTGGACGATCGGCCTGGAGAAACAAAAAAAAAACTTGTTCAAACCTTTCAAAAAGGTTACATATACACTCCCCAGTAAACCGCACAATGCGAACATAACTACTCTTGTACCCTCAGCTATGAAATTCTGGTAACATAAGACGTTTTGGCATTATCGGGACCCACAAATATTTCCCCCATTGCATTATTATACATTATAATCAATATTATGTACTATATAATGTTGATTATAATGTATAATCTAGACTGTAACAAACAATATATCACAATAAAAAATGCAACAATACGTATCGTGGATAGTTCTGTGTGAGAAAAAAAATAATGCAGTCTGAAAACATGATTTTTTTTCTCACACAGTAATTTTTTATTTTGGATGAACTATCCACGAACTCGTTATGTTCGTGGTCAAAGGGTGTGGTTATCGACTCAGAATCTGCCACTCCAGTTCTCATCTCGTAAATTGGCCCCCAAATTTATTGGGCCATACCGCGTCATTAGGGTCCTCAGTCCGGTCTCGGTAAGACTTAGGTTGCCATCTAATCTCCGTCGCGTTCACCCTGTGTTTCATGTTTCTTGTCTTAAACCTGTAGTCTGCCCTCCCCCCATGTCCCGTCTCCTCTCCCATCCGCATCGAAGGTTCCCCTGTCTATCGAGTCCGTAGACTCCTTGATGTTCGTCCCCGAGGTCGTGGTCGGCAGTTTCTCGTTGACTGGGAGGGGTATGGCCCGGAGGAGAGGAGCTGGATCCCCGCCCGGGACGTCCTGGACCGCTCGCTCATTGACGACTTTTACCGCTCCCGCCAGTCCTCCTCCTTAGGTGCGCCCAAGTCGTTTGGAGAGTCTTGTGTGGACTGTTTATTACCTGTCTTGTTCTCCGCCCAGTTTTCTGCCGTGAGAAGTCAAGTCAAGTCAAGTCACCTTTATTTATATCGCGCTTTAAACAAAATACATTGCGTCAAAGCAACTGAACAACATTCATTAGGAAAACAGTGTCAATAATGCAAAAATGATAGTTAAAGGCAGTTCATCATTGAATTAAGTGATGTCATCTCTGTTCAGTTAAATAGTGTCTGTGCATTTATTTGCAATCAAGTCAATGATATCGCTGTAGATGAAGTGACCCCAACTAAGCAAGCCAGAGGCGACAGAGGCAAGGAACCGAAACTCCATCGGTGACAGAATGGAGAAAAAAACCTTGGGAGAAACCAGGCTCAGTTGGGGGGCCAGTTATCCTCTGACCAGACGAAACCAGTAGTTCAATTCCAGGCTGCAGCAAAGTCAGATTGTGCAGAAGAATCATCTGTTTCCTGTGGTCTTGTCCTGGTGCTCATCTGAGACAAGGTCTTTACAGGGGATCTGTATCTGGGGCTCTAGTTGTCCTGGTCTCCGCTGTCTTTCAGGGATGTAGAGGTCCTTTCTAGGTGCTGATCCAGCATCTGGTCTGGATACGTACTGGATCCAGGTGACTGCAGTGACCCTCTGATCTGGACACAGACTGGATCTGGTGGCCACGGTGACCTCGGAACAAGAGAGAAACAGACAAATATTAGCGTAGATGCCATTCTTCTAATGATGTAGCAAGTACATAGGGTGTTATGGGAAGTGTTTCCGGTTCCGGTTTACCTAATTAATGCAGCCTAAAAATCCTTTAACGGATTTGGATAATAAAAGCATATTAGTATGTTATGTGTATGGCAGGTTAAAGAGATGGGTCTTTAATCTAGATTTAAACTGCAAGAGTGTGTCTGCCTCCCGAACAATGTTAGGTAGGTTATTCCAGAGTTTAGGCGCCAAATAGGAAAAGGATCTGCCAGCCGCAGTTGATTTTGATATTCTAGGTATTATCAAATTGCCTGAGTTTTGAGAACGTAGCGGACGTAGAGGATTATAATGTAAAAGGAGCTCATTCAAATACTGAGGTGCTAAACATTTCAGGGCTTTATAAGTAATAAGCAATATTTTAAAATCTATAGGATGCTTGATAGGGAGCCAGCGCAGTGTTGACAGGACCGGGCTAATATGGTCATACTTCCTGGTTCTAGTAAGAACTCTTGCTGCTGCATTTTGGACTAGCTGTAGTTTGTTTACTAAGCGTGCAGAACAACCACCCAATAAAGCATTACAATAATCTAACCTTGAGGTCATAAATGCATGAATTAACATTTCTGCATTTGACATTGAGAGCATATGCCGTAATTTAGATATATTTTTGAGATGGAAAAATGCAGTTTTACAAATGCTAGAAACGTGGCTTTCTAAGGAAAGATTGCGATCAAATAGCACACCTAGGTTCCTAACTGATGACGAAGAATTGACAGAGCAACCATCAAGTCTTAGACAGTGTTCTAGGTTATTACAAGCAGAGTTTTTAGGTCCTATAATTAACACCTCTGTTTTTCAGAATTTAGCAGTAAGAAATTACTGGTCATCCAGTTTTTTATATCGACTATGCAATCCATTAGTTTTTCAAATTGGTGTGTTTCACCGGGCTGCGAAGAAATATAGAGCTGAGTATCATCGGCATAACAGTGAAAGCTAACACCATGTTTCCAGATGATATCTCCCAAGGGTAACATATAAAGCGTGAAGAGTAGCGGCCCTAGTACTAAGCCTTGAGGTACTCCATACTGCACTTGTGATCGATAGGATACATCTTCATTCACTGCTACGAACTGATGGCGGTCATATAAGTACGATTTAAACCATGCTAATGCACTTCCACTGATGCCAACAAAGTGTTCAAGTCTATGCAAAAGAATGTTGTGGTCAATTGTGTCCAATGCAGCACTAAGATCCAATAAAACTAATAGAGAGAGATACACCCACGATCAGATGATAAGAGCAGATCATTTGTAACTCTAAGGAGAGCAGTCTCAGTACTATGATACGGTCTAAATCCTGACTGGAAATCCTCACATATACCATTTTTCTCTAAGAAGGAATATAATTGTGAGGATACCACCTTTTCTAGTATCTTGGACAGGAAAGGGAGATTTGAGATTGGTCTATAATTAACTAGTTCTTTGGGGTCAAGTTGTGTTTTTTTCATGAGAAGCTTAATAACAGCCAGTTTGAAGGTTTTGGGGACATATCCTAATGACAATGAGGAATTAATAATAGTCAGAAGAGGATCTATGACTTCTGGAAGCACCTCTTTTAGGAGGTTAGATGGTATAGGGTCTAACATACATGTTGTTGGTTTAGATGATTTAACAAGTTTATACAATTCTTCCTCTCCTATGGTAGAGAATGAGTGGAACTGTTCCTCAGGGGGTCTATAGTTCACTGTCTGATGTTATACTGTAGCTGACGGCTGAATGGTTGCAATTTTATCTCTAATAGTATCGATTTTAGAAGTAAAGTAGTTCATAAAGTCATTACTGCTGTAGTGTTGGGAAATGTCAACACTTGTTAAGGCTTTATTTTTCGTTAATTTAGCCACTGTATTGAATAAATACCTGGGGTTATGTTTGTTATCTTCTAAAAGAGAAGAAAAGTAATCGGATCTAGCAGTTTTTAATGCTTTTCTGTAGGATATGTTACTTTCCCGCCAAGCAATACGAAATACCTCTAGTTTTGTTTTCCTCCAGCTGCGCTCCATTTTTCGGGCTGCTTTCTTTAGGGTGCGAGTATGCTCATTATACCATGGTGTCAAACTGTTTTCTTTAACCTTCCTTAAGCGTAAAGGAGCAACTGGATATGCTAAGGAATTTGGTTACATCAGGAAGATAACTTAAAAACCAGTCTTTTGTGTTAGAAGTAACTAAGGGTCCGCCGCCTCACCTGTTCCCTGTCTCGCTGATCAGAGGCTTCCCGGACCAGCCACTTAGGCTTCATTGTTTTGACCAGGAATTATCCCTGTACTCTGCCTTGGTTTTTCGGCTGTTGCGGCTTTGCGTTATTTCTATTAAAAGAGGATTAACCTGCCATTCGCCTCCTGGGTTCTCTCTCTCTCTGTTCCGTGACACCCATTCTCTCATCAACAGTTTGTACAAAATTTCTCTCTGGGTCTGGGAGTCCCAGTGTTGGTGATGTTTGTAGCAATAATATATTCTTAAATGCACTCTCTGCTTCTGGAATCCAGGTCAGTTTGTCATGGTGTTGCAAGCCCTTCCCATGAGCCAAAGTGCTCAGGGTCAATTCTTTGATAACATAATTTGTAATGCACGTTCGACAATACGAACACATGCCCAACAATCACATTAGTTGCTTTTTCATGATAAGCTTTAGAATCTTTTGAATTGTCTCTTTTAGTTTCTCAGATGAAGATTTGCCATTTTTAGTGGTGATGACCTAAAAATGTCACCTCCCTTTTTACAAACTGCAGTTTTGACAAACTGGCTCATGACTCTCAGCAGCCAAAAGTTCTTAAAGTTTTACAGTGTCTTGTTTGTATGTTTCTTCATCTTTTTAACAGGGAAAATAGGTGTACACACAGGAGAATTTTAAAAGAGCACAATTACCCCAGCTGCTCTTAATGATTCAAAAACTTGTGTTCACAGAGTCAGTAATCAGACTTTGGAGTGGCTTGAACTGGTTCGCAATTTTTAACCAGCCCCCCCAAGTCAAATTTAGATAAAGCCCAAAGTGTTTTAGGGAGTTATTTGAGCACTGGGTGAGTCTCTACTTCCTTCTGCTGAGAGAAATGTTGTTGTCATTGTGTCATCAATCACATAGACTGTACGTACAGCTTTAACAGCAGGCCCGTGCAAACACATTCGGTATGCAGACAGTGTTGGATTGTGTTCAACCTTTTCCTCTGCTGTCTCCACCCAATTCACATAAAAAATACACATTTTTACAAATAAACCAATGTCTTCCCTATGGTCATTGTTCTTTTTGGACAATGAAACACGTGGAAGAGAATCAAACAACATCAAACAACATTTGCTGTTCATTTCTCAAATCATCAGAAACAGCTCATCTATTTTATGTCTCGATTAACCATTTCAGGTCTGTTGTTTCTATACATTAAACCATTTTTGTTAAAAAATGTAATCTTTTCCCAATGATATATGTGCTGAGCAATGTAAATCAGAGAATGGCATAATTCAGAATTAGGTGAAACTGTCTTTTGCAGCCTTGACAAGCGTTTCACATAATTCATCATTTTTCAGTTTACACTGGTAAATATACAACTGCGATTGTTGGATTGTAGCTAAAGTTTGAATTTGGCACTGGGCCATTTCCCAGTTTCACATGAAATCTCTTTCTTACAAATTTTGAAGGTAGATTTCTGACAGTAGGAAACAATGCTTAAAGTTCATGCCATTCTAATCTTTACATCTCAATGGTACAGTGAGATTTTCTCTGATTAATTTTGGAATTGGATCTATTTAATCCATTCTAATTACTGAGTTGCCAGCCCTTTCAACTCCATTAACCTATAATCTTTGTGGCATTTGTTTATAAGCTAATTTATGTGCCTAAGTTCTTGTCGAGAGAAGATTTATCATTTTCTAATCTTCCAATGTGATCATGTATTAAAGCAAGCATTTTTCTTCATTGCTAAGAGCGGAAATATGAGCAAGCATATTTTCTTCATTGCAGTGAGCTTTAGAGAAAATGTGTGTGTTTTCAGACTTATCTGTTTGTGCTGCGTGGCCTTGGTGGACTTTGCTCCCGACTCCCCCCTCATTCTCCAGCTTCTGCTGTGAAAGTCTCTGTTGTCAGTCTGCCTCAGCTTTCTCTGGTCCAGCCGCCGTTTTGGTTGATCAAATGTGCATAGTGAAATTTTTCAATGTCAGCAACATCAGCAAACATCAGTCTGAGACAGTCTTTGTCCTCTGCTCTTCTGCGTGATTTTGGTGGTGTTCACTCTGACTGGAAAGTGAGTCTTGATCCGTTGACACAGTGTTTCCACTGCTTGACGATATGCTTTGTTTTGCTTCTTTCAAGTCTTTCTCGTTCCATGGTTGAGAGACCATCACAGTTCTATTCAGCCCAGCCGCTTGAATCATGTGGAAAGCTCTGACGTGCTCTCCTTTTTCCTCCAGTTTCTTCTCGTTCAGGCTGTCCGGCTGCAGTGTCACTCTCTCATGAGCTTTAGATCTGGTGCTGACTCCGGCCATGGAGTATTTCATCATTCCGATGACATTGCTGGTTGCAGAGCAGACGGTTTGGATGATGATGATGCTGTCGAAGTTGTGCTTGTCTTTCGTCGGGCGGTAAGGACTGCGGTGCAGATGCAGTTTCTCTGTAGGATGGAGGCAGCTGTGGTGGTTGAATCTGGTGCTGCTGTGGCATTTGTCGATAGGGATGAAGCCAGGAGTCCAGATCAAAGTCCACTTTGGCACACCACAGTTCTCTAAGGGGATAAAGAGAAGAATTCTGAACAGTATGAGCTGTTCTTTTGTCAGCATTTTCTACAGAACTGTAATTTCTCAGTTCTTTCCTAAATGGCATTGAAATGTATTTCTCAGTGTTCTGTAGCTTCACGC
Source organism: Carassius carassius (assembly GCF_963082965.1). Taxonomy (NCBI): domain Eukaryota; kingdom Metazoa; phylum Chordata; class Actinopteri; order Cypriniformes; family Cyprinidae; genus Carassius; species Carassius carassius. The sequence goes on from NC_081776.1 coordinate 24,467,020, forward strand.
CTGTGCTTTAAAGAGTAAAATAAAAATTCCTATGTTTCTGAAACTTGTCTTTTTACTTGTTTTAAGCTGTGGCAGGGGAGGCGTGGTTTAGCGAAGTCTGCAACGGGAGAGCGAGTGAAGAGACGAGCGGCGGTAAGTGGTTCAGGTGAGAAACAAGTAACACCTGGATCTCGTTGCAGTGATTGGCGTGGGGAACCAACATTTAAGGAGCGCGACAGCTGGCGAAGGACGAGAGAGACGGGGACTCGTGAGCGAGTGAAGCTGGCGAGCTGCCGAGCTCGCGTGAGCGAGTGAAGCTGGCGAGCTTCATCAAGAACACCACCAGGCCCTGCTGGATCTGCGGGCCGACCAGGACCACCGGTTCCAGGCCATGATGCAGGTCCAGCAGGAGGACCACGAGCTGTTCCGGAGCCTGCTGGACCGGGAAGGTCGGATGGGGACGGCCTCCCCCAGCGCCCCGCCCGCCCACATGCCGCTCACCAAGATGGGACCCGCTGACGACCCAGAGGCGTTCCTCGACCTGTTCGAGCGGACGGCAGAGGCCTGTGGGTGGCCGATGGACAGCTGGCCTGTCCGGGTGATCCCTCTGCTGTCGGGGGAGGCCCAGAAGGCGGCCCAACAACTGCCCGTCCCGAACCTCCTGGTCTACGCCGACTTGAGACGAGCCATCCTCCAGAGGGTCAGTCCCGAACAACATCGCCAGCACTTCCGGTCGCTGGAGCTGGCCGAAGCGGGCCGGCCCTTTGTGTTGGCGCAGCAGCTCCGGGACTCGTGCCGTAAATGGCTGTTGGCCGGGGATGGCGACGCCGAGTCCATCATCAATGCGGTGGTGCTGGAACAGTTCATCTCCCGCCTCCCAAAGAAGACCGCCCAGTGGGTCCAGTGCCACCGCCCGGCGTCGCTGGATCTGGCCATCCAACTGGCGGAGGATCAGCTGGCGGCGTGCTCCGGGGTCGGCGAGCCTCTCCCGGCTGTCTCTCTCTCTCTTCTCCTGTCTCCCCCTCCCCCCCCACTCTGAAATCTCTCCCTCTCCCTAGGTCCCGTTGGGTGGGGCCACCGAGGGCTGCACCCCGCTGGAGGGTGGCGATGGAGCCTGCGGCCGGGGCACGAGGTCCCGCACGAGGGATGGCCGCACCCCAGCAACGGGGGAACGAAAACTCTCCGGCTGCTTCCCCACGTCAATCCCCTGAGCCACTTCCCGCCACCAGGGCAGCGGGGAGACCCGGGCCAGCCTGCTGGCGTTGCGGGGATCCGGCCCACTTTGTGGATAGGTGCCCGATGATGGAGGTGGGGACACTGGTCCGGATCCCGGACGACCCGCAGGCTGCCCCCGATCAAGCCGGGCTGTACCAAATACCTGTGAGTATTAACCCTCTTGGCGCCACGGTCGAGTTTACTCGACAAGATGCGGCACTGAATAAAACGGCCGATTTTGTCAAATAGGGTGTCAAATTTCATGCAACCTCCCCTGCACCAGATAGCAGACATGTAGTACTTCATCTCTGACTCAAAAAAACGTAATGCTCCTATACAAAATCTTCGAGCTAGAGCGCATTGAATCAGTGCGAAAAAAAAGCGGAGCTAGTGTGAGACTGAGCCATTTTATCTGACCAATATTGTCAACATCAGCGAGTATTGGCAATAGATTATTATTATTATCATTATTATTATTATCTAATGTCATCAATAAAGCTTCAATAAAGCTGCAATGAGGTGTTGGGACTTCTATTCACGGACACTGATTCTGAAGGGGAATAGCTGCATTCAGAAGATGCCGGTGATACTGAAAGTGAAAGTATAGCCCTTCACCAAGCACAAACGGTGAATCCTTTGCCTAATGTAAATGGTCCTTTGCCAAATGTCAGAGGTGTGAACAATGTTTGCCGGGGTCAGAGTGTTCATCGCGAAATTAGCAGGCGTGTTATTGTTGCGGGGACGAGGCGGGAGATTTTTACCGCGCTAGACATGTATATTTGTCTTCTGACCGCGCCTCTCCGCAATCGCGGCGACAGTATTGTAGTGGAGACTTTGTCTAATGCCACTGGGTATGTTAGACGAGGTTGAAGTATTCATAGGACAGTTAGGAGGCAAGGTGGGGAGTCGCAATGACACTGACAGTAGTCCGAGCTGTGCACACTCGGCGCGTACGCGAGGCAGATCTGGCCGCGCTGCTCGTAGCAGAAGCAGAGGCGATGTGACACGGGGCATAGCTTTTGAACTAAACAGGTCTGTCTACTTGTGTTTGTGTGTCATATGAATAATATATATGAGCCCCATATATGGAATCAGAGTGCCTGCTGCATGTAGTAAATTGAAAATCCCAACTGCTACATGCATTTGGTTTGTTTCTACCATTTATTAGTAATGATTTACACCGTTTGTTTACTACTTACTATTTACCTGAGCATTCAGCATTGTGCAATATAGCACACAGAAGGTGAGGGACATTTTTTGGGGGAAAGAAATACTGCATTTTATTATTTAAACATGTGACTTTTCATGAAAATTCTATAATTCAAGATGGCCACCCCCATATGACGTCATAATATGCAAATTAGATGGGAAAATAAAATCCCTACATACACATTGGGTCATCCTTAATATTTGTATAATTGACAGAAAGTCTCTATCTTTTATAAATTTTAAGATATAACCTTCTGAAATTAAGTTGTCAAAATAGAACGTTTTAGGAAAAAACCTCTGGCGCCTAAAGGGTTAAGGGGGGTACCTATCAGGCTCTGGTGGATTCAGGTTGTAACCAGACCTCCATCCATCAAAGCCTGATACAATCCGGGGCATTGGATACGGGCCGCATGGTTAAGGTGAGGTGCGTGCACGGGGATATAAGGGAATATCCATTAAAAGCCATAGGCATTAAATTTCGGGGACAAAAGCATAGTGTGGAGGTGGCCGTTAGTCCGCGCCTCCGGCATCCGCTAATTTTGGGGACGAATTGGCCAGCGTTCCAGCATTTACTGGGGTATTTGACAGCGGGTGCCGTCGGGGGAAAGAACCGGCCGGGGGGCGGGGCGAGCGCTCAGGTGGGAGAATCTGTCCCAGGACCTAGCGGGGCGGTCCCAGGGGAACCGAGCGGCGTGGCGAGGCTAAACCTTGCCAGCCGCGATGACTTTCCCCTGGAACAATCCCAAGACGAAATGCTTAAGCATGCCTTCGAGCAGGTCCGCTCGATCGATGGGCGGGTCCTCCACCCTGAGCGTCCGCTATCCCACCCGTATTTTGCCGTTATTAAAGACAGGTTGTATCGATCGACCCACGACGCTCAGACAAAGGAAGATACAACCCAGCTGTTAGTACCGCGGAGCCGTCGGGAAATGCTTTTCCAGGCGGCGCATTGTAATCCTATGCCAGGGCACTTAGGAGTAGCAGCAACACTAAATCGCCTAACGACCCGATTCTTTTGGCCGGGCATTCACGAGAACGTGCGCAGGTGGTGCGCGTCTTGTCGGGAATGTCAGTTGGTAAACCCACCGGCCGTTCCAAAAGCGCCTTTGCGCCCTATTCCTCTAGTGCAGGTCCCCTTCGAGCGAATTGGTATGGACCTGATCGGGCCGTTAGAGCGATCCGCACGGGGACACCGTTTCGCGTTGGTGTTAGTGGATTACGCGACACGGTATCCTGAAGCAGTGGCACTCCGCAACATCTCGGCAAAGAGTGTGGCGGACGCCTTGTTTCGTTTAATCTCCCGCGTGGGAATCCCAAAGGAGATTCTCACGGATCAGGGCACCGCGTTTATGTCACGCTAAAAGGGAAATGTACGGATTGTTGGGCATTAAAGCGGTGCGTACCAGCGTCTATCACCCACAAACGGACGGTCTGGTCGAACGGTTTAATCGCACATTAAAAACCATGATCCGGAAGTTCGTACAAGAAGACGCGAAAAATTGGGACCGTTGGCTAGAACCCCTCTTATTTGCTGTGCGCGAGGTCCCCCAAGCCTCCACGGGGTTTTCCCCCTTCAAGCTTCTCTATGGACGTCAGCCCTGGGGGGTGCTAGACGTCCTGAGAGAAACTTGGGAGGACGGACACTCGGATAGCAAAAATGAAATTCAATATGTCCTGGACCTGCGCGCAAAAAACTCCATACACTGGGGCGGCTCTCTATGGAGAATTTGCTCCAGGCCCAGGGCAGACAAAGCCAGCTATTTAACCGGGGAGCTAAGCTGCGAGAATTTACACCGGGAGATAAAGTGCTCGTATTTCTGCCAACCTCTAGCTCCAAATTGTTAGCCAAGTGGCAAGGACCCTTTGAGGTCACACGGCGGATAGGGGATCTCAATTATGAGGTAGTACGGACAGATAGAGGCGAATCACGGCAAATCTACCACCTCAACCTCCTTAAAAAATGGAGCGGGGAGGAGTCAGTGTTGCTAGCGACGGTAGTGAGTGGGGAGGAGGATCTCGGGCCAGAAGCGATTATTAAAAGAAAACCCCTCGCACTGGCCCTAGGAGGGGACCACCTCTCGCCCTCGCAGCTCACTGACATCGTGCGGTTGCAGGTAGAATTTGTGGACGTGTTTTCGCCCCTACCTGGTCGTACGGACCTGATTCAGCACCACAGAGCCGGCTGTCGTAATTCGCAGCCGGCCGTATAGATTGCCTGAACACAAAAAAAAGTAGTTCAGACTGAATTACAGGCCATGCTGGGGATGGGGGTAATCGAGGAATCACACAGCGATTGGGCGAGCCCGATAGTTTTGGTGCCCAAAACGGACGGCTCGGTACGGTTCTGTGTAGACTATCGCCGGGTGAATGCAGTTTCCAAATTTGATGCTTATCCAATGCCGCGAATTGACGAGTTGCTCGATCGGTTAGGCACAGCTCGTTTTTATTCGACATTGGACTTAACCAAAGGATACTGGCAGATCCCCTTATCTCCCATGTCCAAAGAAAAGACAGCCTTCACTACGCCGTACGGATTACACCAATTTGTTACGCTTCCGTTCGGCTTGTTCGGGGCCCCGGCTACGTTTCAGCGCCTCATGGATCGAGTGCTGCGGCCCCATGCTGCATATGCCGCAGCCTACCTGGATGATATTATCATCTATAGTGGGGACTGGCAGCGGCATATGGAGCATGTGAGGACGGTCCTCAGGGCGCTGAGACGGGCGGGGCTAACGGCCAACCCGAAGAAGTGCGCAGTTGGGCGGGTGGAGGTAAAGTATCTGGGCTTCCACTTGGGCCACGGGCAGGTGCGTCCCCAAATTGATAATACGGCAGCAATTGCAACCTGTCCCAGGCCCAAGACCAAAAAGGAGGTGAGGCAGTTCTTGGGGCTGGCGGGATATTATAGGAGGTTTATTCCTCATTATTCGGACCTCACCAGCCCGTTGACTGACCTCACTAAAAAGGAGGTACCGGATACGGTCCAGTGGATGGAGCAGTGCCAACGGGCCTTTACCCGAGTTAAGGCGGCCCTGTGTGGCGGGCCGCTCCTGCACTCTCCTAGTTTTGCTCTCCCCTTTCTTTTGCAGACCGACGCGTCGGACAGGGGGCTGGGCGCGGTCCTGTCCCAGGAGGTGGGGAAGGGGGACCGGCCGGTGCAGTACATTAGTCGGAAGCTCTCAAAGAGAGAGACTAAGTACAGCACCATAGAGAAGGAGTGTTTGGCCATCAGGTGGGCAGTTCTCACCCTTCATTACTACCTCCTGGGATGGGAGTTCACCCTCTGCTCGGACCACGCGCCCCTCCAGTGGCTCCACCGCATGAAGGATACCAACGCGCGAATCACCCATTGGTATCTAGCTTTACAGCCGTTTAAATTCAAAGTGATTCACAGGCCGGGGGCGCAGATGGCTGTGGCCGACTTCCTCTCCAGGAATGGGAAGGGGGGGGGGCTGCAGGCCGGATGGCTCCCCGGCCTGAGTCGGGCGGTGGGGGTATGTGGCGGGGGAGGCGTGGTTTAGCGAAGTCTGCAACGGGAGAGCGAGTGAAGAGACGAGCGGCGGGAAGTGGTTCAGGTGAGAAACAAGTAACAGCTGGATCTCGTTGCAGTGATTGGCGTGGGGAACCAACATTTAAGGAGCGCGACAGCTGGCGAAGGACGAGAGAGACGGGGACTCGTGAGCGAGTGAAGCTGGCGAGCTGCCAAGGAAAGAAGGCTGCAGTACTGAAGCAGAGGGTACTTCGTTGAAGTGCGCGCACCTGCCGCGTTTGTTTATTTGTTTGTTTTATTTTTGAATCTGGTAAATAAAGTCTCACGAGCCCCGTACGCCGACCCTGGTCTCCTTCCTGCCACCTTAGACAGAACCATTCACTACATAAGCTTTTTATATTCTCTTAATTTGTTTTCACATTTTTCCAAGCTCTCTTTTATTTTCTTAAGGGCTGTTATGCTAAAGGTACCTTTTCTTTTTTGGAAAACCATAATTCTCAACCCAGGGTATGACTTCCATAATTATTTCCCATATTTCTTTTTCATATCATTGTAAATTGGACTGTCCAAATCATCAAGATCAATCTTAGATTTGACATTTCCAGACCCCATCCTGCAATCCTCGACTTTACCTGGAACGCTTTCTCTTTACTTCACACTTGGTCGTCACCACCGTGTGGCTTCGCACTTACTCGCACGAAGTCTTATCACCCCCGTCCTGCTTACCAGCAGGCCCATTTCCCGCACCCGCGAAAATCAGCCTCGCGTACCTGCGAAACTATCCTGTTTCACGTACCTGCGAAAAAACTGTTTCACATACAGGCAAACGTACGCGTACCTGTGAAAACTCATTGCACGTGTATATGTGAAACCATGCATTAGCTCCACGTACCCGTGAAAAAACCGTTCACGTACCTGCGACCTGTGGGGTGGCTTGGACTTGCAACATAAGGTCTAGGAATATCAAACCGCAGTTTACCAAATTAGAAACCCAATTTTGTAATTTTGTCAATATGAATGGAATTTCAAAATCAGTCTCACCGTTTATAGCACGTGTTTTCTAATTTGTTGAGAAACCAGCAGTGAAGGTCCACAAGCCCTCATGCGTCAGTCCCCCCTTCCCTGAAACCTTTTGGGGTTTAGGGCTAAACCCTTTGTGGGTTTAGGGTGATCAGCCAACTAACGTCCTCAGGTCCCGGACGATCAGCAGTGGAATCCTGTCACTCGTCGCCAAGTTTGTGGAAATTCTAATTCAATAACAATTTGTAGAGACTGAGAATGAAAAACCAAACAGAGTTTTGTCTTTGTATTGCTTTAATTCTCTGCAGAGAATGATCTGGTTTACACGCAGCTTCTGAGTCTGTGTGCAAAGAGATAACACACAGACTCACAGCCCACTTTTTATAGTATCTAAAAAGATACATTGAAGGACAGACTAGGACCTTTGAGCCAGTCATGTTGCTCAGTGCACATCACATCATAACACATGCACATCTCATGCACATCTCATCGTAGATGCCTGGTTACTCTCAAAAACTGTCCGACTCTGCTACACAGTTTCCCCTCAAATGTTATTATTCAACCTAAAGCAGTTACGTGCACAAGTTACATAAAATAACTCAATGTCCCTATGGACTATATACTACCTTATTCATTTTATGTTAAAAAAGATACTTAAATGAGATTAATGCAATCAATGCAAGATTAGCAAAACTAAAAATTTCCATAACACATTTTAATTACATTTTACTAAAATGAACGAAATGACTCGAAAAAAGATTTGTTCATTTTGCTGAACGAGACTCAAAAGTCCGAGTCGGTAAAATGATCCGAACTTCCCATCACTACAAGGTGGGCCACATACAAAACCCTTATGGGGGCCAGATGGGTGATTACACTAGACCCACAAATGGCCCTTATATGGGGTTTTAGTGGGACCACAGTGGGTCAGAACTGGGCCCCATTTATATTTCTTTATTAATTCCTCTTGATAAAGTTGATGTGCTAATATGCAACAAAACTCTAAATTAAAATGTTTTATTTACCTAAAAAATTGGTGCTTAATACATTTTAAATTACATTACAATATTTCAAATGTGAAGAAAATGACTTCAACTCAAAATCTCTAAATCACATTTTTTTATTGGGTAAAACAAAGTAAAACAAAACAGTATAAAAACTGGATAAAAATACTGTAACACTTTCTATGAAGCCCATATTTATAATACATTATAAGGGTACTCTTAAGGCATGCATGCATGAATGCATAATGCATTATAAAAAAAACTTATAATATGTTATATCAACTCATGAACAATCATAATTATAATACATAATAATACAATACATAATATAATTCATCATGTTTATAAGTTTAAGAGTATGATTATTTATAACACACTATGAACACCATATTAAATCTACTTCATTTACAGTATAATCGACTGTATCATATCTTGACATTGTGTATTTAAGATCTGCACAGAATCTTACTACAGCTTGTGAGTGGTTAGATGTTGCGTATTACTTGAGTGTTTCCTTTGGAGCTAATGTTAATTAATTGATGTGAGCTTAATACTCTTATCTGAAAAAAAAAATGCAATCTTTTATATGGTTACATTTTATTTTGATGGTCCCCTTAATCAATCGATTATAAGCAACTTTGCCACTACATCCCAACTAACTCTCATTAGAGTATTAGTATGCTCAAGAATGGTTGAATTCAGTATGGTAGAATAAGTTGACGTACTTGCAAAGACACAATCAGTTTATCTGTTGGTTAACCATCAAACTAAAGTGTTAGTATATATTTACAGTAGCAGACATACTAATACTCTAATGACCACTAGTTGATATAGTTGCAGAGTTACCCAACAGCTCCTAAGGGGTACCATCAAAATAATCAAACTGATATTACAATAAAAATAGTTCAAAGCAAATGTGTCATATTACAAATTCATCTGATCTGATATCTAATCTTATGGCTGTTTGAGTGAAACAATTTTTTAATTATTATTACTACTACTACTTATAAGTGGTCTTTGACCGCTTTAAATAAAGTTGCATCAGAAAAATGGCAAGATACGAGACTTATAATACATTATAGCTATGAGAAATATAATCCATTGTAAAAGTGAATGCAACATGTTCATTGTGTTATAAATAATCATAAAAGCTATAACCACAAATAAGTAAATATATTAAACCTGTTCTTATGAATATTCATGAGATGATCCAACATATTATAAGTGTCATGATCCTGGCTTTTTCTCCTTCTCTGTCTCCCTCTTGTGGTCACATATTCACACAATCACGCACACACATCCACTCCTCCGCTCATTATCTATTTCAGCTGTTTCCCCTTTCGTTCCCTTCTCCTCACCTGTCCCTTCTTTGGCCCTTGATTGTCTCTGCTTCTTATTCCCTCTTTCTAGCCCTGTCTTGTTGTCGGATTATTCGATGACCTCTCGTGAGACATGTCTGTTCCCCAGTCCTGTTCTGTCTTGTCTGTGGAGTCATTGTTGCAACTGTGAGTTATTTTGTCATTGAACTGTGTATCATCCTGCTGTGCCTGTTTGCAGAGTACCTGTGCAGCGCTTGCCCTTGGCTGTTCACTCTGCCGGCTGTCTTCACTGTTTTTTGGACTGGCTGTATGCATCCCGGGGTCCCTGCTTCTGCCCTCGTGGATATTTTTGTAGTTTGTCTGAGACCCAGTCGTCTGGCTATTCCTGTTTTTGGCTCTGATAAAAGCCTGTGATTTTTGTTCTATATTATTCAGTGAAGACAATTTGCTTTATTAAAGACCGTAAACTGCACCCCGCCCTGGTCTTCCATCGTTCTTTCTCATAACAATAAGTTGTATTATAATATATTCCTTATAATGCTTTAAGAATACCCTTATAATGTATAATATGGGCTTCATAGAAAGTTTTAATACAAAAATAGTTGAACAGAACAGGATGAAATTGTATTATTCCTGCGCCTGTGCAGACTTCTCAGCTTCATACCTAAAAGAAACGGTAAAGAAATAAAAACAGAAAAGGCAATTATTTTAAAATACTACTAAAACATTCACAAAGGCATTAAAAGGCATGAGTGGTTATAATTAAGTTGTGCCAGTACTTCATATTTTTGACTAAGTTATACTACTAAAGGTAATATGAACAAGTTAAAAGTGACACTATTCCGTTTAGAAATGTAATTTTAATAGTACTATTATTTTATTATATATTCAATAACACAAGTTATTGCTTCACACCAACAGCTTTATTCATGATTCATCTTTTCAGAGCTGAACTTTAACAACACAGAATTACCAGAATATTAACCATATTTCAACAATGAACATACATATAACCTACAAGTAAAATCATAGATAACACATTTTGCCAGTGGAAAATAAATGGTGTAAATATAAAAAAAGTTTGAAGAGTTCATGTACTTAATTAGTAAGATTATACAACAATACTCAGAGAACACATATCATCTCAAAACATATAAAATGGTCTTCTTTATGGAGACGACTCTTCCCGTCTGCCTCGTGATGGTCAGTCAGCTCCACTGCCGGAGGGAAATGATAGTTAGTACGGCTTAATTGATAAAACAAACAAGACGACTTCAAGTGTTTTAAAGTTCACCTACCTGTTACCTGTACCCATTTAACGTACTCGTACGACTTTTAGGTCTTCACAAGTCTCCTTATTGGTCTGCTGGTGCTGCTGCGAGAGGAAAATACTACTGTCCTGGTAAAGTGAGCAAGTAAAAGGACTATACGACGAGTCTCTCCTCTGGTCTAACAGCCGTGCTGCGGGAGGAAAAGGCCAGTTAGCACAGCTTGACAGAGTTCACTCACACTATATTTTTTATTAAAAATAAAGTAGCTTTATATCGAGCAAACATCATCAGAATAAAAGGTTTAAAGTTAACTTACCACACTCTTGTGGGCTTTCATCTTCACAATAAATCTGTCATGGTGCCATGCCATCGCATGGGGAGATGTTTGTTAATACCTAAAAATTACTAACACCTAAAATGCAACTCATTACACTCTCTGTGCTGGCTGTTTTGGGGGGGAGGGGGGCATTAATAAATCAGACATTATTTTAGTTTATGCCAATTTGATACTTTACTACATGTTAGGTGTGGATACTGTTCATTAAAAAGCATTGCTATATGGATGATAAGAACTTGCTCTCATGAATGTTTTTATCAGGATTTTTGTAAAAGGTTCACTACCAAACTGAATGAAATAGCATAGCATTCTTCGTGACCAGAGTTTGCATATTTCATGCTGTAACCTATAAATTTTATGCTCTCCATAAAGACACTTATAATATCTGGATCTGGCAACACGATGGAGATGCAACTCTCTATCAAGGCCCGTTCGGTGACCAAATAAAGTAACTGTCATTAAAACACCTGGAGTCATCTCGTTTGTTTTATCAATTAAGCCGTGCTAACCATCATTTCCCTCCCGCAGTGGAGCTGACTGACCGGCTGGACCATCGTGAGGCAGACGGGAAATGTTTTGACCTCTGGAGCACGCAGCCTTCTAATGAGACACAGCTGATAATGTGTTCTCTAATTAAGCAAATCAACTCTTCAAACTTTTATATTTACAACATTTATTTTCCACTGGCACATCCGACACATTTGCCCACAAAGATATCATTTTTAATCTATTATGAAGCAGACGTGCCTGTATGCACTCACATTAAAAGCCCTTTTATGGAAGTGAAAACGCTTATGGGCGTTTGCGTTACACGCGGAAACATTCAGAAGCGTTGAAACTTGTTTTAAGCCTCTGTCCCATGAATGTATAAATAAAACATCCTACGTTTGCTAAGGAAACTGCCAACATTTTAATTTTTTATACAATGTTAACGTTAACCCTTCAGCTACGACAGTTCAATCCCGACTGGCTTCGATAAAGAGTAACTAAACCCTAAACCAACTTTTTTTAGTTAATGATCTATAAGAATGAGGCTTTATTAGTGCTGTTCATTGATTCAAGTAACTTTTTTGACATTTGAGTATAAAGTGTTTTAATTCTACTATATATGGTGTAAAAACGTCTGAGTGCTGCCCTCTTCAGGTTGAATGGTGGCTACTGCAGTTGATTTTTCCTATTGGATGTTGCGGTGGCAAGTGACGTAAGCAGTTTCTAGCTCACCACGCCCCTCTGTACGACTTACCATGCCCTTGGCAGTATAAAACCATCTTTTTCTGTCAAAATCACTGTAGTGAGTCAGGAGTTGGAATTGCGAGTATTGAAAACGACAAGGATAGACTATTATAGCATCTATTTAGCATAGCAATTATATAGTTATTTAGATTATTTTGTGTAGCCTATGTAGTTAATTATCATAGTTGTTAGTGTAACGTTAGTATTGTTAGATGCATAGTTAGTTAGTAGCATAGTATTGCATCAGTTAGGATAGCTTCAAGTTAGCGTAGATTTATTTACAGTGGTCAGGATGGTACGGAGGTTTGTTGCTGGTTGCGACAGCACTGCTGGACTGCATAGTTTTCCAGCAGACTTTAAAATTAGGCCTGGAAGACCACAAGTTCCCACCTAGAGCTCGAGTGTGCAAACTGCATTTTACGCGGGATTGCTTCCTCAACACAATGGAGGTGGAAATGGGCTTCTCCACACAGCTCGCGCTGAAAAGCGACACGGTGCGGGAGTTAAGACCGCAGTTTGAGCCAGCGGCTCGAATTGATATGAACAGACAGGTGAAAGTGGGGGAGAAAAGTCCTCTACTTCAGATGAATGAATGCTCTGTTGCAAAGCTACTTGCGTCACTACAGTCATTCTCCATTTTAGCGACTCTGACAGCAACTGTCAATTAATCCGTCACTGTGGGTCTCAGGTTCACGCCCCACGCATTCAGCCCCGCACTCGGTTCATCCCCTGTATCTCCGATGTGCTCTGCCCACTTTTCAGCATTTTTCAAATATTGCCAGTGGGTGGAGTCAGGCTCTGACCAGGCGTTTAGTTACCCTTTAAGTTTTTATTTAATATTTAAAAAAGAAATATGAACATCCAATTATATAACAGTAGCAGTAATTTGGCTATTCGGCTAATATAAAGTGAAATATAATTATTAGGGATGCACCGAAATGAAAATTCTTGGCCGAAACCGAAAAAGAGAAAACCAAGGCCGAAAACCGAAACCGAAACACCGAAAGAAATTATGCCAATTATTAGAACCATTGCATTTATTGCTATGACCGTGTACTAACTTTACTAAAATTAAGACATTGCAATTGCATAAATTAATATTAAAGTTTCAAAGATAATTACTATTACATAAATTATAAAAAAAAAACACAAAAATACATAATTACAAATTATGCAAATATTTATTAAGCACATTGCAACAATGCACAGTATTAAAATAAAATTCAAACAAAAAATTTATCCCACTCATGTGTATATTAAATAATAATGTACAGGCCTGCTGGCCTGCAGACAGGTTTTAAAATGAACTGTTCTCTCATAAAACCAAAGTGCATTTAGGTGAAGTGAATTTGAATTTTTTCTCTGTAGGACTAGAAAGTGCATTACTTCTCCAGTAGGCAAGACTGTTATCACTTCTGGGGATGGGGACTTCAGACAGATAACCAGTGGCGGAGCCAGAGGGCTAGTTGGGGTGGCAATTGCTACCCCAGACGAAGTCCTTGCCACCCCTGTTGCCACCCCGCTGAAAACATTACACTGTTCATTTTTACGAACATTTCTCAAATCTCCCAGCGGATGTGAATGCATCCTTACGCAGCACGCACAAGCGTGCAGCTGCTGCTACACTTTTCATTGGTTAAGCTGACACGCAGCTTTGTGCGCTCGACATTTCTTCACTTTGTGCCGTGTGAACTTCTAAATGCGCACTTGTGCAGCGCAGCACACTGTGACCCCATTTTGCTTTAAGCACATCATTCTGTACCCGCGATGCGCATACAAGCTTTGTGCGCTCTGTTTTGAAGCGTTTCATATTATCATGGTTTTGCACACTGAAAGATTATTAAAAGCCTATATTTTTTATACCTAGCCTACACAATACATTTAAAATAAGCATAGTTTAATTGTATATTATTTATGTGTAGTGTAGGCTATATAAATATACTATATACTACTAGTAATTTGTTTTTATTAACATGTTTAGATTTTATAAAGTTACTGTGCAGATTTTTTCAAGAATTCTTTTTTGCTGCTCATTTATACACTCACTCACTAAGTTTAATAAAAATACATAATACATTTATGTAATATTTAAAGGTGTTAACTGTAATCTTACAATGCAAAATGATAACTTACAAAGGATTAAATTCATCACAATTATGTAAGTATCTGGATACTTGCCACGGGGCGAGGGCTTCAATAACTTCTCTCTTTTTTGACCATGTGTTTGCATCCCTGATAGTAGATGTTACTGTAGAGATGTACTGAAGTAACTTTGTGTAGACATACAATTTATTAGCACTTAACATAACATGTCTAGACGTCTTTAAGCAATTTTCCTTGTATTGCCAAATAGGCTAGACCTCAATATACTCAGATTTTGTCGTAATGTATTACTTTAGTATTTATAGTATTATTATTAGTAACGGTGTACTAATGGTAAATAATAACAAGCAAATTGTTCTATTTTTGCTGTATACTTAATACATATATAATTGTGTACATTTTGGAAAATAAACAACTTTAATTTAATCTGTATACATTTTGTGGAAAATAATTTATTTTTAGTGTAACTGAACACTTTGTATATTGACCCCCCAAAATAATACCTTGCCACGCCTTTGCCACCCCTGTTTAAAAATTCTAGCTTCGCCACTGCAGATAACCATCTAGCTGTTGAGCAGTTGAGCTTGTCATCTGCCTGACATTTGAGAAATATTTGAGAGAGTGTATTTAAATAGGGCCAGGGCATAAATAAACATTTTTATCAAATTAAAGCAGAAATCTAGCAGAAAATCTAGCAGAAAAATGGCAACAATCTGATATTGTGTATGTGTGTGTGTGTGTATATATATATATATATATATATATATATATATATATATATATATATATATATATATATATATATATATATATATAATGTCACATATATAGTAGCCTAAGAACAAAATAGCCAACGTATTATTATTATTTGAGGCACTTTCTTGCAGAATTCCACTGAACACATCAGACACCGAGGGTGCATGCGCCTCATCTGGTGCAGAGACGAGTCTTTTTTTTTGCGCTCTGATCTATCTCCTGCACTTGGCGCTTCTCCGTCTCCACGCGGGTTCTCCGCACCCAGCGCGGCCTGGATCATTTCTCGTGCGCGCTGCCTTATTTCTGCATCCAAGTAATGGTCTTTATAACGCGGATCAAGCACATTCGCGATGAAGTGCAGAGGATCCGAAAAGATCTCAGTGAGACGTGTGCTAACAGACTCTAAAAGACTGTACTTTTCTTTGTTTTCACTTCATGGTCCGTCTTAATCTTTTTGTTAGGAGACGCTTTAGTGCTGCGAATAAAGGAATAAGAAGAGAGAGAATGTTCTCACTGGTGTGAAGTGAATGTCACGGGGAGCTCGTGGTCTGCGCTATGCAGGTGCACGTGCATGTCGCGGTTTCTGTTTGCGTCATCACAACATTTCGGCCGTGTTGTTTCGGTGATAAAAGTCTATCGGACGAAAACCGAAAATGCCATTTTCGGCCGAAAATTTTCGGTGGCCGAATATTCGGTGCATCCCTAAATTATCTTACCTTGATAGTTTAGAAAGTTTATCCATTGACACGCAGGCGCAGACCGTGTTGAAGTGGAGAGTAGCAACCATTCTTTTTTTTTTTTTTTTAAATGAGAAGGGGGCGGGAAGACAGCCACGCCAATCATTGCATGACTCAATGACCGCATAGTGCTTTTAGATTATAAGAAGAAAAAAACCCTTTGAGATACTTATAAATAAAATTAAATAGGATTATTCATAAAATAAATAATCTTGTATTGTTACATTATGATACAACCCTAAATGATATAAAACATGAAATACATGCAATTAAATCAATTTAATTGTTAGGATTATGTAGCCACCCATAACTGCATAGAAATAAATAATCTGCAAAAAAAAAATTATATAACTATAAATATATCCTAATATAGCCCAAATGTGGCCCATCTGGGACCCACAAATAAACAATAATGGGCAGCCTAACTGGGGCCCATAAATGTATCCAAGCTGGCTCCACATTCAGCCCATCAAAGTGCCCACTCTGAGCCCATGCCCAGTTGACACCCACATAGCCCAGATAAATCCCATGTGGGGCTCACATGGACATGTTGGCTGGGAAGCAGTTAAACTATAGTGTTAACTTATTCTTTATTCCATAAACCTTTATGATGCAAATTAATATCACAAGTTACAGAAATTCCAACGCTAACTAATGATATTTTATTAATTGAGGAAGGTATGTAAAGGTAAACTGTGGCAAGGGGGAGTGGTTCAGCGTGGTCTGTAATGGGAGAGAGAGAAAGGAGACAAGCGGTACGTAAGTAGGTCAAGTGCAAATGAGGAACACCTGTGTCTTATTGCAGTAATTCCCTTAGGAAAAATAACCATGGTTTTATTATAGTAAAACTGTAGTAAACCCATGGTTTTTTGGCATGTTGACTACCATTTGTATAACCACAGATTTACTACAAATACCATGCTTAAACTATGGTTAATTTAACAAAACCATGGTTAATTTGTGGTTACCATGGATTAACTACAGTAACCATGGTTTTTTTGGTTTTATTTGCAGTAAAACCATGGTTAATTTTCGTAAGGGTTGGAGTGAAGAGACGGCAAATAAGCACTGTCGACTCAGAGACGAGAGAGAGGAGGATTAGGACTCATACGCCGGAGGTGGAGAGAGTGATCAGAGAAAGTGAAAAAGTGTTGTTATTGCTGTAGCGCGGCTATGGTCCAAGCGCTGTGTGCGCGCCTTTTGTTTATTATTGTTTTGAGTAATAAAAGCATAAGTCTCAGTCATGCCGACCCCAACTTCATCACATGTAAGATGCTATGTTTCTGAATTCTCTTTTCTCATGCTCTCCATACGTGTGCATGTTATATGTGGGACAGTAATATTGTGTCGTTGAAAAACGTTCAATTATCTGTGCTCCTAAATTTTGGACCTTACTCTTAGATTTTTTTTTACTGTAGAGCCCTGTTATCAGGATATGTATCGTTATTGGGGTATGAAATAGGATCTGACATTTGTCATATTGTACAGCCGTACTGACCACCAGTGACTTGTGACTTGGTGACTTGGACTCGAGTCGACTCGAGTCGCTATTTTTATGACTTGTGACTTGACTTGACAAAAAATAAAATACTTGAGACTTGACTCGGACTTGGAAGTTAAAGACTCGGGACTTGACTTGACTTGAGACAGGATGACTTGAATGACTTGAGTGTTAATCACATTATGTTTTCAGTTTGAATATAAAATATATAAATTATTTTTTTTTAAATAAAATTGATTACTCAGCTGGAGCGCAGGCTGAGAATCGCGTTGTCATGTCATGACATCATCAGTCATGCCCTGTCTACCTTACGCAGACCACGCCCACTTAGATCAGATATCACATCACATCAACATCTCAGCTTGAGGGGTACTGAGGGTCATCGCTTTTGTCGTCAATAATTCGCGCCTAAAAACGCGTGGAAATCGCTAGTCGCGCCGCTGTCTCATTGTTTCCAAAGCGCTCGGGCAGTTGCGCCCCTGAGGCGTCGAGCGCGTCGCGACCGCGTTGCTTCCATTATGAGCGCGCATACCGGTGGCGCATACATGGTGGGATAGGCCACATCGTGCTCGGCTTGCAGACAAGACTCTCGAATCTTATATTTTGCAAGTGCAATACCTTGTAATAGACTTACGGATGTACTCTGAGAGAGAGATTGTGTGTGTGTGTGTGTGTGTGAGAGAGAGAGAGAGTGAGAGAGAAACACACTCGTGCTTCACCTGATGAAGGAAACCCAAA
The DNA here is from genome assembly GCF_963082965.1 of Carassius carassius. Classification (NCBI taxonomy): domain Eukaryota; kingdom Metazoa; phylum Chordata; class Actinopteri; order Cypriniformes; family Cyprinidae; genus Carassius; species Carassius carassius. Next base: position 24,484,932 of record NC_081776.1, read on the forward strand.
CTGAGTCTGACTCCAATCACAACCCCAACATTCAGAAACTAATTGACAAAAATCTGAAGTATAATTATGATGAAAAATGAAAAAAATTAATTTGAGCTCCAAACCAAACTCCAGTGTTATTCGGCCCTAAACAGAACCACAAAACTGGCAAATTACTTATCACTCAAGCAATTAAAAGAAAGACAAATCCTTTCAAAATATCGACTCAGTGATCATGATTTGGAAATAGAGATTGGTAGACATAAAAGATCCTGGCTACCGAGAGAAGAGAGGCAAACACTGTGAGCTGAATCAAACAGAGGATGAGAAACACTTCCTTCTTGTCTGTCCCAAATACAGCACTACAAGAGAAAACATTCTTCCCACAGTTTGTAGCTTTGAATCCTTCATTCTTGTCTCTAAATGACTCGGAGAAACTACTCTATATACTTGGAGAGAATGAGACGGCAGTCACAATAGCTGCTAAATATTTATACACCATACACACCATACGAAAGGGATAATTTATTGTATTCAACTGTTTTATTTTATATTCTTAATTCTATAGAATTACTATTATTAATATTAGAAATATTATCTGCTGCTGCTATTTTTATTGTATTTTATTGTAATCATATTTTATTCTGTATCTAAATGCTAAATTTGGCAATACTGTAACTCAAATGTCATGCCAATAAAGCAACTTGAACTTGAACTTGAGAGAGAGAGAGAGAGAGAGAGAGAGGGGAGAAATGTAAGAAAGTTTAATGTTGTATGTAAACTGTGTTTGAGGGGAAGTTGTGGCCTTATGGTTAGAGAGTCGGACTTGCAATCGAAGGGTTGTGAGTTCGAGTCTCGGGCCGGCAGGAATTGTGGGTGGGGGGAGTGCATGTACAGCTCTCTCTCCACCTTCAATACCACGACTTAGGTGCTAGGACTTAGGCCCTTGAGCAAGGCATCGAACCCCCAACTGCTCCCCGGGTGCCGCAGCATGAATGGCTGCCCACTGCTCTGGGTGTGTGTTCACAGTGTGTGTGTGTGTTCACTGCTCTGTGTGTGTGCACTTCGGATGGGTTAAATGCAGAGCACAAATTCTGAGTATGGGTCACCATACTTGGCTGAATGTCACGTCACGTCGTTTGAGAGAGAGGGGGAGGGGGGGGGTGTTCAGAGAGGAGTCTGTTGGATGTTTAGCTGTTATTTGTTTTATGGACTCAATGTTGAAAATGTAAAACATTTCTGTTGGCAGAAGTGAAAAATAAATAATTTTATGAGGTTACAATTTTGTTTGATTCCATGATGTATTTTACTGAACATGAGTATTTACAATGCAAATCCAAATTATTTTAATTTACTGTTACTTATATCTTGTCTTTTAACTTTATTAAGATCAGATTCTGCAGGTAAAATTACAATAATAAGGTGACTTGACTTGGACTTGACTTGACTTACTACAGGACTTGACTTGACTTGACATAACTTGTGACTTGACTTGACTTGACTTGCCCAAGAAAAAAATACTTGGGACTTACTTGAGACTTGAAGGTTAAGACTTGAGACTTACTTGAGACTTGCACATGTGTGACTTGGTCCCATCTCTGCTGACCACTGTCACAGAACGGGTTGTGCCCTGCCCTGACATCAAAATTTGTGCAGCTTGAACTTGGTCTAACTTCACTTTATTTTCACCGCAGTTGGCAGCAAGAGGCAGTACCTGAAAGCACAAAGAAACATTTGAAGAAAAATTCAACAAAACATGCACCAAACAGCAAATCAGTGTTTTAAAATGAAGGCTCATAAAAGCAGGATTAAGCTGTATGACTAATATCATACAACTGTATAAACTAACTATATGATCAGACTAATTCAAGCTTGATTTAAAAGGGTAACTGGTGGAGTTTTTGACATAACTGTGATATGGAATATTTTTATGAGTGGGTCCCTGTTTTGTTTGTGTTATTTACATGCCTCTGCCCTCTGGGAGACACTACATGTCTTTTGTCCACCATAACAATCCAGTTTAAGAACCGTTTTTTATTCCTGCTGCTATAAGGACTCGAAATTCTGCTTCTTACTTTCAAATACTTGCACTTTGCATTGTGATACATGCAATTTATTATCTAGAAATATTGTGATTGATTATTTATTGTGTGATATGTAACACCTGCCTAGGGCTGTGCGATATGGCAATATATATTGTTTGATGGTAGAAAAATGTTGTGATTGATGTTCTGAAGAATAGGAAATTAAACCAAGCCTTGGTATAAATCAGTCTATCACACCATATGTTAGCCCCTTTAGTAACAAAGCTAATCACAACCTACTGGTCACCAGTGAAAGCCAAGACCTGAAAAACCAGGAGTAACTTTTGAATAGGGCAGGGTATCGAGTTTTTTAGGTACCGACTGAATTGCCTTAATACTATCGATTATCGAAACTTGTTTTGTTTTTCAGTACCAAATTTCGATACCTAAGGAGTTAATCTCGTAAACGTCTGTGCATGCGGCATGATTAGCTGTGGCGGAAAAACACTACTGTAGTTTACGCGGTTGCTCGCACGTGAGGTGTAGTGTGTGTGTGTGTGTGTGTGTGTGTTTGTGTAAGCGTCATAACCATAGACTGTGAACATAACCCACATAGATGAAAAATATGCATGGGCGTCGGAACCATTGTATATGGGTGGGACAAAACCCACCCACTTTTTAAGACCAATGATATTGGAACTGTAATTCAGCGCATAATTTAAAATTTTGGAGGTAATGTTGTTAAAACTGATTTATTTTTTATTTTTTTTCATAAAATTGGTATCAGAAAAAGTATCGTTCAGGAACCGGTATCGAAAGTCAAGGTATCTGTATTTAATTTATTTAAATGATACCCAGCCCTTCTTTTAGACAACAATTTCAACAACAACATGCAACAAGCCTGTAGGTGTGGTTGGTAGAAGAGCTCACCATGTTGGCCGTGTCACCTGGATCCAGCTGAAGATTAAGATCGCCAGATGGAGACATTGTCTGCACAGGATCAAGAAAAACAGTACTAAATGTAGTAAAGCCCAATTATGTCATTCCGTAATTTAAAAAGTAGATCCATCTCTCACCTCAACATCTGCAGTGCCCTGGTGTGGATTGATTCTGTCCCCTTGATCTATGTGGTCACCGGTGAAAGCCAAAACCTGAACAACCAGGAGTAACTTTTAGACAACAGTTTAAAAAAAAACAACATGCCACAAGCCTGCAGGTGTGGTTGGTAGAAGAGCTCACCATGTTGGCCGTGTCATCTGGATCCAGCTGAAGATCGCCAGATGGAGACATGGTCTTCACAGGATCATTAAGAGATGGCACAAGCACAGAGTAAAAAAAAAAAAAAAAACTGTACTCAATGTAGTAAAACCTAATGGGAAATTATGTATTTTTAATTTAAAAAAATTATATATATATATATATATTTACTCTCACCTCAACATCTGCAGTGTGTGATCCTGAACCATCTGCCACCTTTAAAAGAAAATCTTCAGGTAAGACTGAAGTCATACATTCTTTGAATGCAATATAATTATATAATATTGATACCCAGGATTAAAACATTTCTCATGAACTGACTTGCATCTAAATGTCCTCTTTTCAATCTTGCACAGGGAAATGTAACTCTGCTCTTAGGCTTTAAGTACAATTTGTACTTGCGTTTTGACATTCTAAAATTAAAAAAGGACCTAATTAACAGACCTATTCATGAATAGGACGTCCAATTTACACAGTAATTACATTACTAAAATCTATGCCTCATACAACCCTTAAATAAAATAAAGGTATTAATCATATTGATCAGGTATGTTTTTTAATCCTTTGACTGTCTGTATTAATTGAACTATTTAGTTTACCAGCAATTTGCCAACTAGATGACTTGGATTACTGGCACTAAAAAATGTGACACACTTGCCAGTTGCCAGATCATTAGCTGTGTCTCATTTAGAAGGCCACTTCCTCCGGAGGTCGCATCCTCTGGAGGTCGAATCCTCTCTAGGATGCGTATATGGAGTGTCCTTAACCCTGGGATTAAACAAGACGACCTTTGTAGGACAGACAGAAAAGGAAACAGGAAGTATCACGTTGCTGTGCCAACACATAGCGTCGTTGCGCTCTTACACTTAATGTGTCGCAGGCTTTTGGGATGCCACGAACTAACCATTCACAGAATTATACATCGAGTGGCTGATGAAGTTATAGCAATTTTGCCAAAGGCTGTGGCCCTACCAAAGTCAGAAAAACACCTGCTCCACGTTGGTGCAGGCTTTGCTTCTCTCACCAATCACCAGGCATTTGGTAAAGCTGTTGGAGCAATTGATGGATGCCATCTGAGAATAAATCCAACAACTGACCCTGATGGACCGTGCTATAAAAACAGAAAGCTATCCTGCTTCAATGGATATGCACAATCAAGGAGCATTTTTAGACCTTTTGCAGGACATTGAATAAAAATGCAATCGTAAGTGTCTTGACTGTGAGTGTTACCCCCAATTTCCACCAGATGCGGAACGGCTGCGGAACGGCTCCGCTGCGTGACAGCTCCGTGTTCCGTCGTCCGTCAATACCCACCAGGTCCGGATTTGTTGCGGAACGGCTGCGGTCATGACTGACCGCTGACGTCACAAGGCCCCATATAATCTCGCGAATTCTGGTGTGATCGCGCGATATGTAGTTTCTATAAACAGAACTACCAAACCAGGAACAGTTTTCCATCCAGTTTTCCAGCCTGTCTCCGCCCATTATGACGTTTTCAAGGTGTAGTGTAGGGAAATATGAGCGCGGTGAATTTTATTTTGAAAATTAAACAGATCTTTTATTTTGTTTCTGGCTGTTCTGTTTTGTCACTCGACTTCCTGTCCTGCGTACTCTGCCCTGTAGTGCTGAGGAGCGCTCCGGCATCCGGCAAAAATAGAAGCTCTGCGTATCTGCTCCGGAGGGCTGCGGATCGCCGGAGTCGGAACGCAGTTGTACCGCATTCAGTGGAAATACACTCATTGACTTTAATGGAAACCTATTGACTCCGCCGCAGTGCCGGAGCCGTAACGCAGCCGGTGGAAATTGGAGGTTAATGCAATTAAGAAAAATCGCATTTGAATGATAATTTTGCCACAGTTCTTGCTTGAATATGTTATACATATTTAATCATTTCTGTAATACATTTTCATTTTCATTTTGCAACTTATAAAGCGTTAAAATTATTATTCATTTTACATATTAAAACTAGTCTATGAAATGGCAAATGAAAATTATGTAATTTAATTTTCATTTTCATTTTGCACCAAACGTTGCACAAATGTATTGGAAAATTTAAATACATTGCCATTTTACATATTGCATTGTCATTTTGCATATTACATTCCAAATTGAATATTGCTACCCATATGCTTCCATACAGTGTTTCACAGTGTGTGTGTGTGTTCACTGCTCTGTGTGTGTGCATTTCGGATGGGTTAAATGCAGAGCACAAATTCTGAGTATGGGTCACCATACTTGGCTGAATGTCACTTCACTCACTACTCATGCCCTGTCTGACTCATTGTCAGAAGAGGATGATGATGATGGTGGGGTTGTACCAGGAAAAACTTTGAGGAGGAAAAAAAGAAGCAACATTCTAGCAAAAAAAAAAAATATGTCCCTGCAACTGCAGGAAACTAAAGACAAGTGATTTTTGAATAGCCTTAATGTGTTCTGACAAGAGAATTGATCTTTAGCCCAATGTTTGATTTAACCTGCTTGTCAGAGCACCATAGCAGAACTAGGTGGACATACTATAAGTAGCTAGATAACACCTTATATTTTTCTTTCTTCTAATGTCAGCTAATCGTGACACACAGTATGTCCGTCTATTATAGGTTAGAGGAGCAGGAGAAACTCAGAGCAGAAATTGAAGCAGAGAATATGTCAGATACAAATTAAAGGAATAGCATTGGGATTGGGGAAGACAATAAGTTATTGGAGCACTTCAGCTGTGATCTTTGAGGGTTTATAAAGTATATTCTTTGTTGTCATGTTTTCCATCATCTGTCATATTTGTGATATGCTTTTCTTTCTAACTGTCAAAGATCCTGGAGCCCCAAGCCCAAAGGAGACCTTACAAAGTAAGGATATATGTGTGTGTGTGTGTGTGTGTGTGTGTGTGTGTGTGTGTGTGTGTATATAACAAATATATTACTCACAGTCACAGATATCTGAAATCTATCATGGTCCATATTTACCAAACTATAGGCCCTGATGCAAGAGAAAAATATGTATATTGAGTACATTGACATTATTTTGTATATAGTTGCAGAGTCTGGCTGTTTGAATGAGGTGGAACCATTTGTATCTTCAAAAGGAGGATGAGGCACAGCATTGCCCTCCCCTTACGAAAATGTAGTATACTTCAAGTTCATTTTATAAAGTATACTTAAGTTATGTTTAAGTATATTTTTGAGAAGTATATAAAATGTAGACTGAAAGTATACTTTCTTATTTTTAGTTTAAAAGAAGTATACTAATGGAACACTTGAATAAACATATTTTTTGTAAGGGTCGTCATCTGTGTGCATGGATTAATATAAGAACCCCCAACTGCAGTGTACTTAAAGTTTTAATAGATTTTGTATGCATTTGTCAAATCTAGTACCTTGATTATTTTTGTTTTTCATTTTGTCAGATTCACTTGGGGGGGAGATGTTAGAGTGCGCAGAGAGGCCTGGTCAAGGATTCAAAGCAGCACGCGGGATTCCTTATTTGTGAAGGAGTTGGCAGTGACAATTTGGGGCACTAAAGCCCCCTTCACACTGCGATTCCAGCAAATACAAGGGTAAAATGTTCCGGCAATTGTTCCCAGGTCACTAGATTTTGCACTTTCACACTGCCAGTGATTACACAGGATATGTGCTTGCTTTCACGCACAACCCGTTAAGGTCCCATAATGACATGTGACATCAGAGCGTGACGTGTAATGTACGAGTCGAAAACGTTAAGCACGTTATACTTTCACTGAAGCAAGCGAATGATCTCGGCTTCAGTAAGTAAAAGTAAGTAAAACACCTAAAATGAAATACAGTGTTGTGTTATATTCGGTTCCGTGAAAAACTGTTCCTGTGGGTGGAGTTTATATGAATATTCATTAGTTCCCTTATTGTGGGCGTGTCCTTGAAACAACATGCAAACGAATGGAACTGAAAATATCAGTTCACGCTCGTCAAATCTCTATTTGTTTTAATGGATTATTTTGAACAGGTAATGAAGTGTCAATGTTAAGCATTAATTAGCATTAACTGCAACAGTGCCAAAACAATGGATAGTTTCCTATAAATAAGATTTTAATGTATCTTTTGCAGAGTGAGTCATGCAACATTGAAACAACATGTGAGTTAATTTTTATATTTAAATGAACAGTCTTTTTAAAATGGACACATTTTTCTTTATTGCATTGAGTTAACAGTCAAATACAGAGCTTAACAGTTTAGACAATCTGAGAAAGAACTACTAATAATAAATATAATAATAATGAATATCATAAGCATTCTGTCACGACCGGGATACAGGAAAGCACGGTGAGAGATCCAAATGCGAGTCTTTTATTAGGGGTAATCCAATCATAAACAGTCCATGCAGGGGTCAAAACCAAAAAGCAATCCAACATAAACAGACACGACACAAGAGCAAGAACACGACTAGATTTTGAAGGGAAAACTTCAACAAGGACTCCGTGACACCTACTAAGACAGACTGGGTATAAATACACAGGGAGATGACAAACGCTAATGGGGAATTGACTGAGTGCAATGATTAATGATTAGTGACAGCTAAATGTAATGCAAAGACAGAGATCGTGAGAAATGTGGTTCAGGAAGTGACAGACACTGAAACCAAAAAAACCAACCAAAAAAACAACAACAACACAACAGATGTGGGTGGATCAGGGTGGGTCAGGGCGTTCAGGGACCCAGGACAGTGCCGACCGGGCAGGACTCCAAGGCGGAGCAGAAGACCACCACAACCCTGTGGTCGGGGTGGAGCAGAAGACCACCACAACCGTGTGGTCGGGATAGAAGCCCCCCAGGGCGGAGCAGAAGACCACCCCGTCCGTGTGGTCGAGACCGAAGCCCACCAGGGCGAAGCAGAAGACCACCACAACCGTGTGGTCGGGATAGAAGCCCCCCAGGGCAGAGCAGAAGACCACCCCGTCCGTGTGGTCGAGACCGAAGCCCACCAGGGCGGAGCAGAAGACCACCACAACCGTGTTGTCGAGACCGAAGCCCACCAGGGCGGAGCAGAAGACCACCACAACCGTGTGGTCAGGACGGAAACCCCCCAGGGCGGAGCAGAAGACCACCCCGTCCGTGTGGTCGAAACCAAAGCCCACCAGGGCGGCACCGAAGACCACCACAGTGGGATCGGACTGGCAGGAGAGCAAGTCTGCTTGGGCAAGCCTGAAACAAAGAACATGAATAAGTTAAGGGTAGCCTCTGTGGCCACGACGGAAGCAGTCGGGCACTCAGAGAGTTCGACTGAGATGTGACGAGGCTCTGGAAGTTCCGCAGAGGTGAGGAAAGACTCTGGTAATCCAGCCGAGACGAGGAGAGGCTCTGGTAATCCCATGGTGTTTAGACTGGATTCCAGAAGATCAATGCTGACTTGGCTCTGCTCCTGAAGATCATTGGTGGCCTGACTCTGCTCATTAAGGTCATTGGTGACTTGCCTTTGTTCATGAAGATCAATGGTGACTTGAATTCTCCCATGAAGAACCCTGGTGACTTGACTCTGTCCTTGAAGATCATCAGTGACTTGACTCTGTCCTTGAAGATCACCAGTGACTTGACTTGACTCCTGAGGTCTAACTGTGGTAGTGCTTAACTCATGAGTGTCAACGGTGACTTGACCTGACTCTGGAGTGTCAACGGTGACTAGCCCTGACTCCGGAGGGTCAACAGTGACTAGCCCTGACTCCGGGGGGTCAACAGTGACTAGCCCTGAATCCGGGGGGTCAACTGTGACTAGCCCTGACTCCGGAAGGTCAACGGGAACCTGACTCGATTCTGGAGGGTCAACGGGAACCTGACTCGATTCTGGAGGGTCAACGGGAGCCTGACTCGACTCTGGAGGGTCAACGGGAGCCTGACTTGACTCTGGAGGGTCAACGGGAGCCTGACTCGACTCTGGAGGGTCAACGGGAGCCTGACTCGACTCTGGAGGGTCAACGGGAGCCTGACTCGTCTCTGGAGGGTCAACGGGAACCTGACTCGTCTCTGGAGGGTCAACCGGAACCTGACTCGACTCTGGAGGGTCAACTGTGGCTGTCATCCTGTGCAGAGGCACTGGGCAAGCAGCCATCTTGTGCCATGACTCTGGACCGGTGGCCATCTTGGGCATTGGTGCTGGGCTAGCGGCCATCTTGTGCTGTGGCGCTGGGCTAGCCGCCATCCTATGCTGTGGTGCTGGGCTGGTGTCCATCTTGCGTCGTGACGCTGAGCTGGCGGCCATCTTGTGCTGTGGTGCTGGGCTGACGGCCATCTTGCATTGTGGCTCTAGGCTGGTGACCACCTTGTGCTGAGTTGCTGGGCTGGTGGCCATCTTGGGCTGTGGCGCTGGCTCAGCAGACGTGATATGAACAGTCTCTGGATCAGCAGACGTGACGTGAACACTCCTGGGAATCTCTAGGATCTTGTTCAGCATGGAGAAATAATCCAAGAATGTCTCAGCGGCCGTCTTGGGCAGTGGCGCTGGGCTGGCGGCCGGTATGCCTCGTGGCGCGGGGCTGGCAACCACCTTGTGCTGTGGCGCTGGGCTGGCGTCCAACTTGCCTTGTGGCGCTGGGCTTGTGGCCATCATGGGCAGTGGCGCTGGCTTGGCGGACGTGCGCTTCTTCTCCCTTCTCCGTCCGCCATGTTAAGACGGTGGCTCTGATCCGTCCCACACGAGCCCTGGGTCGAAGGGGGGCCATGGTGGAGAGCGATGCTGAGCCTCCTCTCGACCACTCCCTCCTCGGCGACCTCCCCTGGTCCCGCGAAACACAACCAGGCGGGTTCCCTCAAAACGATCGCTTCTCACCCGCTCGGTGGCTGGGGAAGAAGCATCAAATGACATAACGCTGGATCTCGCTGTGACGGAGTCCTTCTGTCACGACTGGGATACAGGAAAGCACGGTGAGAGATCCAAATGCGAGTACGTCTTTTATTAGGGGTAGTCTAATCATAAACAATCCATGCAGGGGTCAAAACCAAAAAGCAATCCAACATAAACAGACATGACACAAGAACACGACTAGATTTTGACGGGAAAACTTCAACAAGGACTCCGTGACACCTACTAAGACAGACAGGGTATAAATACACAGGGAGATGACTAACGCTAATGGGGAATTGACTGAGTGCAATGATTAATGATTAGTGACAGCTGAGTGTAATGCGAAGACAGAGATCGTGAGGAATGTGGTTCAGGAAGTGACAGACACCGTGGGGAAGGAGGACATCTAGTGGTTACCCAGGGAACACAACCCAGACACTGTGACACATACATTGTATCTGTATGTCTAAGCATACATTGTGTCTGTTCTTTGACCATAGGCACTGAAAAGGTTTATGCATCGTTTTATATAACCAATTACAAATTATATTGATTACAATATTAACATTTTCACTGCAAGAAAATTTTTTCAGTAGCCTATGTATGTGACTTATTTAGGTAACAGAAACACTGGCTATATTCAAACTAAAGTTTTTATAAATGACTATAGCTATATTTACTAAGGTGAAAAGTTCATCCTGTTATGGAATTCCACCCTTAATTTCAGTACAGTTCAAGAGATTTCTCAATTAACTCCGCTGTCCTCAAGCCTTAGATTAAATCCTTTATGTCTCGGAGGGAGCCGGTGATGGTGTCCTGTAGGTTCGGAGCTTCTCCCTGTAGCCTGCTTCCCGCCTGGCTTTGAGTGGGTCCTTTCTCGCTCGTCTGTCCACTCTTCTCCATGTTAACCCTTGCACCTCTTCCATGAGCGATTCCGGAGGTCTGGTGGTTGTCTCTGACCATTCTGCAGTGTCTTTGGTAAGCTGGGTTCACTTGGGGTTCATCTTGGCCATCTTCATTATGGGAAGCTGAAGGTTTCTCTCCTCTTATTTTGGTGATGTTGTGAAGAACAATACAAGCCACAATAATGTCACATGCCCTTTCTGGACTGACCCTGAGCCTGCACAGACACTGAAACCTTGCCTTCAGGAGGCCTATGGTCATCTCCACCTTGGCACAAGTTCTGCTTTAAGCCAGCTTGAATCGTGTCTGTGGTCTAGGCTCAGATTCAGGGTAGGGTGTCATCATATGTGACAGACAAGGGTATCCTCTGTCCCCCATCAAGTGATCAAGTGTTCTATACTATTAAAGCATTTTTCACAAGTTCATCAAACAACCGCAGTAAGAATATTTCATCAAACACGGTGAGTAATGGCTTCTCCTGTTATTGTTACTTGCACCTCTTGCCACATGTACAGTTTATCTATCTCTGTCGCTGATGAGGGATTCACATGTGATACATGCAGGGAAATAGTTAGGCTGACAGATAAGATTTCAGAATTAGAGACACGCATCCAAACTTTAATTGAGGACAGTAAGAATGTTAGGGCTCTAGATACGGCTTTGGATGCGTCTAGCTCTGTTTGACAGAAACCTGGCTAAAACCTGATGATTACATTATTTTAAATGAGTCCACCCCCCAAGATAACTGTTATAAACATGAGCCACGTCTAAAAGGCAAAGGTGGAGGTGTTGCTTCAATTTATAACAACGTTTTCAGGATTTCTCAGAGGGCAGGCTTCAAGTATAACTCGTTTGAAGTAATGGTGCTTCATATAACATTATCCAGAGAAACAAATGTTAATGATAAATCCCCTGTTATGTTTGTACTGGCTACTGTATACAGGCCACCAGGGCACCATACAGACTTTATTAAAGAGTTTGGTGATTTTACATCCGAGTTAGTTCTGGCTGCAGTTAAAGTTTTAATAGTTGGTGATTTTAATATCCATGTTGATAATGAAAAAGATGCATTGGGATCAGCATTTATAGACATTCTGAACTCTATTGGTGTTAGACAACACGTTTCAGGACCTACTCATTGTCGAAATCATACTCTAGATTTAATACTGTCACATGGAATTGATGTTGATGGTGTTGAGATTATACAGCCAAGTGATGATATCTCAGATCATTATTTAGTTCTGTGCAAACTTCATATAGCCAAAATTGTAAATTCTCCTTCTTGTTACAAGTATGGAAGAACCATCACTTCTACCACAAAAGACTGCTTTTTAAGTTATCTTCCTGATGTAACCAAATTCCTTAGCATATCCAAAACCTCAGAACAACTTGATTATGTAACAGAAACTATGGACTCTCTCTTTTCTAGCACTTTAAATAAAGTTGCTCCTTTTCACTTAAGGAAGGTTAAGGAAAACAGTTTGACACCATGGTATAATGAGCATACTCGCACCCTAAAGAGAGCAGCCCGAAAAATGGAGCGCAGCTGGAGGAAAACAAAACTAGAGGTATTTCGTATTGCTTGGCGGGAAAGTAACATATCCTACAGAAAAGCATTAAAAACTGCTAGATCCGATAACTTTTCTTCTCTTTTAGAAGAAAACAAACATAACCCCAGGCATTTATTCAATACAGTGGCTAAATTAACGAAAAATAAAGCCTCAACAAGTGTTGACATTTCCCAACACCACAGCAGTAATGACTTTATGAACTACTTTACTTCTAAAATCGATACTATTAGAGATAAAATTGCAACCATTCAGCCGTCAGCTACAGTATCACATCAGACAGTGCACTATAGACCCCCTGAGGAACAGTTCCACTCATTCTCTACCATAGGAGAGGAAGAATTGTATAAACTTGTTAAATCATCTAAACCAACAACATGTATGTTAGACCCTATACCATCTAAGCTCCTAAAAGAGGTGCTTCCAGAAGTCATAGATCCTCTTCTGACTATTATTAATTCCTCATTGTCATTAGGATATGTCCCCAAAACCTTCAAACTGGCTGTTATTAAGCCTCTCATCAAAAAACCACAAATTGACCCCAAAGAACTAGTTATTTATAGACCAATCTCGAATCTCCCTTTTCTGTCCAAGATACTAGAAACTACCACAATTATATTCCTTCTTAGAGAAAAATGGTATATGTGAGGATTTCCAGTCAGGATTTAGACCGTATCATAGTACTGAGACTGCTCTCCTTAGAGTACAAATGATCTGCTCTTATCATCTGATCGTGGGTGTATCTCTCTATTAGTTGTATTGGATCTTAGTGCTGCGTTTGACACAATTGACCACAACATTATTTTGCATAGACTTGAACACTTTGTTGGCATCAGTGGAAGTGCATTAGCATGGTTTAAATCGTACTTATATGACCGCCATCAGTTCGTAGCAGTGAATGAAGATGTATCCTATCGATCACAAGTGCAGTATGGAGTACCTCAAGGCTCAGTACTAGGGCCGCTACTCTTCACGCTTTATATGTTACCCTTGGGAGATATCATCAGGAAACATGGTGTAAGCTTTCACTGTTATGCTGATGATACTCAGCTCTATATTTCTTCGCGGCCCGGTGAAACACACCAATTTGAAAAACGAATGGATTGCATAGTCGATATAAAAAACTGGATGACGAGTAATTTCTTACTGCTAAATTCTGAAAAAACAGAGGTGTTAATTATAGGACCTAAAAACTCCACTTGTAATAACCTAGAACACTAAGACTTGATGGTTGCTCTGTCAATTCTTCGTCATCAGTTAGGAACCTAGGTGTGCTATTTGATCGCAATCTTTCCTTAGAAAGCCACATTTCTAGCATTTGTAAAACTGCATTTTTCCATCTCAAAATATATATCTAAATTACGGCCTATGCTCTCAAGGTCAAATGCAGAAATGTTAATCCATGCATTTATGACCTCAAGGTTAGATTATTGTAATGCTTTATTGGGTGGTTGTGCTGCACGCTTAATTAACAAACTACAGCTAGTCCAAAATGCAGCAGCAAGAGTTCTTACTAGAACCAGCAAGTATGACCATATTAGCCCGGTCCTGTCAACACTGCACTGGCTCCCTATCAAACATTGTATAGATTTTAAAATATTGCTTATTACTTATAAAGCCCTGAATGGTTTAGCACCTCAGTATTTGAATGAGCTCCTTTTACATTATAATCCTCTACGTCCGCTACGTTCTCAAAACTCAGGCAATTTGATAATACCTAGAATATCAAAATCAACTGCGGGCAGCAGAACCTTTTCCTATTTGGCGCCTAAACTCTGTCTCCCGAACAATGTTAGGTAGGTTATTCCAGACACACTCTTGCAGTTTAAATCTAGATTAAAGACCCATTTCTTTAACCTGGCATACACATAACATACTAATATGCTTTTAATATCCAAATCCGTTAAAGGATTTTTAGGCTTCATTAATTAGGTAAACCGGAACTGGAAACACTTCCCATAACACCCTATGTACTTGCTACATCATTAGAAGAATGGCATCTACGCTAATATTTGTCTGTTTCTCTCTTGTTCCGAGGTCACCGTGGCCACCAGATCCAGTCTGTATCCAGATCAGAGGGTCACTGCAGTCACCCCGATCCAGTACGTATCCAGACCAGATGGTGGATCAGCACCTAGAAAGGACCTCTACAACCCTGAAAGACAGTGGAGACCAGGACAACTAGAGCCCCAGATACAGATCCCCTGTAAAGACCTTATCTCAGACGACCACCAAGACAAGACCACAGGAAACAGATGATTCTTCTGCACAATCTGACTTTGCTGCAGCCTGGAATTGAACTACTGGTTTCGTCTGGTCAGAGGGGAACTGGCCCCCCAACTGAGCCTGGTTTCTCCCAAGGTTTTTTTTCTCCATTCTGTCACTGATGGAGTTTCGGTTCCTTGCTGCTGTCGTCTCTGGCTTGCTTAGTTGGGGACACTTCATCTACAGTGATATCGTTGACTAGATTGCAAATAAATGCACAGACACTATTTAACTGAACAGAGATGACATCACTGAATCCAATGATGAACTGCCTTTAACTATCATTTTGCATTATTGACACACTGTTTTCCTAATGAATGTTGTTCAGTTGCTTTGACGCAATGTATTTTGTTTAAAGTGCTATATAAATAAAGGTTACTTTGACTTAAATGACTAAAAATATACAAAAACTGTGTAAGGCAAAACATATCCTGTTAAAATTTGAGGCACAATGTTGACCCCATAACAATTCTGGCATCATGTAAAGACCCTGGCCATTTGGCTTCAACATTATGAGGTGGGTTGCATCACATATTACCTAGTGGTTGGGGACAGGTGATGAGTGTGATTTACAGCATTCCAGGCAAGTCATGCCAAACTGCCTGAGCGCAAGGAATTGTAGGTAGATTATTAAATGTATTGTAATGTTATATTTTCCTAAAGTCTATTCCTCACCATGTACCACTTGCATAATCACCACATATGTAGGCAATATTATCCGTAGGGGGAGCTATTGTTGTTTTGCGGGCTATGTGATGTCAGAGTTCGGAACTGCGAGTACATTGATCTAGTAGGAGTTCACGGGTACTAAGTCACGGGTTCAACTGCCGTTCTGGTGCACTTTCATGGAAAGAGGGTTGGAAAAACACAGGTAACGGGTTACCTGGAACGCGGCATAATTGAAATGACTAGCAACAAGGGCACTATCTTTTTTAATACATTAGAAGCTGTTGGCCCCATCAAATTAAAAAAGATTAGGGAAAAACCTACTGCACTATGGTACAACTGTAATACCCATTCTCTCAAGAAAGAAACTCATATTCTTGAATGCATCTGGAGAAAAACTAACTTGGAAGTTTATTTTATTGTATGGAAAGGCTATAAAAGCAGCAAAGGGCTGAGCATATGAAGCTGGGTCCGTGTATCATCTGATTAGTAAATTATTCCACATATTCTGGAAAATGAAAAATTATCCAAATAAACAGGAAATCCAAAACAAAATAATATGGCTATTTTATGGTTTTATCTATTTTTCCAGTTTTTTGCGATACCTTTTGCGCATGCGCAATGAATAGCCACGGAAAAAAAGCCTATCATCATCTCTGGTACACTACCGAAAGACCCACAATGGCCTCACTCTAGTCATACATGCCTGCAATTTATGATATGTTTATGAATGGAATGACATATCGAGAGATGTCTGAAAGGCTGTGAGAAATGGGTGTCCAGTGGGTAGACTCTGAGATCAGTATCCAGAGACAACTTACCAATCATAATCTGTGGAGAAAAGGACACTCCTCTGATGCAGACCTTGAAATTGCAGTCTCTCGAGTAATACATCAGGTATAAATAATGAATAATAAAATTAAAAAAAAGCTATACTATTTGCTGTAACTTGGATAGAGCAAGAAAATTGTTGCAAATGCAATTATGTCTATAAAAAACAATCAAGCTATCTATGATGCAGTGTACAGTTCATTATTGTATAATAAGTTCAAAATAAAATATTATAATTGTCATATATATCAAATATATCAAATATTTTATATAAATAAAATATTTTAATTGTCATAGAAAAAAAAATGTGTTTATGTAGACCTGCAGTAACACGGAATGTGGGATCAGTTTTGTGTGGATCATGGCAAAGAGTTTTACCTCTGTCTGTAAGAAAGGCTGTCAGAATATAGACACAAACAGCAGAGAGCGCCATACCTACAAACTCGGTCAACAAGGATAAGGTTATTAGTCTGCAAGCCATCAAATTATGCATACACCAGCCATGAAAATTAATATACTAGGCAAATTATTGCTTTTAAGTAAAAGCTTGAGGTTCCTTTAAAATGGAAAATGTTTCCCTATTCCAACCTTTTATTGTTGTTATTAATACATAATCACACTGTGGAAAGGATGTAGCCAGAACTCAACAACCAGATAAATTACCCACTAAAAGAGGCCCTGGTACAGCTACAAGATCAGGAAGCAATTGATATGGAGGACAGCCTGATGAGGTTCTGCACATCCAATCTGACTGGCCATGTGTGCCGGATTGGAATGAATAGATTTGTGAATTCATGGAATGCTCACAGAATCCCAGGTATGTTATTTTATGCTCCCAGCTTTAGTCAGAAACGCTCACAGAATTGGATGTTCATAGTGAGATGGACCCAATCTATACTAAAACATATACTATTTACAGTAGGTGGACAGCCAGAATGGGTAATACCGCTGCGTTTACCACCACGCCGCAGGGCCATGACGTTAACTACAAGTCACGTGTTTAAATAATTTGTGAAACTACCGCCAGGTGGTGCAAAGGGATGGATTGCAAATTGAATGTAATTTTAAAATGTTGGTTTGTAAACAGAGATGAAAGGACGAAGTAAGACAACAATAACATTATAATATAACATTGTAACATCCTTAAAAACCCTTTTTTAAAAACTACTCATCAAAAATTAAAAGAACACCTCTACACAAAGGATCTTATGCATGCTATTGTTATTAAACAGTCATATATATATATAGCAAAATGAGCAAAATGAGAATAGTCCAGCATTTAGAAATAATTCTTATTACCTGTTATTATTCTTGATTTTTCAAACTGCTAACACTTTGCATTTTCATATTATGTCTTTACTGTGTGACCAAAAATTGAGTATTATCTGTTTCAGCTGTTTGTTCGCATTGTTGCTTCACGCGCACATATTCACTGGAAACAGCAGCCGTTCACCCTCCCATTCGGCGTAAGCAGCGGTTCACTTTGGCATATTTTTCCTCATAATTTTTTTCTGTTGACACTGAAACATGTGTGAACTACAAAGCCTATTTTAACTAATAAATAATAGTTTAGCTTCAAATGGGCAACATTACGGGGACTATAAATATCCTGTTGGTACATTATAACATTATTAGGCCTGCCGTTGTTATTTCGTAATGTAATACAATGCAACTTATACATGACTTATATATTTTTGTTCCTTTCACAAACTTAATTTTTTAGGATGTTTTTTTTCTTTGTGTTTATTCTTATATGATCCAAATATTTGTATATTTACAATTATTTAAAAAAAAAAATTAAATAAAAACAAAAGTTGTCATTAAAAAAATGCCATCACCATGAGTCAATTATACCATTATAGAATTGGGGTAGTAATGTAGACGGTGAAAATACTGTGAAATTACAAATGGAATTGGATTTTAAAGCATAACAACTGAAGGTCTATGCAACGTTAGTCAACAAATATATTTTTTTAACCAATGGCACTTAAAGTTTTGAACTAAAATATTATTTTAACCATATAGCCTGTGAATAAATAAAATGCATACTTTTAAATGAAAGAACACTTATAGAGTGTATGTTGCTTCTGGTGTTTGGATTAGTACTTCAATATAATGAGCGTTTAAGAATAGCCTACACTACACTGTCTATTTAACAGCATTAACTTACAATGATATATGTCTTCTTTCAGGTAGACTGAATGTTTTCCTGCCTTGCTAAATGTTGGGCTCATGATCAATAAGTTGTATTCGCTCAAACTGATTTTGTAAAATCAAACTTGCTGACGGTGAAGCTGGGTCAGTTAGCGCAAGTCAGGCTCGCTGGGAAGTGGGAGCAGCTGACAGAGGATTCCTCATGGTCTTAAGGCCTTCCTCAAATGTTTATGTTCACAAATAATTGTGTGCTTTGATGTGAAGTGTGGTTAAAGCACCACTCAGCGGATCACTACTCAGCGGCACTCGCAGCAGTTGGAGCGGAAATCTATAGGATGGTAGCTCTCCAGGAGCAGGGTTGGAGACCACTGCTATATAGGTTATAGAAGCGATGTACCAGTAAACATAAAGACTTGTTTGCATTTATACAGGGAGAGTGATACCAAATTAGCTGGCTGGGACAGGAACACCAAGAAAAGAGCAGAACAGCACTTTTCACATAATTACCCTGACCCTGCAATTCTTTTTGACAGTGTTGACAATTACAACTATGTCCTATTCAAAAAACTTTGATGTACCTGATTAATGTAACAAAGAGATTTTCATAATTTCATATGTCCTGGATCATGTGGAACCTTGTCATAAATTTGAGGGATGGCCTCACTATTATGGAATGCAAATTTAAGCACTTATGTTCTGTTAAACTCTAACAACATTCACTAGTTCAGTAAAGCCAATAACCCTGTGAATGTTGGTGGAAAAATCATCTGGTCAACATTTCAAACACAGTGAAGAATTCTGAAGCTACAAAGTAGTGCAGGATCTGCATCCAACTAAGCTTTTCACAGCATGCTGCGAATACCATGAACACACCCAGGGCCCAATTTTTTTAATTACATACAAAGACAAGAGAGACCTCAGCAAACTTGACAAGTGAAGAAATCCCTCACATGCCTGAACTGTTCTTCATGTTGTCTTCCTGTTTTGATGGACTTTCTCCAATACATTGTCCAGTCCCCCTTCATCATTTAAGGCCATTCTTGGCCTTTTACAGCACTGATCTCAGGAGGGAAATTGAGGAAGCATAACAAGTCACTGACAAACTGACTTACGAGATTCTCCGCCACTTCCGTTTCATATTATGGAAATCAGCCTACAATACAGTCATGATTTTTCGTGAGTTTTGTTTTCAGTAAAAGGACCCTAGATGAGTATACAAAATGTATAATGATTGAATAAGAGCTAATTTGTGAAACTGACATGTGGATGCATAATTTAGCAACAAAAGTTTGACAACTTTACTTGGTTACATGACAAATAAAAGTAAATAAGGTAAATAAAAGTTTTCAACTGAAGCACCTCTTGTTTCTTTAGAGTCTAGTATTTCAACTGCATTATGGTGATGGCACACTTCTCTCCAGATATTTCATGATTCTTAAGGTTTTTCCTGTCCGAGAAAATCATTCCATACTGACAACATCTAAAACACTTCTCTTAAAGTGAATCTTCACATGTTCATTAAGGGTTACTTTTCGTCCGAAACTCTTTCCACATTGATCACAAGTGAACGGCTTCTCTCCAGTGTGAATGACCATGTGATTCTTAAGAGATCCTTTTCGTGTAAAGCTCTTCCCACACAATTTGCAGGTGTGAGGGTTTTCTCCAGTATGAATTCTCATGTGGGAATCAAAGGATGCCTTATGTCTGAAACACTTTCCACACTGAGAGCATGTGTAAGGCTTCTCTCCAGTGTGAATTCTCATGTGTTTTATGATGTTCCACTTTTTAGTGAAACATTTTCCACACTGTTTGCAGATGTAAGGCTTCTCTCCAGAGTGAATTCTCATGTGGCTCATAAGGTTCACTTTTTGACTGAAACACTTTCCACACTGTTGGCATATGTAGGGTTGCTCTCCAGTGTGAGTTCTCATGTGGTCCTTAAGGATTTTTTTCCCATTGAAACCCTTTCCACACTGTTGGCATGTGTAAGGTTTCTCTCCAGTGTGAATTCTCACATGGTCGTTAAGGATTTTTTTCCCACTGAAACCCTTTCCACACTGTTGGCATGTGTAAGGTTTCTCTCTAGTGTGAATTCTCATGTGGCTTGTAAGGTTTCCTATGTGACTGAAACTCCTTCCACACTGAGGACAGGCGTAAGGCTTCTCTCCTGTGTGAATTCTCATGTGGATTTTAAGGTTACCTGTGAGACTGAAACTCTTTCCACACTGAGGGCAGATGTTAGATTTGGTCTTCTGGGCTCTTTTTTGTGAGGACATTTTTACAGTCTTTCAGGATGTTTTTGCAGTTATGAAATCTTAAAGTTCCTTATTCTGATCCTTCTCTTTCATTTCATTCAGTTCTTTTCTCTCCTCTTTTGGTGACATTTTGTCTACAGTGGAAAAAAGGAAATACATGTTAACCTAGAAGGAGACAGTAACATACTGTCTTTCATGAACATTTTACATTACTGTAAAATACAAAAACAATGCATTCTAGGAATTGTTTGCCCTTTCCATGTACTGAAAAAATACTTTGTTGAAAGGGATTAGGTAAATTTAGCTAAAATGGAATTACTAATTATATTTATAGTAAATTTTGACACAAACAATGTCTTATGCTGTGTTCAGACCAAACGCGAATAGAGTGTCAAATTCGCATCTAGTTTGCCGCTTGAACATTTTGAGATCATTCGCACGTACATTAACTTCACAACAGACACGAATTCGCGTCATGGGGGGCATTCACGCAGCATTCACAACCTCCATTTTTATTCGGATAGTTTTCAAAATATTACTGTTATTGTGTCATGAAATGTAGTTTTAAAAGTATTGTTTTCCCAAATAATCCAATAATAATCTGAAAAGCTGTCATGTAAACACCTCAATCAGTCAATTGAGCTTGATTCAAATGAAATGTCGATCTGATGAAAGAGGACCTGAAATAATTCAAACAGTACAGAGCAAAACGTTCATCCTCGGTAGTTCAGATTTTGTGCATTTGACTCTGGAGTGTAGTGTCGGTGACCATGCAAACCGGTAAATCTGCAAACAGCAGTGTACTTGATAACATCAGTCAGCTCGCCTTGGCTACTGCAATTTTCCTCACTGTATATTTACAATAAAACTAAATAGGATATCAAATACCACTGCCTCCTTTCGTTTTCATTTAAACATAATAACAGCTGCAGAAATGTACTTAGTTCAGGGATATGTGTATATATACAGTAGTGCTGGGTGGTATACCGGTTCATACCGAAAACCGGTGTATATTTTTGTTACGATTAAAAATTTGAATAAACCAGCATACTGATGTATTTAATTACTCAACGTTGGGAACGAATGTTATGTTGCGCGACACTGTTTCAGTCGGACCCTCTACAATGTTGCACTTCTAAGCAGCGACTGCGAGGCGTGGTTAGGGTAAACACAGTAGTGCTCTGGTGTTACGTTATAACGCCTGTTTCACACATACTCCGTCTGCAGTGCGGTGTTGCGGTCCGTCAGTGCCTTCAAGGAGCGGTGCGTCAGGCGCTGAATTAAAGTGAAAGCGCATTGTTCGCGGGAAAAATTTACATGGATTGACACGGAAATGCAGTCATTTCACAATAAATGTTTACTAATTGAAGCTGTTTCACACGCAACACATGGGTTTTTGGCTAGGTTTAAAACAAGAAAAAGTGAACTTTTAGATAAACAAGGAAAGCAATATATATATTCACTTTTTATGGAGGCAGAAAAACAAAGTTCATTAAGACCCGTGGGATTGCTTGTGATAAAAATTTAAATGCAAAAGGCACGAGACTGTTTCTGTCTGTGGTGTTTTAATTTTAAATATTTTAACAAGAAAAGTAGGCTAATTAATGTGTTTAAATGTTTTGCTGCTTGCTTGAGCAGCTTATTATACAAACCTAGAAGTAAAATGCATGAATAATGTGTTGTTTATATTTATTGAGTTTAAACTAATGTATTTTGTATTTATATATATATATATATATATATATATATATTTTTTTTTTTTTACATGATATGAAATCAAAACAATGAACAAATGTTATGTTTGTGGACTGAACAGACGCGGATCAGTAGCGGACTGCAAACGCGTCCTGTGTGAAAGCACAATGAGTCCGTGCTGCGGACTGCATATGCACTGCAGACGGAGTATGTGTGAAACAGGCGTTACAGGGAAGATGGATGCATGTATTGTCAGGCTAAAAGCACGTCTTGGAATATTAACCAGCAGAAAATGCATTGTACACCTGTTAAAACCGTCATAAACCGGGAAACGTATATTTTATAATTTAGAAAAAAAACGTGATATAAATTTTTGTTCAAACTGCCCCGCAATAATATACAGCCGTTACAAGGACTAAAATAAACTAAATATTATATAAATTTGCCTTTTTTATTTAAATCTTAACATATAGATAAATTGAATACAGACCGAAGATAACCTGTTAGATTTACCCAAAACTAATTACTTATTATGTTAAACCACTAAAGAGACATCAGAGCCAGAGGCACATATCAGAAGGTCTGGCCAAGGTGAGGCTGCTCTCGGCGGATACATGATTACTGAGCTCCCGCTGATCGCATGGAGCTCATCTCCGAACTCAGCGAAAAAACGTTTTTAAATAGGCACTGTCTTTATAAATAAACCACAGATTTGAGATTTAAAAAACTACATTCTCGTCTGAAATACTTTCAAAATCACGTTTCATGACACAATAAAAGTAATATTTTGAAAATGATCTGAATAAATGGTGGTTGAAATCAACCAATCAGGATGTTTAGCGCACAAGTCCCGCCCCCAAAAGTTCCAGAACTTTGAAAAAAGTACCACCTCGCCAGCAGGGACGTTCTGAGGGGTATTTTTTTAACCGGAACTTTATTTAGTTCCTGGTTCCTGCGGTGGAAACACACAAGAGTACCAGGTCAAAGTCCCTAGTTCCTGGGTAAAGTTCCTGCGGTGGAAACGCGGCTCTAGTAGGATGAGAAGATGGGAGCCACATTTCATCAATAGGTTTATTAGGTATATCTGAGAATACACTGCATGATTTCTTAATTTTACTTCAGGGAAGATCATATTACGAATCACATAAAACTGTGGCTAACATCGGATCTGCAAGGGGCACTTTGCAACTTTCATGAAAACAAATCTAACCATTGACAAGTTAAATGTTACATTTAAATTTTAAACCTTGAATAAAATATATCACTCTCAACCTATCCATCTATAAAAGTCTATAAAAATCAGTCATGTATTTCTTAACACTGCATGTTATTCTTATTAAGCAAGGGTAATTTTTTAACGATTCTTTACCTAACGTAAGTTTCTGAGAACCTGAAATTTTGTACTTCTGAAGACTCCAGATAGGATGTTTTTAGAAAGACAACTGTAAAAAATTACCTGTAAAAAGAAAGAGACTGTATTGCAACTGGCTAAATCCTTCGGTAGATTAAATGGTGTTATGATTTTACTAAAGGCCCTGGGTATCTGTCATCCAATGTGGATAAAGTAGCTAAAACATTCTCTATTATCTGGTTATTGATTTTTGATACAGCAGCTACAGGAGACAAAAAAAGAGCACTCAAAACAGGAAGCGTTCAGCTCTAAAGCAGCAGGCTCTCGCAGCCAGGTCTATTTTCTTTCTAAGCCCTCTGGGTCCTGGGCTCTGATGAGGATTTATTTTAAAATAGCTGGGCTGCTGCAGCTATTAATAAATATAAATATCAGTGCACGCTCGTCAAATCTCTATTTGTTTTAATGGATTATTTTTATTTTGAACAGGTAACGAAGTGTCAATGTTAAGCATTAACTGCAACAGTGCCAAAAACAATGGATAGTTTCCTATTAAGAAGATTGTAAAGTATATTTTGCAAAGTGAATCATGCAACATTGAAACAACATGCGAGTTAATTTTTATATTTAAATGAACAGTTTTTTAAAATGGACACATTTTTCTTTATTGCATTGAGTTAACAGTCAATATCAGATGTATTTCAGGAATGACACCAACAACCTGGATGAGGATACAGAGGCTTGACATCATACATATAAGCTTCATCACGCACCAGGGCGAGTTACAACAATGACAAACCCTGGTTCACAGCTAGACTCAGACAGCTAAGGCTAGAGAAGGAGGCTGCATTTAAAAGTGGGGATAAAATCAGGTTTAAAGAGTCAATGTACAAGTTTAGCAAGGCAGTGACACAAAGTTAAAACAATTGTATTCTGAGAAATTACAACAGCATCCTTGGAAAGCAGCCGGACCAGACTCTGTTTCTCCATCCACCCTGAAGTAATGTGCTGACTGTCACGATTATTAGATGGAGTGCCCATGAACTTCATTAGAGGGCACTCCACTCAGGACCATTCCACCCATCAACCACCAGATGTCACTTGGACACTAGCACCTCTCATACTGTTGCACCACACCCGAACTACATTACCCATGAGTCACTGCATCACAATCACCCTGCCACACCTGCACCTCATTCATCAGCCAATTTCCTTGCCACACCTGCACCTCATTTACACACACACATAAAAGCAGCATATTCACTCTTACTCACTGCGAAGTCTTGTCTAGCCTGTCTAACATTTCCTAGCGTTTCTCCCTGTGTTTTGTCATTCCCATGTTTGATCTTCGGAATGATTACTCCGACTCTGATTCTCTGCTGCCTGTCCCGATCTCTGCTTGTTTCTGGTTTCGACTCTGGTTATCCCTGACACACCTGACGCCATTCCTGATTTCTGCCTGTTTGACCATTCTTTAATAAAGCGCTGCATTTGGATCCGAACGTCTCTGGCTCATCATTACAGAAGACTTCGCCAAACCAGGATCCAGCAGCTTTAAGGAGTAAATCCAGGTCAGCCATGAATCCAGTAAGCCAACTTATGCGTTTACGTCAGGGAATTAGGCCCATCGAGGACTATGTGAAGAACTTTATTGAGTTTGCCCATTTATCTATCATGGACGAGATGTGCCTGATGATATTTTTTCGTGGTGACCTATCTGAGCCGCTCGGCTCACTCATGCCTTTGCATGATCCTCACTGGACTCTGCAGTATTATATTGATCTGGCACTCCAACTGAGCAGCTCTGCATATACTGTGGGTGTTGTGGAGGAGGAACACAGCACTTTTGCAGTATCCACCACTCCTGAGCCTTGTCCTGTTATGGCCGCCAGCCCAGCGCCTCTGCACAAGATGGCCGCCAGCCCAGAGCCACTGCACAAGATGGCCGCCAGCCCAGCGCCACTGCACAAGATGGCCGCCAGCCCAGCGCCGCTGCACAAGATGGCCGCCAGCCCAGCGCCGCTGCACAAGATGGCCGCCAGCCCAGCGCCGCTGCACAAGATGGCCGCCAGCCCAGTGCCGCTGCACAAGATGGCCGCCAGCCCCGCGCCGCTGCACAAGATGGCCGCCAGCCCAGCGCCGCTGCACAAGATGGCCGCCTCAGTTGAATTTCCAGAGTCAAGTCAGGTCCCCGTCGACTTTCCAGAGTCAGGTCAAGTCTCCACTGACCGTCCAGAACAAGAGTCCAATCAGGTCACTGTTGACCATCCAGAGTCAGGTCAAGTCTTCGCTGACCTTCCAGAGTCAGGGTTAGTTCCTGTTGGCCTTCCAGAGTCGAGTCAGTTGACCGTTGAATTTTCAGAGTCGAGTCAGGTTCCAGTGAACTCTCCAGAGTCGAGTCAGGTTCCAGTGAACTCTCCAGAGTCGAGTCAGGTTCCAGTGAACTCTCCAGAGTCGAGTCAGGTTCCAGTGAACTCTCCAGAGCCAGGGCAAGTCACCGTTGATCTTCATGAGCAAAGTCAAGTCACAGTTGATCCTCAGGAACCAAGTCAAGTCACCAACGATCCTCATGAGCAAAGTCAAGTCACCATTAACCTCCGTGAACTAAGTCAAGTCACAGTTGATCCTCAGGAACCAAGTCAAGTCACCAACGATCTTCATGGGCACAGTCAAGTCACCAACGATGTTCATGAGCAAAGTCAAGTCATCAACGATCCTCATGAGCAAAGTCAACTCATCAACGATCTTCATGAGCAAAGTCAAGTCACCATTAACCTCCGTGAACTAAGTCAAGTCACCATTAACCTCCGTGAACTAAGTCAAGTCACCATTAACCTCCGTGAACTAAGTCAAGTCACAGTTGATCCTCAGGAACCAAGTCAAGTCACCAACGATCTTCATGAGCAAAGTCAAGTCATCAACGATCCTCATGAGCAAAGTCAAGTCACCATTAACCTCCGTGAACTAAGTCAAGTCACAGTTGATCCTCAGGAACCAAGTCAAGTCACAGTTGATCCTCAGGAACCAAGTCAAGTCACCAACGATCTTCATGAGCAAAGTCAAGTCACCAACGATCTTCATGAGCAAAGTCAAGTCATCAACGATCTTCATGAGCAAAGTCAAGTCACCATTAACCTCCGTGAACTAAGTCAAGTCACAGTTGATCCTCAGGAGCAAAGTCAAGTCACCAACGATCTTCATGAGCAAAGTCAAGTCACCAACGATCTTCATGAGCAAAGTCAAGTCACCAACGATCTTTCATGAACTAACTCAAATCACCAACGATCTTCATGAACTAACTCAAATCACCAACGATCTTCATGAGCAAAGTCAAGTCACCAACGATCTTCATGAGCAAAGTCAAGTCACAGTTGATCCTCAGGAACCAAGTCAAGTCACCAACGATCTTCATGAGCAAAGTCAAGTCACCAACGATCTTCATGAGCAAAGTCAAGTCACCAACGATCTTCATGAGCAAAGTCAAGTCACCATTAACCTCCGTGAACTAAGTCAAGTCACAGTTGATCCTCAGGAACCAAGTCAAGTCACCAACGATCTTCATGAGCAAAGTCAAGTCACCAACGATCTTCATGAGCAAAGTCAAGTCACCAACGATCTTCATGAACTAACTCAAATCACCAACGATCTTCATGAGCAAAGTCAAGTCACCAACGATCTTCATGAGCAAAGTCAAGTCACAGTTGATCCTCAGGAACCAAGTCAAGTCACCAACGATCTTCATGAGCAAAGTCAAGTCACCAACGATCTTCATGAGCAAAGTCAAGTCACCGTTGATCTTCATGAGCAAAGTCAAGTCACAGTTGATCCTCAGGAACCAAGTCAAGTCACCAACGATCCTCATGAGCAAAGTCAAGTCACCATTAACCTCCGTGAACTAAGTCAAGTCACAGTTGATCCTCAGGAACCAAGTCAAGTCACCAACGATCTTCATGGGCACAGTCAAGTCACCAACGATGTTCATGAGCAAAGTCAAGTCATCAACGATCCTCATGAGCAAAGTCAACTCATCAACGATCTTCATGAGCAAAGTCAAGTCACCATTAACCTCCGTGAACTAAGTCAAGTCACAGTTGATCCTCAGGAACCAAGTCAAGTCACCAACGATCTTCATGAGCAAAGTCAAGTCATCAACGATCCTCATGAGCAAAGTCAAGTCACCATTAACCTCCGTGAACTAAGTCAAGTCACAGTTGATCCTCAGGAACCAAGTCAAGTCACAGTTGATCCTCAGGAACCAAGTCAAGTCACCAACGATCTTCATGAGCAAAGTCAAGTCACCAACGATCTTCATGAGCAAAGTCAAGTCACCAACGATCTTCATGAGCAAAGTCAAGTCACCATTAACCTCCGTGAACTAAGTCAAGTCACAGTTGATCCTCAGGAACCAAGTCAAGTCACCAACGATCTTCATGAGCAAAGTCAAGTCACCAACGATCTTCATGAGCAAAGTCAAGTCACCAACGATCTTCATGAGCAAAGTCAAGTCACCAACGATCTTCATGAACTAACTCAAATCACCAACGATCTTCATGAGCAAAGTCAAGTCACCAACGATCTTCATGAGCAAAGTCAAGTCACAGTTGATCCTCAGGAACCAAGT
Source organism: Carassius carassius (assembly GCF_963082965.1). NCBI lineage: Eukaryota > Metazoa > Chordata > Actinopteri > Cypriniformes > Cyprinidae > Carassius > Carassius carassius. Next base: position 24,513,299 of record NC_081776.1, read on the forward strand.
CAAGTCACCAACGATCTTCATGAGCAAAGTCAAGTCACCAACGATCTTCATGAGCAAAGTCAAGTCACCAACGATCTTCATGAGCAAAGTCAAGTCACCGTTGATCTTCATGAGCAAAGTCAAGTCACAGTTGATCCTCAGGAACCAAGTCAAGTCACCAACGATCCTCATGAGCAAAGTCAAGTCACCATTAACCTCCGTGAACTAAGTCAAGTCACAGTTGATCCTCAGGAACCAAGTCAAGTCACCAACGATCTTCATGGGCACAGTCAAGTCACCAACGATGTTCATGAGCAAAGTCAAGTCATCAACGATCCTCATGAGCAAAGTCAACTCATCAACGATCTTCATGAGCAAAGTCAAGTCACCATTAACCTCCGTGAACTAAGTCAAGTCACAGTTGATCCTCAGGAACCAAGTCAAGTCACCAACGATCTTCATGAGCAAAGTCAAGTCATCAACGATCCTCATGAGCAAAGTCAAGTCACCATTAACCTCCGTGAACTAAGTCAAGTCACAGTTGATCCTCAGGAACCAAGTCAAGTCACAGTTGATCCTCAGGAACCAAGTCAAGTCACCAACGATCTTCATGAGCAAAGTCAAGTCACCAACGATCTTCATGAGCAAAGTCAAGTCATCAACGATCTTCATGAGCAAAGTCAAGTCACCATTAACCTCCGTGAACTAAGTCAAGTCACAGTTGATCCTCAGGAGCAAAGTCAAGTCACCAACGATCTTCATGAGCAAAGTCAAGTCACCAACGATCTTCATGAGCAAAGTCAAATCACCAACGATCTTCATGAACTAACTCAAATCACCAACGATCTTCATGAGCAAAGTCAAGTCACCAACGATCTTCATGAGCAAAGTCAAGTCACAGTTGATCCTCAGGAACCAAGTCAAGTCACCAACGATCTTCATGAGCAAAGTCAAGTCACCAACGATCTTCATGAGCAAAGTCAAGTCACCATTAACCTCCGTGAACTAAGTCAAGTCACAGTTGATCCTCAGGAACCAAGTCAAGTCACCAACGATCTTCATGAGCAAAGTCAAGTCACCAACGATCTTCATGAGCAAAGTCAAGTCACCAACGATCTTCATGAACTAACTCAAATCACCAACGATCTTCATGAGCAAAGTCAAGTCACCAACGATCTTCATGAGCAAAGTCAAGTCACAGTTGATCCTCAGGAACCAAGTCAAGTCACCAACGATCTTCATGAGCAAAGTCAAGTCACCAACGATCTTCATGAGCAAAGTCAAGTCACCAACGATCTTCATGAGCCAAGTCAAGTCACCAACGATCTTCATGAGCAAAGTCAAGTCACCAACGATCTTCATGAGCAAAGTCAAGTCATCAACGATCTTCATGAGCAAAGTCAAGTCACAGTTGATCCTCAGGAACCAAGTCAAGTCACCAACGATCTTCATGGGCACAGTCAAGTCACAGCTGATCTTCATGAACCCAATCAAATCACCACAGATCTACCAGAGCCTCGTCACATCTCAGCCGAACTCCCAGAGCCTCGTCACATCTCAGAGCTCTCGTCCTATCCTGTCACGGCCAGGGAGGCCGTCAATGAGCTCTCATTCATTCCGGTCTGGGCTATGGAGACCATCCACCAACTCTCTGTCGGTCCTGTCATGGCCACGGAGGTCCTCCATGAACTAACCGCCTGCCCTGTAATGGCCAAGCTACCATCTCATCACGGCCACGGAGGCCGCTATTAACCTGTCAATGTTCTCTGTTTCAGTCCCACCTGAGCAGACTTGCGGTCCGGTGCCATCGACTCCACTGTGGTGGTCCTCTGCTTCGCCCTGGTGGGCTTCTGTCCCGTCTGCTCGGCTGTGGTGGTCCTCTGCTCCGCCCTGGTGGACTTCTGTCCTGTCTGCTCGGCTGTGGTGGTCCTCTGCTCCGCCCTGGTGGGCTTCTGTCCCGTCTGCTCGGCTGTGGTGGTCCTCTGCACCGCCCTGGTGGGCTTCTGTCCCGTCTGCTCTGCTGTGGTGGTCCTCTGCACCGCCCTGGTTGGCTTCTGTCCCTTCTTCTCAGCTCTGGTGGTCCTCTACTCCTCCCTGGTGGGCTCCAGCTCCACCTGCTACACTCTGGTGGGCTGCCACGCCACCTGCTCTGCCTTGGTGGACCCTTGTTCCAGATTTAGGCCCAAGGCGGGCTCCCGTTCCCGAGTTAAGCCCATGGCGGGCCCCTGTTTCCTATGCCAGGCCCAGGAGGGGCTCCTGTTTTCCTGAGTTAGGCCCAGGAAGGGCTCCAGTTCCACCTGCTCTGCCCCAGTCCACTGCACTTCCTCATGGACCTGGCCCTCCATCCCTCCCCCTGTTCCGCCTCCGCTCCACCGCCCTCCTAGATTGTTTTGAGCGTCTGGAAGCCGCTCCTTTGGGGGTGGGCTATGTCACGATTATTAGATGGAGTGCCCATGAACTTCATTAGAGGGCACTCCACTCAGGACCATTCCACCCATCAACCACCAGATGTCACTTGGACACTAGCACCTCTCATACTGTTGCACCACACCCGAACTACATTACCCATGAGTCACTGCATCACAATCACCCTGCCACACCTGCACCTCATTCATCAGCCAATTTCCTTGCCACACCTGCACCTCATTTACACACACACATAAAAGCAGCACATTCACTCTCACTCACTGCTAAGTCTTGTCTAGCCTGTCTAACATTTCCGAGCGTTTCTCCCTGTGTTTTGTCATTCCCGTGTTTGATCTTCGGACTGATTACTCCGACTCTGATTCTCTGCTGCCTGCCCCGATCTCTGCTTGTTTCTGGTTTCGACTCTGGTTATCCCTGACACACCTGACGCCATTCCTGATTTCTGCCTGTTTGACCATTCTTTAATAAAGCGCTGCATTTGGATCCGAACGTCTCTGGCTCATCATTACACTGACCAGCTGTCTCCAGTGTTTACAGACATCTTTAAGACCTCTTTGGAGATATGCCATGTCTCAGCCTGCTCCAAGACCTCCACCATCGAACCCTGTGCCCATAAAACCCAGGCTCACAAGTCTAAATGACTACAGACCTGTCGCCCTGACGTCAGTACTGCCCTACAAAGAAACAACACAACATTCGCAAGAATGTGAAACTGAGAAAAACAACTTTAAAGTTTTTTAATTGTCCAGCCAAATTAATTATAGGTAATGTAATGATACTGGAACTGTAACAATTAGATGTTTTAGTAATGAAACTTATCTACTTTACAAAATTTGTTTCTACCCCTATTTTGAAGTTAATGTTTTCTGTCTTTGCATTGTCTGCAAAACATGAGAAGTCAAACCAAGTCAAAAGGCATTAACTTCCACATTACCAATATTTGTAGATCATTATTTACAAAATCCTGATCTCATATAGGATATTGCATTTAGGAATGTGACTGTATTAAGTGACTCAGCAATTGATTATTAATCTAAAAGAACAACTTGTGGATTGAAGTGAATGCCAGCAAGTGGTAATAATGCTCAGAATGATTGTGGATCAAAAATCTCCGATGACGTTCATTGACATGAATTGATTTTATCGGGTTACAAGAAAAGGTAGGACATGGATTTAATCGCGAACTGTTATAGGCTACTGATTTTATGATTGATCATTCTAGCTACTGTATACACCGTATAACTCCAAAACTGGCAGCATAACCTCATATTGACACACGGCTAAACAAATTCAGAACACAGTAACTCAATTTGAGCATTCAAAAAAAGGTAAAAGAGTGGTAACTGGTGTTTTACGGTGTTCTGCCTTGGTTTCTCCAGGGCTTTTTGAAGTTACGGTTGAGATGTTCCATTATTTTCCCAGAAAAACAATGGAATTGACTCAAGATACACATGAAAAAGTGAAATGATCAAAAATATCAATAACTCATTTTCGACAAAAATCTAAGTTACGGTCTTTTGCCTTTGCACAGCAGTGTAATGAAGTTATTTGAGCACCCTCTCTTGGACCCCCTGCAGTTTGCCTACAGAGCCAACAGGTCTGAAGATAACGCAGTAAACATGGCCCTCCACTGTATCCTTCAGCACCTGGACTCCTCAGGAACCTACACCAGGATCTTGTTTGTGGACTTTAGCTCTCAGTTCAATACAATCATACCAGCACTGCATCAGGACAAGCTCTGTTAGCTGAACGTGCCTGATTCCACCTGTAGGTGTATCATAGACCTTCTGTCTGACGGGAAGCAGCATGTGAGAATGGGAAAACATTTTTCTGTCCCCCGAACTATCAGTATTCGGAAGTACAGTTTTGTTCCTAGGGGTAAAAAATATGATGGTACACTTTAAGGTACACAGGTACAACCTTTCAAATTTAAATCTAAAAGGTAAATTTTTGTACCTTGGAATTATTTTACTTTTATTAATATATTTATTTCTAAGCCCCGATTAGAGTAGGCCTATGTGTTTTTCTTTTTTGTTTATTAATTTAATGTGCGTCAAGTCATGATAACATCAAGACAATATATGTCTTTGAATGTTAAAAATATCTTTTCAAACAGTGTATTTGTCCCCTAATTGTAAAATGAGACAGATATAATTAAGAAACATAAAGCCAAAGAAATTATTAAATTAAATATTTTAAGTAACTGTTAATGTTTTTATTTTTATTTATTTTTTCATCTCATAACCCGCAAGTCGGGGTGGGTAAATAAATGTTACTTCATTTGTGGGGCGGGCCAAATATTTTCATTATCTTTTTTTCACCTCTCATACCCTTGTTGCTTAAATAATGATAACTAAGGCCACCACGGAATATATTTTCAAAATTAACATTTGTACAGAAATTAGTGATTGACGTTTTACATTTTGAGCCAAATTTTCCCATCTTTGCAAGTATGACAACATTTTGTAATGGGCTGCAGGAGAGTTGCCCAACGCACTCCTTATCACACAGCCATTTTGTGTAGATACGGCAAGTGATTAATTAAGTAAAAGGACAGCACTCAAGCTAATATTTATATGTTACAAAGATGAGAGTAACTTCAGATGTTTGTAAGCGGGGGAAGTGTCTCTCTCACTTTTAAAATGGAAATTTGTCTCTTTTTCCCCCAGTAAAGTTAGGTGTGTTCACAGAGAGATTTAGCTTTTCTGCAGTCTTTTTTATTCATATCCAAAATGAAGGAGTGTGAACATTATGGATTAATCGCTGAACAGTCTAATGCATTGTGTTTCTATTAATACTTCATACATGGAATATCAATTATTGATTTTTTTATACAGCAGTGTATTTTACTTATTATCAAATTAATAGGAAAAGCTTCAAAAACACTGGTTTAGTACAAGCTTCAGTTTGATGGGTAATTAAAATGATACTTTTCCTCTTTTTTTATATTAATGAGAATGACGTGGAAGGAGAGTCTGTTGACATCAGACTGAGTCAATGATTTCATTCCTCTTTGAGGGATCATTTAAAATAACAAGATAAATCCCATCGATTTGTTCAGCAGATGAAGGAGACCGTGACTTTAACTCTTGAACCTGTTCCTATAGAAAGCCAGTCAAGAGCTGGAGCAAGGTCATTGCTGTTTAATAATATTTCATTTGTTTCAGAGAGCTATTCTACAAGCAAATCTTAAAAGTAGCTAGGTTAGGGTTATTTCCTATGCATGCTTCTCTACATTTTGCTTTACTGTACTTCTACTAGGGCATAGTTTATACAATTTTTTGCATCTGTAACATTATGTATTAGAGGTGCTCTAAAATTTCAGCCATTTTCTGTCAAAAATATCAACAGAAAATACTACTTGAGCAGATAAGATAACAGAAGCTTTGATAGAGAGAGTGTACATCCAAATATTGAAGCTTTAATTTAATAGCTGACAAACTCAACATGAAGCAAGAACACTGAAAAAAGAAGGCTGTAATGTAGCATTTGACTTAGAATATAGTCAGAATGAGAGAAAGTGAACCTTCATTTTGCCTTTGTTACTTCTATACTGCTGCCTGAAATCTTCCTCTCCTGCGATACATGAAATAGGCCATTGCAGATATTAAAATTAATACAATTAATATTACAGCAACACAGATTATTATGCCAGTGTTCGTCTGGGCTGATCCTTGGTTTGCTTGTTCAATAGATTTGTTTCCTTTTCCTGCTGTTAATTCTGCAACAAAACAAGTTCAGAAAAATCATGATTGGCTCAGAATGCATTTTCTATTTTGCTACATTCATTGCGGGACATTGAATGAAAATGCAATCGTAAGTGTCTTGACTGTGAGTTTTAATGCAATTAAGAAAAATAGCATTTGAATGACAATTTTTATGTTTTTGCTTGAACATGTTATACATATCTAATCAATTCTGTAATACATTTTCATTTTGCAACTTATAAAGCGTTAAAATTAGTATTCATTTTACATATTAAAACTGGTGTATGAAATGGCAAATGAAAATTATGTAATTTAATTTTCATTTTCATTTTGCACCAAACGTGGCACAAATGTATTGGAAAATGTAAATGTAAATACAGAAATGCATTGCCATTTTACATATTGCGTTGTCATTTTGCATATTACATTCCAAATTGAATATTGCTACCCATATGCTTCCATATATGAGCTCTCATATTCTTGCTTGGAGTTGGGCAGAGTGGAGACTGTTTTCTTTAATTTTTCTCTCTTTTAGCAATGTTAAGAAATTGTTTTGTTTGGCCTCTACTGCAGCTTTTTTTCTGATTCGTCTATAAACATGTATAAAAGCATAATTAGGAAAAAGCATCACACTGTATTGCAAGACTCCCACACATCCAAACAAAACAAAGCATTGTAAAAGCAATTACCCTATATGACTATTGAATAGATTAATGCTCGGAGCCTAATATTATCACCTAATAAGGGTAACCTGTATGTGGTCAGAGACACAAAAATACATTGCAGTACATACATGGTTTATGGAGTACATGCCCCCCCCCCAAACACACACACATACACCACCCCACCACACATTTAAGGCCCCACTACTTATATTTTCACTATAAGTTGTATTCTGTAGTTACATTCAAGTGCCACAAGATGGCAATAGCTGTAATTACAGTTAGTAGAAAAAACGGGAGCAGATCAGCAGCAGCTAATAACATTAATTTACCTATTTTACACAACAATTAAGTTAGCTAACATTGGAAATATAACAGCAATATCAACTTTACATTTATTACTTTGGCTTCCTCTGCCTTCCTCTTGGCTTCGGCCAGTTCCTCCTCGATCTCTTCTCTGGACTGTTAATAACACTGAATGTAAGTACTTGAAAGTACCTGCTATAACGTTATACTCTGACGTACGATACTAACACTGGTAGTATTGCGTCTGTCCTAAGCTCTTACTAGCTTTGCTAGCCAAAACTCGCATCCCAGGTAATACACGTTAGTAAGTTATTAAAGTATTTCCAAGTTGGACATTTAGGTTATTAATGAACTATTGAAGATTACGTTATTACGACTCACCCTTTAGGAAATATAACAGCAATATCAACTTTACATTTATTACTTTGGCTTCCTCTGCCTTGGAGCGCGACCGTAGAGGCGTGGTCTCCTTGAGGAGTCTCACACGGACCCGATTACCCTTGGCCAGTTCCTCCTCGATCTCTTCTCTGGACTGTTAATAACACTGAATGTAAGTATTTGAAAGTACCTGCTATAACGTTATACTCTGTCGTGCTATACTAACACTGGTAGTATTGCATCTGTCCTAAGCTCTTACTAGCTTTGCTAGCCAAAACTCACATCCCAATTAATACTCGTTAGTAAGTTATTAAAGTTAAAGTATTTCCAAGTTGGACATTTAGGTTATTAATGAACTATTGGAGATAACGTTATTATGACTCACCCTTTAGGAACAATATTTGTCCCTTGAAAAACTTATCTTGCCAGCGCACCCAGTAAGTTTTATTTAGGTCACTAACGTTAAGGTCAAAATCCTTAATTTGTTGAGTGAAGTTGTCTGTAAAATGTATTTAACTCTAACGGCGGGAAACTACGAGATGCACTGTTGCCTTGGTTACAGACTAATGTTACAGTCATAGAATGCATAGTGTGTCTTAGCTCCCACTATAGAATGATAAAGTTAAAGGGTTTATTAAACACGTCTGTATAACACAACACAGTTCCACAATGATTATAATGTTGAATCAACAACTCTCTAAAGCAGTCTTATAATCTTCATGCAGGAGGATTTATTACAGAACTGTTGAGGCTGCATCAGTTGAACACAATAGCTGTGTCTCATTTAGAAGGCTGCGCCCTCCGAAGGTCACATTCGAAGGCTGCATACGTCATCGAGGTTGTTGTCTCATTTCAGAAAAGCAAGTAGCACACTCCAAATAAGACCTTCGTATGTGACCTTTTTTCACAGGAATTCGAAGGATACATGAGGTGTATCCTTCGCTGCTACAGATAACCCACAATTCTTTGCATCACCATAAATAACCGTTGTTTATTTGAAAAAATGGCGGTGGCAGATCTACACACAAGCGGAGATGTGGTGTTTAAATGTAAGTACTTTAAAGTTCATTTTTTAAAAGTTGAATTACAAGTGTGGTAAACATGATTGCAAGTGTTTAGTGATTATTTTACAGTTTAACAGTACTTTGCTAGCAAGGAGTTTTCACTCTCAATTATGATGTTATGCTATGTTATTTTTATGATTATAGATTTATTCTGGAGAAAATGGACCTTTCCAGTAAAATAACACCAGTGCAAGCAAAGAAAAAGTGGGACAATTAAAAAAAAAAAAGTATAAGGTAAGCTAAGATGTATACATTGTACAGTCCCATGTTCAAGTTGACTCAACTCTATAAAAATGAACTTTCTAAGTTTCAGTTCATATAGAATACATTATGTTGATAATTGGCACAGTCAAAAGATTCAGGAGCACCTTCTAATCAATAATAAAACATTCTGATAAAAAATTAGCCTTTCTAGTACAAGGTGATATTTGACTCCTTAAAATGATTTACAGGGGCATTTTTCTTTTTAATTGCATTTTTCTAATTTTATTAAAAGTATGTCATCTTTTATGTCAAAGTAAAGAAAATAAAAGTTATATAAGCTTTTTACTCTAATTAAACAATATAATAAGTTACCAATCATATAAAATCAATATTAGCTAAATTAACTTTTAATACACAAAAGTGTATTCTTCTGCTCATAGTTATATTTTCAGACATTTAATGAGGCTCAGAGGTGACATGAGTGAGTATTTATGCCACGACCATTACAATTTTTTTTTTTTTTTTGAGGAATGCAAACATCCAGGGTCAGGTGAGGGCATGAACAACGGAAAGCCAACTGCTGAAACCTGGCCGTGGTTTGTCCTGATGGATGAGATGTTGGGTCAGAGGCCTTCCATTTCTTCACTGCCTGATGACGAACCACAGCCAGGTTGCAGTTCTGTTGAGCCAACCCAGGAAGCAGAACAGCAGGAGAGGGCAGGGATAGAGCAGTCACAACCGAGAAAGAGAAAAAATAAATCAGATCCTCTTCTTGAGCTCCTGAAGGAAGACATGGCACGTCAGAAGGAGTGGGAAAAAAGGAGAGATGCAGAAGACAGGGCGAGGAGGGATAGGCTCTTTAATTTACTCAAAAGGTTAATTGATAAAATGTAAAAACTATTTACAATATTTACAATATTTACTTACTATCGTTACTTACAATTATTAAAAAGGTAATTCTGTAGACAACATTTCCCTAAATCTTTAAAGTAATAAATTCTAAATGGCTTAAAAAATCTTTAATGAATAAATATATTTGGTTACACATTAACAAAAATAAAAGATATATTGTGAAAAAGATGTCATGTGTTGTGTGAGCTCTCACGCTGACTTCTTAGTAAGCCTAAGAACAAAAGAAGAAGAAAATATGCTGGGTTAAGGATTTTAAAATTCCATGATAGTTATGCATAATCCTGTATAAACTATATTAAACTTAAGTATAGGTAATTACACATTTTACTTTTAAAATCAGTATTTGTAGCCAAATTAAATTAAATTGTATTAAGTGTGTTCAACTTAGATTTTCAATTAGGATGAATTATGTAGTTGTGGTCCTGGTTGACATCCTGTAAGGCAGACACTTGGTTGCACAATCTCAAACGCCATGCTGCTCCAGATACTGCCTCTACTTGATTGCATGCCTCCACATCATCTTCCTCTTCTTCTTGGCTGTCGTCTGGTTGTATAATGTCGCCAACACCAAGGCAGATGTTGTGCAGCATGGTGCATGACGCTATTACCTGTATATTCACAAATATGAAAACAAATTGTTACACTAAATTGTAAATTATTTTATCTGACATGGAAGTCGTGTGTTAGTAAAGGTCAAATATAGAGAAAAATAATGAAACCTTTGGGGCAAATGTTGGATGCACTTCAAGTGCTTGAAGGAAGATGGCTCTAAATCGCATCTTCATTATTCCAAAAGCATGCTCAATAATTGAGCAGCCTTTGGAAAGACATGCATTGATGCGCTGAGTAGATGGTGAGGCTGGATTCTTAAACCGTGTCATGATTGCGATTGGCTTCTCTGTGCAGGGGTACCCACCATCGCCGAGGAGGAAGCCCTGAGGTGGATACTTTGCCTGGTTGTAAATGGGGCTTTTCTTACGCACCTGTGAGTCGTGGACACTCCCGGGGTACCCTACAAAAAGGTCTAAAAATGCCCCTTGATGGTCCCATATCCCTTGAAGCAGGATAGAGGCAAACAGCTTTCTGTTTTTATAGCACGGTCCATCAGGGCCAGCTGGTGGTTTTATTCTCACATGGCATCCATCAATTGCTCCAACAGCTTTACCAAATGCCTGGTGATTGGTGAGAGAAGCAAAGCCTGCACCAACCTGGAGCAGGTGTTCTTCTGACTTTGGTAAGGCCACAACCTTTGGCAAAATTGATGTATAATTCTGTGAATGGTTGGCCGTGGCATCTCAAAAGCCTGCGACACAACACTGTAAGATGCACAAAAGGCCAACCAATACAAAAACACCAGTGTCTGGAGTGTTGTACCCCAGCCATGTCTCCGTTGCTGATGAAGCAGCTCCAAAAGTTTATTGAGGCTCTCTCTCGTCAGACGAAAGTCTGCTTTTGTATCCCCTCCATCAAAAAACTTCAAGAACAGGGACATGGGGATTGAGCATGCAATACTTGATGTCTGTCTGTAGAATACAAAATAATATGAACAAATACATATTCTTGTGTTTAATCATGTATATATAATAAAGTTTTTCAGTTCATTCTTGATGTTCAGTATCGTTTAATCATTTAACAGATCTACAGCATTACATTAGGTAAATTGTTTAAGGTTCAGTATTGTTTAACCATGTATTTGTAATCTTATTTTACAGCATTAAATTTCATTCGTGTATATTTAATATGTAGTTTAATAGACACAGATTTAGTTATTTTTGTTTGTTTTTTGTATTTTGCTTTATTTACTAAAACTATCTTAAAATTGTGAACACTGGGTTAAATTATGTAATTCGTAGCACTTTTAAAGACAGTGGGATCACAATAATAATAAAATTGTATATAATATATTTATTGCATCAATGCCCTAAAACCAAAGGTTTTATATATATGGACTTATATTAAATATAATTATATTAAAGGAACTATGCTACAACTTACCTCAAACCTCCGTTGGTAAAAACGGATAAACTTTGTTCTTGACATCCTCCTCTTTTTTCTCTCTAACAGATGTCTGTTGTACGTATGCTGTAGCTCCTCAAACATTGAATAAAATAAAACAAGTACAAACATTTTTTTTAAATTACTTTCCAAATTTAGAAATAATTTTCCTAATATTTAAGTGTAAGAGCGCAACGACGCTATGTGTTGGCACAGCAACGTGATACTTCCTGTTTCCTTTTCTGTCCGTCCTACGAAGGTCGTCTTGTTTAATCCCAGGGTTAAGGACACTCCATATACGCATCCTAGAGAGGATGCGACCTCCAGAGGAAGTGGCCTTCTAAATGAGACCTGGCAACTAAGTGTGTCACATTTTTTAGTGCCAGTAATCCAAGTCATCTAGTTGGCAAATTGCTGGTAAACTAAATAGTTCAATTAATACAGACGGTCAAAGGATTAAAAAACATTTCCAAAAATGTTACCTGATCAATATGATTAATACCTTTATTTTATTTAAGGGCTGTATGAGGCATATATTTTAGTAATGTAATTACTGTTTAAATTGAACATCCTATTCATGAATAGGTCTGTTAATTACACTAAGTAGACATCCAAAAGGCCCTTTTTACCGCTGCGGCGGCGGTATAAAGTGCATTTGCAGCCTTTGACCGCTGAGTGGCGCTTTAACCACAAGTTATCAAGTTTGGTACTTATGAAGTTATGTGCATTTCTTAGAACGAATTCAAGCAGGATGTCAAGCCTGTGACTGAACCTGTGATTATATTTTCTCTAATCTACATGGTATTAAACCATATTTTAGATTTGACACATTTAAAAGGTGTGCAGTATTATTTATAATATATTATGCGTTATATTATTCAAAAGAAATTGTGGTTTACTTTGCATTGGAGCATTAAAATTGGTAGCCTATTTTAGTGGGGTTGGCTACATGGATTAATATGCAAAATGTCAATATAAGGATTACTTTATCACAGAATATCTGTTTTCGGCAGCACTTGTTTAGTTTAAAAGTAGACATGTCAAGCTTTCTATAGATATCTCTCTCATATCTCTTCGTTGAGTATTCACGGAGTTACAGTTCATTTTAATGACGTGTTTGTAAATGAAGATCTGCAGACAGCACACCTTGTTTGTTATCTTTATTTTATAAGTGCACAAAGTTTTGTTGTTATTATGTCTGTATCCAAAAAAAGTAGACCCTTTACAGATTCGATTGATGTATTGCTCTTATTATTAATTATTTTTGTTATTCATTACCTGTCCTTTAACTTATTGGGAAAAAGACATTTGTCCGTAAACTGATTAAGAAATTGTTGCATGTTTAAATGTGAAGCACTGTATAATGTCGTTCCCATTATTTAGGCCTAATTTGCCTAAAACAAGAAACGAATAAAATTAAACCGGCACGATTAAATCTTTGAAACTCTAAAGAATTAATAAAACGAGTCCAGTGCATCCATCACTGTGTTCTGTTGTCTTTTGTTGGATCGTTCCACTTGTGTCCGGTGTAGACCTGGCATGGTTTTTTTTATTGTTTTATTTTACAGTCCTGCTTGTTTTAATGTTTTTATTAAATATCTGAATTGACTGCATGGTCATATTATCGAATTATTAACTGCCATGCGACCTACAAAAGTAAAGCTTGGCGAGTCGATGAACGAGCATTGCTGCAGGTTGATTTTCGGCGGATGTGCTGTGCTTGTGTTCCCGCGGTCGTCTTCATTTCGTCGGGTGAAACATCTCTCTCACTCCGCAGCAGAGTCTGTGAGAAGCAACAACTTCCCCTCCACGCGCTCTGATACCAGAAACATAACATAGCATATAAAATAATAATAATAAAAAAAATAACAGGAGAGTTTCAAAGTGGCTTAAGCTATTTTGTGTAAACCTTTTTCCCTATAGCCTATCACATGCCAAACTAATAACATTGTAAGCATTACAACTTTAATTGCTGCTTTCTGCTGTGAAAATTTTGTTTGTGATGAAAATAACAGTATATTTTTGTCAGTTTTTTTATCTAAACAGATCGATTAACTTCAAGATTTCACAATCAGATAGCATGCTGATAATGTAGCACTGTAAGATTACATTTGTTTGAACGCATTATTGCGAAAGCGATTGAGTGTGAATCTGTTTAAATCATGCTTTAACCCGAAAATAATCAGTAAAAGAAACAGACAAACTCTTAACGCTGTACTCTTGCAGTCAACCTTCTGATCAAGCTAAATATGTTGGCTGTTGGCATGAATTTTACTCGTGATAAGAAGCTCATATTCAAGTGTTTGTGCAAAAATTATTAATGTGCATTAATGACAGGGAGGCGCCGTCTCATCACTTTAATTTTTCATGATAATGAATCTATAATATTTTAACTAACATAATATCGTGGTGTCTCACATGGGTACATTACAAATATATCTACAGAAAGCTTGAAATGTTTTTAGACGAAAAGGAATAGTGTAATGTGTGAATGTTGCATTTCTCTCGTCGGAGAGAGCCAGCACTGTGAATATAACCAAAACAACAGTCGTATATAAACCGGTTCAGCAAGTGAAAGCCTCTGTCCATATGAAAGAGCAATTCACACTTTTATCTCGACCCCCACAATCCATGAATATCTACCCAAAACCCAACCCCCTCCAGCTGAACAGAATTCGGTCTGTGTTTTGGCTCTGAGGAACGGTGTGTTACTGGGCTGAAACATGCTTTCACTCAGCAGTAGGCTACTCTTTGTATTCAAAATTTTCTCGCAGCCCATATTATTATTTTCACAAGACCATAATGATAATAACAAATCATCAATTAATAATTAATCATTATTTTACGAAAATCATTGTTATTTGTGATCGTGGATGTTTGCGGGAGGATTTAAGACCAAGCGGAATCCTCTGTTCCCGCCTCACAGCGCACGGGTCTCGAGGCTTCACTGTCTGTGGTTTGACTTTACTGAATCAGATTGAGGTGAATAAAACTTATTGATCATGAGCCCAGGGCCAGCGCAAGCTCAAATGCCGCTATAGGCAAAGCACGATCGTGCCGCCCCCCTCACATTCACAATTAGGGATCCTTAAGATGCATGTAAACAATTTTTTTTTAATCTGTGAAATTACACTAAAATAAAAACGTGCAAGCATGTTTTCAGAGTTTTTAATTTTTTCATTCTGCAAAAAGGTGAAAAGGGTAGCCTACACAATGCAACAGCTAAGTATAAATTCTGTTTTATAGGCTAATAGATAGTGTACAGAATACAACTAAACAAATATTATTTTAGTTCACAACTTTAAGTTCCGTTCTTTAAAAAAATGCTTTATTGGCTAATGTTTCATAAACCTTCGGTTGCTCTAAAATGCCATTGTTAATTTCTAAAATGTTATGCTATTTTTAATTTCACAGTATTTTTTACCACCAAAATGACTAATCTTTAAAGTCACAATTCTATAATGGTCAAAATTACTCAGGCCAATGGTATTTTTTAATGACATTATTTTATTATTATTATTATTATTATTGCTATTATTATTTGAATAATTGTAGCTTACATAAATAGGTAAAGCAAAACAAATATTCGGATTGTCCCTTATTTTTTCCCTTGTTTTCCTAAAGAATAAACACGTATTTTTTACAAGAACAAACATGATAACATATTATTAATTAATAAAAATAATTTAAGCAATTAAAACCTTTTTTTAAACTTGAATTTAAATACTATTAAACTAACTTTAAATTCTCAAGGAGTTTATAAGTAAAAAAAAAAGTTCTAAATGAACTTGTGTTAACAATATAATTAGAACTAACAATATAATTCGATTTTTTTAAAATGAACAATTCCTGTATAAAATGGGACAGCAACCTTTATATCAGTGGTTCTCAACCTTTTTTTCCAGCGGGCCGCACTATGGTCTAAGTGCAAGTCTACGCATATAATTTACATATTACGTCAGCAATACAAGCCAACCTGGTTTATAATATTATAGCCTAACTATTATGATATATAATCTATCACATTCATTGAAATAAACAATTCTACTCCCCATAAATAAAACACCTGATGCTGTCGGGAGCTGACCAATTTTGTGAGATTCAGCTTGAAAGGAATAACACAAAGAAGTTGTGATTGTAACGCCTGTGTTATACTTTCCACATGAGCAATCCGGATGCAGACACGGCCAGCGCGGACGCAGACTTCTTCAATTTATACTTCTGAATGCGCAGGCTGATGGTCCGCTCTGCAATTGCCCATAATTATTGCACATCTGACTGTCTTTATATTCTTTTACTGACGGATTGCACAGGTTCGAGTAGCAATGAACTTCTTCACTCTGCCTGCACATGTGCAATTTTGCTTTTGAAGCCTACTGATCACGCGCACCTGTCCGCGCGGTCGTCTGCTCAGAGCCTCGGCACACACTCTCCAATGACGATAAAGATTGTTACAAAGTGTATGGTGTTTCTATTTATCTGAACTTCTTCAAGTGAGTTGCGGGGCAAAAAAAAAAAAAAAAACGAAAATCCAGCACTTCTCCTTCAATACTGATACTGCGACTATTCACAGTTTGTACATGTTCGTTCGCTGGCATTTTTTGAATTTCTTTTTTTTCTACCTTAAAAACAAATGTGTCCATTCTGATGCGCAATTTTACCTTAAAGGCAATTTACCTAATGGCTGTTGATGACTATTTAAAAAAATGAATTCTGCCAAAGTGCGCGCTTGTATGTGTTCGTTAAATGCTTATGCCAGTGCTCATGTCTGAAAATAATATATGAAGAAAAAAGTCACATAAAAACATTAGGATATAGCTTATATTTCATTAGTAGCATAATTTTTTTTTTACTTGATGTAAATAAAATTTTAGAAAATTATAAAAAAAAAAAATCTTTTTTATTCAGCATGTGGTTCGGGCCTCATTTGAATTCGTGACGGGCTGCGGGTAGAGAACCACTGCTTTATATCAAACATTTTTAAATCGTCCACAGCTAAGTTTTGCGGGAGGCTGATCTGCGCCAGAGCGCGTGAAGTGAATGTAATGAAGTCATTTTCAGGTGCAATGAAAAAAAAAAAACCCATGGATAACCTTAGTCCCAGGCTCTGTTCTGAAGTAAAATAATTATAATTACTGTTAACCAAGAGTAACACATTTTTGACACATTTTAACGGATTAATCGCCTATTTTCATTTGCTGAATGTTTTCTTTATTTTTTATTTTTTAAACACGCTAAAAATTAAATAAAGTTTGTCAGAGGAAAAAAATATGAGTCGTGTATAGGTTTCATTTTAACGGATCAATCACCTATTTTCGTTTGCTGCATGTTTTTTTTAAACACGCTAAAAAATAAATCAGAGTTTGTGAGAGGAAAAAAATAGGCTATAAGAAAATATTTTACAACAAATCCTTTAAATTTAACAAATTTATCAGAACAAAACAATAATTAAAAATATATAATTCTAACGGATAAATATAATTGCAGTATATAATAATATAGGCTTAGTAATAAAACAAAAAAAAACAAACAAAATAATAATAATT
This sequence comes from Carassius carassius, assembly GCF_963082965.1. Classification (NCBI taxonomy): domain Eukaryota; kingdom Metazoa; phylum Chordata; class Actinopteri; order Cypriniformes; family Cyprinidae; genus Carassius; species Carassius carassius. The sequence goes on from NC_081776.1 coordinate 24,530,479, forward strand.
TAAAGCTAAGCATAAGGTAAGGTTTGGCTTTCTCAATCGGGAGAAATCAAACGTTTCCATATTTGTGATGTTACCCATTTGAAGCTTAACTATTATTCATGAGGTAAATAGGCTGTGTGCGTTTCAGTATCGAGCAAAAAAAAAAAAAAATCATAATTAACAATGTCAAAGTGCTCACGCCAAATGTCTGGTGAATGTCACGGCCGGGATCCAATGAGGCACGGAGATAGAACCAAAAGTCTTTTATTAAGGGGTAATCCGAAAAGCATAAACAGTCCAGGCAGGGGTCAATAGGAAACATCCATCCAAAACATAAATTAAACAGGAAGACAAGGCAAGGGCACGAACTGACGGACATGAATAAACAACAACTCCCTGACACATACTAAGACAGACCGGGTTATATACACAAGGAGAGACAAACGCTAATGGGAAACTGACAGGGTGTGATGATAGGTAATTAGTGACAGCTGGGTGCAATAATTAAGCAGGGACGTGAGGAATGTGATTAATGAAGTGAAAGACACCATGGGAAAAGAGGACATCTAGTGGACACCCAGGGAACACAACCCAGACACTGTGACAGTGAAGGACTGCTGTTTCCAGTGAATATGTGCGCGAGGCACCAGCGCGATCAAACAGCTGAAACAAATAATACTACTTAATTTTTGGTCACACATAAGGCATAATTCAAAAATGCTGGTAGTTTGAAAAAATCAAGAAAAATAACAGAGTTAATTCTAATTATTGCTAAATGCTGGACCGTTCCCATTTCGCTCTGCATATGGACCGAAATGAAAATGAAATTAAAACATTTAGCTTATATATATATATATATATATATATATATATATATAGGCCTTATATTTATTTACTGTTTAATAAAAATAGCATGCATATGATCCTTTGTGTTAAGGTCTTCTTTTAATTTTTGTTTAGTAGACTGTAGCCTAAGACTATCCTACATTTTAAAAATTAACAAATTGTAAAAAATTTTTTTTTTTTTTTTAAATGTTACAATGTTATATCATAATGTTATTGTTGTTTTACTTCCTTCTTTTATCTCATTTTACAGTTACGTTCATTTCGCAATCCATCCCTTTGCGCCACCTGGCGGTAGTTTCGCGAATGATTTTAACACGCGACTGAATTACAGTTACCACCGCGGCACCGCCCCGGTGGTAAGCCCCAGATAGGATGGCCACCTACTGTAGGTCCTTTTTTAATTTTAGAATGTCAAAACGCAAGTACAAATTGTACTTAAAGCCTAAGAGCAGAGTTACGTTTCCCTGTGCAAGACTGAAAAGAGGACATATAGATGCAAGTCAGTTCATGAGAAATGTTGTAATCCTGGGTATCAATATTATATATTGAATTCAAAATGTATGACTTCAGTCTTACCTGAAGATTTTCTTTTAAAGGTGGCAGATGGTTCAGGATCACACACTGCAGATATTGAGGTGAGAGTAAATATATATATATATATATATAATTTTTTTAAATTAAAAATACATAATTTCCCATTAGGTTTTACTACATTGAGTACAGTTTTTTTTTTTTTTTTTTACTCTGTGCTTGTGCCATCTCTTAATGATCCTGTGAAGACCATGTCTCCATCTGGCGATCTTCAGCTGGATCCAGATGACACGGCCAACATGGTGAGCTCTTCTACCAACCACACCTGCAGGCTTGTGGCATGTTGTTTTTTTTTAAACTGTTGTCTAAAAGTTACTCCTGGTTGTTCAGGTTTTGGCTTTCACCGGTGACCACATAGATCAAGGGGACAGAATCAATCCACACCAGGGCACTGCAGATGTTGAGGTGAGAGATGGATCTACTTTTTAAATTACGGAATGACATAATTGGGCTTTACTACATTTAGTACTGTTTTTCTTGATCCTGTGCAGACAATGTCTCCATCTGGCGATCTTAATCTTCAGCTGGATCCAGGTGACACGGCCAACATGGTGACAATGTCTGGAAAGCCTCAGAGTGGCGAGCATGGCTCCTGTTTTACAGCTTGCCAGTCCTGAACGGTGTACTTCAACCACGTTATGTGAAGCACCTAGGCCTTCTGGTATCAGCAATATTTCTACTTTTGAATGAGAACATTACCTTCCAAGAATACAACAAAGCAGATAACATGCTTTTTGAGTTTGTGGCAAGGTTTCAGTTGCTGTTTGGCGAGGCATCTATGACATTTAATGTACACCTAATAAATCAGTGAAATTGTGGGGGCCACTCTGGGGACACTCAGCATTTGTGTTTGAAAATGCAAATGGTGGTCTGTTGAAACTGGTGCATGGAACAAAGTGTGTAGCTCTGCAGATTGTGAACAAATTCCTGTTGCACAGAGCAATACCACTCTTTACCACAAGGTATGCAGTTAGTGAGCAAGTTAAGAAGTTCTGTTTTAAAATGACAAATGATTGAAGAGTAAAGAGTTTCACAAAATGTCAAGACACAACTGTTCTGGATAGTGGCAGAATGACAGAGACTACTGATGATGAAAAAAGAGCCTTAATTTCTGCACAGAAACATCCAACAGACGAAATGGTAGTGCACAGGAGAATGGTGCATAAAGGACTAGTTTATACCAGCAAAAGCTATAGCCTCAGTAAGAGACGCAGAGACTTTTTTGCAAAGATGAGTGATGGTGTTTATGGAAAGATCCAGAATATCATATCCTTTCCTTCAGAAAGGGGGGACAGAAATTGCTGTCCTTTTCAAAAAGCTTAATACAAATGCCTCATTTCCTTTATCACAAGGTTATGGGTTTGTGTCACATATCCGACTTGTAAGCGGAAGCCTTTTTTCGCCAGTCTGTCTGATTTCAGTAGACCAGTTAGAGCAGAAATGCATGGTTTTAAAAACAGGTGATCAGACGTACATTTGTGACTTTCCAAATGCATATAACAGAGACTAGTCTTAATCACAGATGGTCATTCTGTGAGTTGTTGGTGATGATATAAGCCCTTTCTTTTTAACCCTTGTGGATTGTTCAAATTCACTACTCTTTCATTATGTTCGGGATGAAAACATCCACTCAATTAAACTGCTGTAAAAATGTATCAGATTCATATTTTTTTTTCAATTGTTTTTTTGCATAAATCTGTTAATCAACTTCAGTCCTGATCAAAACTACCAAATGTTTTTAAAAAAATCCAAGATTTTAACTCTTTAATTGCCAAGTTCATAAATGATGTCACTGATTTGGGGGAAAAAACACACAAAATGACTTATTTTCAATATAAAAGTAATTGTGGACTGGATTTTTTTTTTACTTTTTATAACAGTCCTGGGCATGTCAAAGATTAGTAGCAACATTGGCTTTGATGCATTTTTTGTTTTTGTGCAGCATTAGATTTAAATTTTTTCTCCCTCCCACTGTTCGTGGCTATTTTTGCCCAATTGACTTCCATTATAACGACATTTTTTGATTGCAAAGCCATGACACCATATAATCATGCATTCTTGATTGTTTGTGGTTTTCCCTTTTGGGAAGAAGTAAAAATTTTTATTTTTACAGTTGATCACTAGGTGGGACCATTAACCCTTAGTGAGGAGAAAGCAGGCTGGATTCAGGTGCGGGTAAACTCAAGGCTTTATTCACAAAGCGGAGACAGAGAAGAAAGAGTCACGTTCCACAGGTTTCACTCGCAGTGACAGGATGAACAGCAGATGAGTCACGTTTCACAGGTTTCACTCGCAGTGACAGGATGAACAGCAGATGAGTCACGTTTCACGGGCTTCACTCGCAGTGACAGGACGAACAGCAGAAGCTACTAGGAGCTCTGGGCTTGTAAGAACTAGAGCAGAGAAATGAGCTAAACACACTGGAGCCTGAGGACAAGACACGACAGGGTGAGTACAAAGAGCTGCTAGATGATCGGAGCTATTGGAACGAATAACAACAGTCTGACAATAGACAGAGAAACACAGGGAATAATAAAGGGGAAAAAATTAGAAGGACATAGAGAACAGGTGGCGAGCAATTACGGTTAACAACGGGGAACAAGGGAGGCGGGGAAAACACAAACAGGCAGACGTGGTGAGCTGTCAAACCATCCCAACACACACACACACCCACACCAAAAAGACAGGTGATTAGCCCCGAGACCCGACAGTACCCCCCCTCCCAGGAGCGTCACCTGGCGCTCTAGGAAGGGGCCTACCTCGATGCCGCCGGAAGTCCTCAATCAACGAGCGGTCCAGAATGTCCCGGGACGGCACCCAACACCTCTCCTCTGGAGCATACCCCTCCCAGTCCACAAGATACTGAAACCCCCTGCCGCGGCGCCGCTCATCGAGTAATCTCTTAACTGTATAGGTAGGAGATCCATCCACAAGACGAGGGGGTGGGGGGGTGGGGCGACTGCAAGCAGGATTAAGGGGGGAAGAGAACACAGGCTTGACCATGGAAACATGAAACACCGGATGAACCCGACCAAGAGTAGGAGGGAGCTTGAGCCTGATCGCCACCGGACTAACCACCTTGGTGATGCGGAAAGGCCCAATGAATCTGGGTGCCAGCTTACGAGAAGGCGCCCGGAGAGGCAGATCCTTGGTAGAGAGCCAAACCCGTTGACCACACACATAGGTAAAAGGAGAGGACCCGCGACGATCAGCTGCAGCCTTGGTTCTGTCAGAGGCTTGGACCAAAATCCTCCTGACTCTCTCCCAGGTGCGACGGCAGCGCTGGACGAAAGCCAGGGCGGATGGAACCGATGCGTCGGGTTCCTGTCATGGGAACAGAGGTGGATTATAACCAACAGCACACTCAAAAGGGGACATACCTGACGCGGCCGCAGGAAGGGTGTTATGGGCGTATTCTGCCCAGGAGAGCTGCTGACACCAGGAACTCGGATTGTTGGATGCTAGACAGCGGAGCATTCTTCCTAGATCCTGGTTGGCCCGCTCACACTGCCCATTGGTCTGTGGATGAAAACCAGATGACAGACTAGCAGAGGCCCCAATCTGTCTACAAAATTCCCTCCAGAACCGGGAGACGAACTGGGGACCCTTATCAGAAACCACATCCACCGGTAACCCGTGGAGACGGAAGACGTGATCCGCCACCAGTTGGGCGGTCTCCCGGGCGGAGGGTAGCTTGGGCAGGGGAATAAAATGAACCGCTTTGGAAAAGCGATCCACCACCGTGAGAACTACAGTGTTTCCCTTCGACGGAGGAAGCCCAGAGACGAAATCAAGGGCAATGTGTGACCAAGGACGGGAAGGGATAGGGAAAGGATGCAGTAGACCATCAGGAGGGCGATTGACAGGCTTACTTTGGCACATGTGGGGCAGGCCAACACAAACTGTCTAACATCTGCGGCCATAGTAGGCCACCAAAAACGATGTCGGATGGCAGACAACGTTCTCCGAATACCTGGATGGCAGACTAACCTGGATGAGTGACCCCACTCAAGGACCTCAGATCGCAGCGCAGCCGGCACCAGCAACCTGCCCGCCGGACACTCTCCCGGCACCTGCACCCCTCGACCGGCCTCCTCAACTCGCTGCTCGATACCCCACGAAAGAGCCCCGACCACCACCCCCTCAGGAAGGATGGCCTCGGCCGCATACCCCCCCCCCCCCCCCCCCCCCGGAGCACCGAACAGACGAGAGAGGGCATCAGGCTTGGTGTTCTTAGATCCTGGCCGGTACGAGAGGGTGAAATTGAATCTGGCAAAGAAGAGCGCCCAGCGGGCCTGACGTGAGCTCAGCTTCTTGGCCGAACGGATGTATTCTAGGTTCTTGTGATCCGTCCAGACCAAGAAGGGCTGTGCTGACCCCTCCAACCAATGACGCCACTCACCCAAGGCCAATCGTACCGCCAGTAGCTCTCTGTTGCCGATGTCATAGTTATGTTCTGCAGGGCTGAGACGACGAGAGAAGAATGCACAAGGATGAACCTTCCCATCATGGAGGGAACGCTGAGATAGAACTGCGCCAACCCCAACGTCAGAAGCATCAACCTCAACAATGAACTGGGCCTCCGGATCTGGAACCATCAGAATAGGTGCAGAGACAAAACGGGACTTTAAAATGTCAAAGGCTACCTGCGCTTCCCGGTTCCACCTGAAAGACACCTTAGTAAAGGTTAAGGCTGTCAGCGGTGCAGCGATCTGACCAAAATTCCGGATGTAACGCCGGTAGAAGTTGGCAAAACCCAAGAAACGCTGCAGAGCCTTCCGGGAGTCAGGGACCGGCCACTGGGCAACAGCTTCAATCTTAGCGGGATCAGGCTTGATCCCCTCCGTAGAAATAATATGGCCAAGGAACGTAACAGACTCAGCGTGGAATTCGCACTTCTCCGCCTTGACAAACAACTGGTTCTCTAGTAACCGCTGGAGAACCCGTCTGACATGCTGGGTGTGTAATTGGAGAGAAGAAGAAAAAATCAAAATATCATCCAAATACACAAAGACAAATTGATTAATCATGTCACCCAACACGCTGTTGACAAGTCCCTGGAAAACGGCTGGAGCATTGGTCAGACCAAACGGAAGAACCAAGTACTCGTAGTGTCCCGAAGGGGTGTTAAATACCGTCTTCCACTCATCCCCCTCCCGAATGCGCACCAAGTGGTAGGCGTTGCGCAGGTCTAACTTGGTGAAGACCCGAGCTCCCTGTAATAATTCAAAAGCAGAAGACATTAAAGGTAGGGGGTACCTGTTCTTGATAGTAATGTCATTCAAACCTCTGTAATCAATACAAGGGCGCAGGGAGCCGTCCTTCTTCTGAACAAAGAAAAACCCTGCACCAGCGGGAGAGGAGGAATGCCGGATAAGCCCAGCCTGAAGTGACTCACGTATGTACTTGTCCATGGCCTCTCTCTCAGGACCTGAAAGGGAATATAAACGACCCTTAGGCGGAGAAGAGCCCGGGAGGAGATTAATGGCACAGTCGTAGGGGCGATGCGGAGGTAGCGAGGTGGCCCGGGCCTTACTGAAGACCGCCCGAAGATCATGGTACTCCGCCGGAACACCAGTCAGGTCAGAGGGATCCTCCTGAGGAACACAAGACACAGAGACAGGACAAAAGGCAGCACCCAAACATGACACGTGACAAGACTGACTCCAGGCTAAAACAGAATTATAGACCCAATCAATGTGGGGATTGTGCTTGTGCAACCATGGGTGTCCCAGAACTAAAGGAGCCTTAGGGGAATCAATAATAAACAGTTCAATCCGCTCATGATGACTGCCAGCAATATGGAGGTCTATCTTGGGAGTGACGTGGGTGATGGTGGTAAGGGGACGGCCAGCTAATGACCATGCTGAAACGGGGCTAGCCAAAGGAACAAGCGGGATCTTCCAACGTTGAGCAGAGGCAGCATCAAGGAAGTTCCCCTCAGCCCCTGAGTCCACAAGGGCGAGTCCAGTGTGTGAATGACTCTGGAAGGAGAGTTGGAACGGCAGCTGAGTGCGTGTTGCAGGAGAGCTTGAGCTGAGAACCGTGCCCACCAGGACGCCCCGCCTCACTGGTGGACCCTGGCCCTTTAATGGGCACTGAAGGGCGAAGTGGCCTCCCTTGCCGCAGTATAGACACGCCCCCGACAACAGACGCTCCTGCTTCTGCCGTGGTGTAAGCCGTAGACGACCCAACTGCATGGGCTCCTCCTCCGAGGGCTGTCGGCTGGCTAAACTGGCTGAAGAGGACTCTAGGTGGCGCCACGGGGCGGGTGTTTGCCGTTGTTTGCGGCGCCGGCTGAGACGACCCTCAATGCGGAGCGCGAGACTAATGAGCCTATCCAATTCCCGCGGGAGCTCTATGGCCGCGAGTTCATCCGAAATGGCGAAATCCAACCCCTCAAGAAAACGAGCACGCAGCGCGCTCTCATTCCAGCCGCATGCCGCAGCTAAAGTCTGGAACTGGATAGCATAGTCAGTGACGGAGCTCCTCCCCTGAGACAGTTGTGATAACTGGGCCGCCGCCTCGTCACCCTGAGCAGAGCGATCAAACAATTTGGCAATCTCTTGACTGAAATCCGCAAAGGTGGCACAACAGGGAGCCCGCAATCTCCAAACGGCGATTCCCCATTCGCGGGCACGGCCCGAGAGGAGTGTAAGGACGTAAGCCATCTTGGTCTCTTCATTAGCGTAACGCCGGGGCTGCAGAGAAAACACCAGCGAGCATTGGGAGAGAAACGCTTGACAGGCGTTAGGATCGCCATCGTAGACCGGCGGATTGTTGGCATGGGGTTCGGACTCGTGTGACATACCGGTGTGAGAAACGGGACCCCGGCTCGTTGCCTCTTGCTGAAGATTGTCCACCCGTGTGAGGAGTTCGGAGACTCGGGCACTGAGAACTTCCACATCCAGTGCGGTGGTGTTGAGCTGAGTGGCATGCTGCCCTAACAACACTCCCTGTTGAGCGAGAGCCGAGCGAAGCGGACCAGATCCCGCTGAATCCATAATCTGGTCAGACTGTTCAGTCAGGAGAAAGCAGGCTGGATTCAGGTGCGGGTAAACTCAAGGCTTTATTCACAAAGCGGAGACAGAGAAGAAAGAGTCACGTTCCACAGGTTTCACTCGCAGTGACAGGATGAACAGCAGATGAGTCACGTTTCACGGGCTTCACTCGCAGTGACAGGACGAACAGCAGAAGCTACTAGGAGCTCTGGGCTTGTAAGAACTAGAGCAGAGAAATGAGCTAAACACACTGGAGCCTGAGGACAAGACACGACAGGGTGAGTACAAAGAGCTGCTAGATGATCGGAGCTATTGGAACGAATAACAACAGTCTGACAATAGACAGAGAAACACAGGGAATAATAAAGGGGAAAAAATTAGAAGGACATAGAGAACAGGTGGCGAGCAATTACGGTTAACAACGGGGAACAAGGGAGGCGGGGAAAACACAAACAGGCAGACGTGGTGAGCTGTCAAACCATCCCAACACACACACCCACCCACACCAAAAAGACAGGTGATTAGCGCCGAGACCCGACACACCCTTTAGATAGGCCTGTGCAAAAAAAGCTTAGTTTCCAGGCCTCAACTCGCTTCACTTGAGAATATGACCTCAGCAGCGTTTATGAGCACTATTTATTCATATTAATAATTTAAGCTAAACGCTTTCAAACTTACGATATACATTACAGTCTCTGTGCTCACAGCTCCCAAACACTAATCATTTTTATATATTTTTTTTATATTTTCATTGTCTGGCTATCTGGGACTTCGGTATGGAGTTAAAGGTTATGATTATAACTTTTTCGCTAGTATTCTATCACATTGTGAGTTTATATTAGCACCTTTTGTTGTTTTCTCGTGGTAACTGATAGAGCGTTTGGACACGGAAGCGCTGCTACGTGACGTCAGACTTAAACAAGCGAATAGACTAAACAAAAGCAAAGTACGTAGATTTAAACACTTGCATGCCATCGTGCTGGTCATTTATTGGTGAGAAGAGCAGCAAGCAACACGAGAAAGGGCTTGACTTGTACCAAAGTTTTAGAAATGATTATGTAGCTTGACCCCTCCAGCGAGTTGCAGCTTATTTGAAGTTGGTATTGCATTTTGGTTCATAATACAATGTTCATAAATTTGATGCAAAGTAGATTTTTTTTACAGGATTTTAAGGTTTTAAACTGGCTTTACCATCAAGAAAAGACGAGCATTTCACACATAGGCCATCTGTACTTTTCACCATCAAAAGGAAGCAGGTGCATAAACACACTTTTTTTATTGTTTACTCCATGTAGTTCTGAGAGCATGGGGTGCATATTTGGATTTTTTCAGATACATCAAGGTAAGTGCACAAAGGTCTCTTTCACACCCTCTCTTTCTCTCTCTCTCTCTCTCTCTCTCTCTCTCTCTCTCTCTCTCACACACATACACACACACATACACTATAATTTGCTATTATATTCCATATAAATCCATATACAAGCCAGAAACTAAGCTTTTTTTTGCACAGGCCTATGTAAAGGGTTAATGGTCCCACCTAGTGATCAACTGTAAAAAAAAAAAAAAAAAAAAAAAAAATATTACCTCTTCCCAACAGGGAAAGCCACCAACAATCAAGAATCTCACACACACACAAACACTATAATTTGCTGTTATACTCCATATAACTCCATATACAAGCCAGAAACCAAGCCTTTTTTTGCACAGGCCTATCTAAAGGGTTAATGGTCCCACCTAGTGATCAACTGTAAAAATAACAAATTTTACCTCTTCCCAAAAGGGAAAACCACAAACAATCAAGAATGCATGATTATATGGTGTCATGGCTTTGCAATCAAAAAATTTTGTTATAATGGAAGTCAATTGGGCAAAAACAGCCACGAACAGTAAATGAGGGAGAAAAAATTAAAATCTAATGCTGCACAAAAACTAACAATGCATCAAAGCCAATCTTGTTACTAATCTTTGACATGCCCAAGACTGTGATAAAAGGTAAAAAAATATCCAGTCCACAATCACTTTTTATATTGAAAATATGTAATTTTGTGTGTTTTTTTCCCAAATCAGTGACATCATTTATGAACTTGGTAATTAAAGAGTTAAAATCTTGGATTTTAACACTTTTTAGTCCACAATCACTTTTTATATTGAAAATATGTAATTTTGTGTGTTTTTTTCCCAAATCAGTGACATCATTTATGAACTTGGTAATTAAAGAGTTAAAATCTTGGATTTTTTTAAACATTTGGTAGTTTTGATCAGGACTTAAGTTGATTAATAGATTTATGCAAAAAAATTTAAAAAAAAATATTTATCCGATACATTTTTACAGCAGTTTAATTTAGTGGATGTTTTCATCCATGAACATATCGAAAGGGTAGTGAATTTGCCCACAGTGTACCGTTGAGTTTTTGAAAAATTTCAAAATAAGATTTGTCACCAAAAATCATTCCATTAGCTCAAACACAGAGAAAGTTGTGGCCAAAAAAAGACTCAACATTATCCCCTAGTGGACGAAAACGTCCCTAACTACGCATAAGGGTTAATATGATTTATGGCCTTGAATGCGAAGACCTTTCCATGAATGGAACTGGTTAAGGTGTCATTAGACTGCCTAAATGTGAACGTGGATCATGTGATAACAGGAAGCGGTGGGAGAAATAATATCTAAAGTCTGAAGAAATATCTAGGAGGACATTCGCACTCAAGCCTCTTTTTCTCTAGCATATTGATCTCCCTTCTCTGGGTGACTTACTGTTTCATATCTGTCTGATACTGTTTTGCCACTCCATTTTTGCATTCTTTATTTGAGTCTGATACTTCATTGACATTTCTGTTTGACTATTTTATCTTTGAGTCAGATACTTCCTTGCTACTCCTGTTTTAATGATTGTTCACAGCTTTGCTGTTTCTGTTGTGTTTTATATATATATACCTTGATCAATCCCTGAAAAAAAAAACAGAAAAGAAAAAAACAGACAGGGCTTATCATACCTAGGCCTATACATTTAGATTATTATGTGACAGTACTGATCCCTAAGGTCTAAGGAACAGTGAACTTCCATGCTGTAACTATAATCACCATGTTTGACAGATGAGGTGGTCTTTCAAGGGTCATTATTTTGCCAACAAACCGGTTTATAAAGTTACTGCAATGTAATTTTTGATTAAACATCTTCCACAATACATTGACACTGGATGCTTGTAGGAACATTGTTAATGTAATCTCTTATATTGGTGTACATTGCTTGTTAACTGACTGTTACAGGCCATATTGCCACAAAAGCTAGAAAATGTAAATTGTTAAAAAAAACATGTATTCATCTCACACGTTAAGTATAAAGGGCGATTAAAGGAGAACTCCCGGAGTTATAATTATATATAGTTATATTACATATAGTTATAAGCATTATAATTTATTAATGTGAATACTGAATGCACTGTATATATTGTCATGGTAGTAATGGTATCAAGTAATTCCTATAAATATTAATGTAACATGCAGATATTCTGTTGCAATAAAAAGCTTATTTCGGACATGTGTTAATGTTAAAGAATCTTCAGTTTATTGTAATGAATTTGTATGAGAAAAATAGTGGTATGTGTTGGCCAAGTATTTATGTACTGCCCTTAAAGAACTTCTTGACATTGCTTGCCTAATTTCTATTGAACTGTCTTCTTTTTCAGTAATTTAACTTATTAAATGGGCAGTGTAAGTACTGGCTGCATAAATATGTACATAATAATGAGCTAAAGTAAATCAAACAAGACCATGCTGGTAGACCAGCATCAACAGCAAGACCATGCTAGTAGAACAGCATTGTCTTGCTGGTCCACCAGCTAAACCACCACCAAACCAGCATAGACCAGCACGGAAATTATGCTGGTCTATGCTGGTTTTTCCAGCAGGGGGGTATTAGGAACAAGTGAGTCAGGGTTCCTGGAAGTAATTTTATCATTAACTAAACCCAGAACAAGCAACAAAATGATCTCCAAACTATATAATACTATACAATTGTCTAATCAAGAATACATAAAGAAAAAATGGGGAAGGGAAGTAAACGTGAAGATCACACAGGAGAGCTGGGGGAAAAATATGCCACTTACAATGGTTATCAACCGGGTCAAACACATTGTGGGAGTTTTGTTGGAAAAATATTCCGAGATTTTTTGTCACACCCATTCAGAAACGATACCAGGGCAGCGGAGATGCCTGTTGGAGACTTTGGATCTAATGTAGCCAATCACTTTCATATTTTTTAAGACTGCCAGACAATAAGACCTTACTGGAAAGAGATCCATAAATACATAAAAAATTTATTTAATGTGAACATTCCATTTAAATGAGTAATCTAGGCCTTGAAACATGGAACACTAATGATAAAACACTGCTGGCGATACTATTGGCAGCCAGTAAGAAATCTTTTACGAGGAAATGTTTAAAAGTAGAAACACCCATCATTGATGAATGGATTGAAATTATCTATGAGATTTATGTTATGGAAAAGATATACTTTTCCCTCAAAGTTGAAAAAGGGAAATTCTATAAGAGTTGGACTAAATGGACTGAGTGTGTAAAACCAATTAGATCTGATTTCATTTGATTGAACTTGTGCTTTGTGTAGACTTGCCCTCTTTTTATGAGATGTTTTAATTTCTTGAAGTGGTGCGCATCCCGGTTCTGTAACCAATGTATGTGATGGAAATTTGCCTTTCCAAATAAAAAGATAATAATAATAATAATAATAATAAAAGAAACAGTGATTAAACGCACTACAGAGATGAAGTGGCACAGCTGACTGAATGTTGTGCCACTAACAACCTGTGCCTCAATGTGGCGAAGACAAAGGAGGTTGTGATGGACTTCAGGAGAAACTCTGTTGACCTCCCCCCACTGACCATTGACAGCTCGACTGTGGAGAGAGTCAGCAGCACAAAATTCCTGGGGTGAACATCACAGAGGATCTCAGCTGGACCACCAACACCATGTCACTCTCCAAAAAGGCACAACAGCGGGCGGCTACACGTTCTCCGCCAGCTGAAAAGAGCAAGTCTCCCTCCACCCATCCTCACCACATTCTACAAAAGACTGCTCAACAGCTTTTTCCCCCAGGCTGTGAGAGCCCTGAACTCAAACCACCCCCATCCTCCTCTGAAACCAAAATAATCAAATCAAAATCGGTCAGTAGGTTAGTTGTGTATAGGTTTATACTGTTTTACTTCATTGTTGTTTGTCTATATTATACTTATATACTTATTATACCCATATTGACTTATGAGGACATAACCCATGTCCCCATTTTTCAAAACGCTTATAAATCATACAGAATGAGTTTTTTTGAGAAAGTAAAAATGCACAAAGTTTCCTGTGAGGGTTAGGGTTGGTGTAGGGCCATAGAATATACAGTTTGTACAGAATAAAAACCATTACGCATATGGGATGAACACACTTTTCACGAAAAATAAACGTGTGTTTGTGTGTGTCTTTATTATTATTGTTAACTCCAATAAATTTGTACTATCTTTTACTCGTGGTCAATCAACAAAGAATCTTGTGCATTTTTCTAGGGAAGGAGCTTTTTTCCTTGGCGAAATAGTTAAGACTCGTCCCAACATGCCAGCACTACTTGCTAATTCCCCCTGGCACATCATGAGTCATTTCACTGATGACTAGCAGAAGAAACACTTTGGTCTTTGTTTCACTCTCATAGTGCTCTAGTCTCTCATCACTTTACTCAGTTAATGTATTTTAAAATGTTTTAATACAGAGACAACTCTTAATATTTTTTGATAGTCTTTTTGCAGTTGAATCACTTGTAGATCACCTGCATTCTCTGCTTTTAAATCTCTTTGATGTCCATTTTTTTTAAATGAAAAATTTTAATATCATATATTTAACCCCTTAACTGTCACACTCCATTTTTTAACATAGATATGAAAGTGCACTATCAAAACTTTAATTGTTTTAATTCATGAACACTTTAAAAATAGACCAACCTTAGGTCGGTATTCCAAAGAAGACAACCAGCTGTTTATTATATATATATATATATATATATATATATATATATGTTTTATTTTACTGTAAAGAAAATGTATTGTACTATTTTGTTATATATTTAATAAGTATTTAAAAATATATTTTCATCTAAAATTGCCATGAAATCAAAGCCATTGTTCTAAATAAGTAATGTTCCAAATTTGATATAAAATGTCTTATATAAAAAATGGAGGTTTCTAGTAAACTGTTTAGGCATTATACTAAAAATAAGGTGACACACTAAATTCTTTAAATGCAATTTTCTGTCACAAATGTATACATTTCTCTCTTAATATCACTACTGTCACAAAATAACCATCAAATATGGAATTTAGACCTTTCCAACGATAAGATTGTAAAAAGTTTTGATTGTAAAATACCATACGTTTTGTAATATGACTCTTGAAAGCGCCCACAAAGGGGGAGGAGACCACTAAAAGATTTGAAAATACAATTAAATATTTGAAAAAACAACAAACAAAAAAAACCCTCATTATCCGATTTCAAAATGGTTTGGGATTAATGGTCACAGGATTAATATTAAGATTTTAAGGTTACTATATTGTTTGGAATTTCCATGTGCATCTGACTGACAGATGAGTATATAAATTGATGTTCATGTTGTGGTTATTTCAGCAGACAGTTTGCTTCATACATTCACATGCACAGGAAAAGGTCAGAGAAGGGTTACAATCAGGCAAGAGCTAGGATATTTTATCATTTTTGTAGCACAAATAGCTTTACTATTTGTTGTACTTTATTTATTTACCTAAAGTGGCTAATGAATTGGAAGTCATTTACTGCAAATAGTGAAATTCAGCTTTGCAAAAGAAATACTTTCAGTAGATTTCCACATCATACTGGACTTACCAATGGATTGATTCGTACAACTCTCTTGAAATCAGATTTATTTGACCTTGAACAACCAAATAAATAAATAAACAAATTTAAGAAAATAACTGAGAAAGATGTTTAATATTTAATTATTTTATTACAGCAGTCTATAATAGTTTTTATTTATTAACATTTTATTATGAAGAGACAGAGAAAATACATACAGGAAATACATAGTCTTGATTGCAGGTACTATTATTGTACAAAATGACTGCAGATATTGCAAACTTATTATATAAAGTGTTTGTTTTATATAATTATTTGTCTATAACATTGATTTTGTTTGATAACTGTTTATTAAAATACAAAGTTTGTGTTCCTCAAATCATGATACTAAAAAAACGCCAACACCAGAACAACATGCACACCATTTTGTTCAGTAAAGTATGAATAGAAATGTGTGTGGCATTGAGTTTTTGCTGCAACGGTAGAATCTGCAGTGGAGCCGGACTCACTGGAACAGGATGTAGAAAAACAGAGGAGACCACAGCAGGAGGAAGCTTCTCTTATACACACCATCTAATCAAGACAATAAGGAAACTACTGTTAATGACCGCTACTACTACTGATATTTATTAGAGACAAATTTAATCACAGTTTTTTAAAAGCAAAATAAATAAACTCTGAAGGCATTAGACTAATAAGTTTCCCACTTATTATTCAGGACTACTCTTAAAATCTGATATTATGCTACTTTGAGCAGTCACTTGTGTTTTTAGTATTATTGTTTGTCACTGTGGACAGAATGGTCAGACATGGTCAAATAAATAGCAATACCTGCTGCATTGCAAAGGTCAGTGTCACAGCACTGGATGGATGCCGTCCCAGCTGTTATCTGACTGGTCCCAGGTTTACAATAAGCTTCAGGTGCACAGCTTTTAGTTTTGGTGGTCACCTGAATGGAACCTGCACAAAAGACAAACTTTTAATTTAATAGGATGTTGAAACAATTCCAACATTTGCAGTTATGTGAATAGATCAAAATCCAGAGCAAGCGTGGCTGTTTGTAACCTGAATCCACTTCCAGTTATTTAAGCCGTACAAAAACACTTCCGTTACACTACTTGATTTTCATCGTTTTTATATTATTTAAATGAATCGTCATAATCATAAACATAGTTTGTAGCTCAAATACTTTTACCGTTTACACTTTGTTATGCTAGTTATTTACCTTTACTTACCTTTAGAAGAAGTCACATATAGCAGCTCTGTGATAAGTTACATTTCCATTGAATCAGTCAATTATAACTGTTTTGTAACAATTATAACAGTTATCATATTGGACTCACCAATTCCAGACACGGTTGTTAGAATCGAGCACCTGTTATATCCACTTGGACATGTTTCCACCTTTGGATTTGCACATGAAAGCGTGCACGTATAACAGTCCAGAGACTGTCCTTTAGTAATAAAAGACAGAGAGGGTGAGAGAGAAACATATGTGATCTGTATTTGTACCCAGAAAACATTACAAATGCGATTTGTCTTTGTACCTGCAGTGAAAAGCACAGACAGAAGAAAAACTGAGATCTGCAGATCCATCTTCGACCAGGAGGTGAATGAAATAACATGTTGGTTTCGGTGCTCATTTTATAGCTTTTCAAAACAGATGGGGGTTCATGAGAACATGAGAGGATAACATTTCTGTAAACAGAAACTTCAGCTTACGTAATTTACTTGGAAGTTAATAATGGGGTGGGGAGCAATTACAAGGAATATATATAGGTAAAATATCCTAATAATCTTCCTAAACCATTTTAAAGACATAAATCACCCAAAAATGACTATTCCCAGTGAGCAAAAAAATCATCTAGAACACGTCTAAAAGATATAATTGTTAGACATCCAAAAGACGTTCCCACAGGAGCCAGAATTTAAGTTTTTTTTTAATATGTCTTTTCTGGATATTGTATAGACATAAATTAAAGACATGCTACAGACTAAATTAGATTTGAAAGAATAATGATAATATTGAATATTTAATTGAATAACTGTGTAGTGTTTATACTAGTCTTGCATTTTATATATTATCAATGTAATTGTAATAAACTGCTTACCATTTTCCTGTAAACCAGACTGATCACTCCAAGAAATCAACTATTTAAATATCAAAATATATTTTAATTACAAATTTTTACCAAAACTTAAAACCAGAACAGTAAAGTAAAAATTAAGACAATAACACAATAAAACTTAAAACAAGAACAGTAAAGTATAAATAAATTAACACAATAACACAATAAAACTTAAAAGAAGAACAGTAAAGTATAAATAAATTAACACAATAACATAATAAAGCTTAAAAGCCAAAACATTAAAATTATAAATAAAAGTGCTATAAAACAGTGAACAATTAACAAAATTTGGCTGCTATAAGGTCCACCATATATTTATTTATACCCACCACCCCCCAACTCTCCCAGGAGCATGTTTTAGATGATCAGCTGCAGCAGACTTTATTTGGGCCTCCGTAGCAGCTGGGTCCCATTTCATGACAGCAGTTACAATCAAAACTAAAAAAATCCACATGTAAAATAAATGAATACAAACGTCACTGTTGTGGTTTTGCTTGCAGCAGAGATACATAGTATACATAGATGAAAATTTGAGTACTCGAATCACTTACATAAAATAGTTATTAAATCACAAATCAAGTAAAATTACATCAAGCCTATTTATATATACACACACACACACACATACAGTTCCCCTATGTATGTACACACAAACATAGGGGAAGTCGTGGCCTAGTGGTTAGAGAGTTTGACTCCTAACACCATGACTTAGGTGCCCTTGAGCAAGGCATCGAACCCCCAACTGCTCCCCGGTCGCCGCAGCATAAATGGCTGCCCACTGCTCCGGGTGTGTGTTCACTGCTCTGTGTGTGTGCACTTTGGATGGGTTAAATGCAGAGCACGAATTCTGAGTATGGGTCACCGTACTTGGCTGAATGTCATGTCACTTTTACATACACATTTTTTTTAAATTACCATAATATGATGCTTACCTTTTATTGCTGTAAACAATTTGTTGTCTCAATTGCAATTGTTTCTTTTTTGCCCTTCCCCTTCATATTAAATAGGGTCATCTGTTGATTGGTGAAGAGCCTAATCCAATCCAAGACAAAGATAATATGCAATTACCCTCCCCACACACACACACACACGCACACAACTATGGAGTGAGAATCATGCCAAAACCTCACACACACACAAAAAGTTTTTTTACTCACACCCAACGATTCACAAACAAACTCAGCGTGGTTTGCAAATACAAAACATCACTCACAAACTAATGCATTTTGTTCTGCAAATAAAAAACGTTGCTATCAAACAAATACAGTACGTTTTACATATACAAAGAAACGTATTTCTTCATTGACAAAAATATCATCCAAGTACAAACTAAAATCTTTTAAGTTAAAAAAAAAATCCTTCAAGTACAAAACCAAATTCTACAAGTACGAAAAACTGTCACGTGACTTTTGGCACTAATTTTCCGCCTTGCTGATCCACACGCAAATGCCTTCAGATCCACACACATGCTAGTAAACTGTCATGTAATTCGCACTCCACAACAGCAGGTGGCACTGTTAGCGACTTGCCAGCCTGAAGGGGTTGTTATTCGCTATAACAACCGCCTCGCTATACATGATCCGCTTATTACATTGCTGCCTACAAAATAAATAATTTGACACAAAAGAGTTTAATAAACATGAGTTTATTGATTTTAAAAACGATTGTATTGCTTCCGCTAAAGAAAATAGTCTGTTCCGCGTGCATAGCAACGGTCTGTTTTTCATGGCAAGGGTGTATTTGGACCTCCAAATCAACCCTGGGGCCGGTTGCATAAATCTATTTAAGACTAGTCTTGCAAGTTAGTCGTCTAATTTTTTTCTTTAACCACATCAACTCTGGGGACCCACCGGTGGGTCCAATATTGCATATGCCTAATTCTCAAAAAATGAAAATAACAGCTCAAGTGGTTAAGACTGGTATTTACTTTTTAAGTCAGTTGCATAACATTTTAGACTGGTCTAATTTAAGACAAAAAAGTAAGACTGGTTCCCCCTTGGCTAACTTTCCTTTACAATCTATGTTGCCATGGAAACAAATAAACTGTCAAGTGCTCTAGATACACAAATGTGGCTCGACTCTGTCTTGCGGTATGGCACATTTTAATATTTGCTTTTATGAAAGGGCAATAAGAAGAGAAAGAGTTTTCAAAGACCGTTCAAACCCATTAGAAGTCCTTTCTGAAAAGGAACTGCTGGAGAAGCTAAGGTTTCCTAGACATGCAATACAAGAACTAGCAATTGACTTGGAGGAGCATTTGAGGCCTGAAACTTCAAGAAATTTCAGCATCTCTCCACTGCTACAAGTATGTCTAGCTCTACGCTTCTTTGCCACAGGGTGTTTTATAAACACAGCTGCAGACTTAATTGGGGTACACAAGTCTACAGCATCAAGAATTATTCATCGGGTCCCTTACAAAAAAATCCTGCAGGAATCCTACAGACCACATACCTGCATATTCCTACAGGATCCCGCAGGATTTTCGTGACCATTTTCATGCAGGAATCCTACAGGAATCATGTAGGAATCCTACAGGAAACATGTAGGAATCCTACAGGAAACATGCAGGAATCCTACAGGAAACATGCAGGAATCCTACATGAACGATGAACATAAACTCCTTAGCAGGTTTTACTTTCTATTATAATTTAGAAAATAAAACCTGCTAAGGAGTTTATGTTCATCGTTCATTTTTTCTCGTAAAGCAGCCCGAAGAAACTTTCGTGGAGTTGCTGGAAATTTCTTCGAAACAGTTTCTGAAAGAGAAATGTAAATAAACTGTGGTGTCAGATACTTGTTTTGAGAGCTTATATACTTAAAAACCTTTAACACCTTTATACCTATAATAAGATCCACTTTTGTGGGGTCCAGAGGGGGCTTGGCTTGTGAATGTTTGTTGGCATTTCCAATTTTTCCAGAAAGGCTGTGGGTAGCTAACATGCTCCTTCCAAAAACAGCCACGGCTAAATGCTTAATCATGGCTGACCATGATGTGCCCCCTCTACCGCATGCTTGGAATGTATCCTTTGCAATGCTTAGTTTTTTGTGGATTTCAATCTGTGCAATAAACATTAAATGATAAATTGAATAGGCCATATTTTTTTATCTGCATTTTACAAAATCCTTATGTTTTCCTAAATCTTATCATATGGTGTGAAAAAAAAAAATAGTATTCTCACATGGTCCAGTCCAGAAGAGCTAAGATGTGAAGAGCTGGCTGGTTGAAGGGCAGCGTTGCAAGCTGCACTTGTTACGGAGGTTTGCACAGCATGCTTGTTTCCACTGCTTTTAGGCAGCATCTCTGGAAATCTGTTAATAATCTCTATATAAAAAGCAATGTTTAAATTAACTCATTTATTCATATAGCAAAAAATCTATAACCATGTAAATCAATAGCCTACCATTTTGCAGTTTAAAGTTCAGGGCCTTTAGTTGCTTATTCTCCGCTCTCAAGGCCTTGATTTCATTTCTCATGTCATTTAATGTGTGATTTTCTTGTTTTTTTTTCTTCTATTTTTTAAGCAACAGTGTGTCATTTTGTGCTTTCTCCACCTAAGTTGAGAGACAAAATTAAAGTCACGGAACAACAAAAACAAATGCATTGTCACTTAATATGTGGTCTTTGGGGTCTTTTTGACCCGCAAATGACATTTGGTAAAATGTAGAAAAATTTTCTATTTTGTCCAAATGGAATGAGACTTTGTAAAATGGTCAACACTTTCTAGAGCTTCAAATAAATAAATAAAAACAATTGCAAATATATTTTGATTTTATGTTACTGTGAAAATAATGTCACACTCATGGTCTTTCGGGGTCTTTAGAGACCCCAGGCAACAAAATAAGTAAAAAGAAAAAAGAAAATGCTTGATTTTTTTTTTGTATATTGATGTCTTTACTCCACAATTTGTGCAGTTTTCGGAGGATTTATGATATATATTTTTTTAAATTTATATAAATTAATAAATAAATATTTTTGTATAGGTTGATATACAAAAACAGCTTATTCTGTTAAATTCACTTTATAAAATACCCACGTTTTACTTTTATTCATGGGGATAATGTGGACACGTTTTTGAAATACTTTTTTTGAAAACGCAGTTTTAAAAGTGAAATTATAACTTTTACCACTAGATGGCTGCAGATCTCTACTTACTATTTTACCTTTTTTCATGTAATTTAAAATCTACACATTTAATCTACACTTCAGTTACTAACTGTCTGTAAGAGAACAAAAATTTAACTGTTAACAGAAACAGAAATAAACTGCTATATTACATATCGAGTACCAATAAGCAAACAGGTGTGTGTGTGTGTGTGTGTGTGTGTGTGTTTGTTTGTGTTTGTAATGTTGACATGCACATGATAGTAGCCATGACACCTGCAAAACAAAAGACAGCTCATTGTGTGCCACTTTATTTCTGCTTATGTGTGTTCTGCGTTGTTTATGAGTATGCAATTTGTCCCTTTTCTAAGCAGGGCCTCTGGAGTTCTGCTATTCGCTTGCAAAATAAATGTGCCACTCATAAACTACAGAAACTCATAGACATTTTTATTCCTAGTTGTTTGATTGCTCCCCATTTAATATTTTTTTTAAACTAATTTATATTTTGTTACGGCTTCATTTGCTCATTTGTTGTTGCATTTTGATGCATTTGATGTTTTTGTTGCATTCTGATGTTTATGCCAATTATTGGTACTCAATTTGTAATATAACTGTTCATTTCTCTAGATTTTTGTTCTCTTACAACTAATAACTGAAGTGTAGATTACATTTTTAGAAATATATGTAAAACAGATGATTGAAATAGACAAACTCCAAAGACTTCAACTTTTATCTTTGTGACATCTTGTTCAGGTTTGATTCTAATCATAATGTAACATTACTAAAAAACTTTTTTGTTCAGTACAAAAAAATAAATAAAAATAAATATATATGAAACCTACTATATATAAAAACTACTGTGGAGTAAAAACATTAATACACAGGAAAATTGCATGTTTTTTTGTTGTTGATTATGTTGATATAATTTATCAGGAGGTTAGATTTTACTTTTTTAAATCTCTTGATCTGGACTTGATGATGGGTTGTTTTCTGGACTGAATATTATTTTCCTTTTTATTGCTCTCTTTTCAGGCAGCTTGCACTCCTCTTTTTGCCTTCTCTCTGACTCCATCCGATTTAGACACTTCAGCAGCTTGTCCTTATTTTCTGTACAGGAAAGGTTCATTATTTCAAATGAATAGTTCAACCAGAAAAAAAATAAAACATGCATGCATTCACTCATTCACCAATCTCACCATTCATCTTGAGGATAAGTGCAGGAGAGCTTTCATCCTCGTATTTTACATCAACAACATCCCCCTCATGAACTACAGGTTGAAGAATGTCTTTTCTCTTTACAATGTCCAGAGAGGCATCCATTTCTGTCCATTCAATTAATGCCCACATTTTGTCTATAATGGCAAAAAAGGACTAACATTACAATTTAAAACAGACAGATAGACAAACACAGACAGATAGATAGATAGATAGATAGATAGATAGATAGATAGATAGATATAGAGACAGACAGAGAGATAGACAGATAGATAGATTTCATTTCAATAGAATAGCAACACAAAACCGTTATAACATTGTTGCCATATGTTTCCATGGTAACATATTATACTTAACGTTAACTAAGTTATATAAAGAAATCTTGTTCAGCATTTTATAGTTTTGTTCACTATACACTATTATTCTAATGTGTCTTTTTTACTTTCAAGTATTTTAATTAAAGAAAAATTAAGATTTAATTACCTGATTCACCAATAGATGGCGCAGCTGCTCCAGAGTTCACAGTGTATGACGTGTTTCCTCGAGTGTGTGCGCGAGCAACAAAATAACGGTCCCTTGTAGCAACAGTAACCGCTGTTTAAGGCCAGCAACACAACCGACTTTTTACAGTAAGTGTAACGTTTATTTATTAATATGTTTATTTTAAAGAAAAAAGCTGTATTTAAAGGTGCTGTAGCCAATATTTTACTGTTACATTACCGTCCAAAACAAATAAGCCCGAAAAAATGGTTGCTATGACAACCATAATTTAATTTAATTTAATTTAATTTATGTATTTAGCAGACGCTTTTATCCAAAGCGACTTACAGTGCATTCAGGCTATCGGTTTTTACATTACATTATTTACATTAACCGAGATTGTGCTACAATAATTATGGTTTTAACACTATTGATTAACACTATTGAAATACAGACTCTTATTGGATTCTTCATTTTAGAAGTGACACATTTCATGCCTGGTTTATAAAGTATGCCTGTGCAAACACATTACTTTATCTACCAAACTAATGTAAGTAAGCATACACCTTTAAATCAAGATCATAAGAATAATTGTAGTAACCCTAAAGTCTTAACCTTGTATTTCCTGTTATTGTTACTTTTCGTTCTGTGTCTTAATATGTTAATTTTACACTGTATTTTTTACCTTGCAGTCAGTAACTCTAAAAAGACAATGGAGTATAAGTTGTACCTGCAAAGCAAGAGTACAATTCCAAGTAGCACTAAAAGAAGATGGAGTGATTCCCATAAAGGTACTGGTTTGTGGACAATGTATTGTAATTATTGTAATACTGATTTGAGATGGAACTGAGGATTCTTTTCTGTTGCTTTAGATTATAGGAAAAAGCAATATAAAGCATGGTTGCAAGATCCAGTTCGTCAAGTAAGTACAAAGCTTAAATGCAGCTTAAGTCTCATACCATTATTAGATGTTACATTACTATCATAATACAGCAGAGCTATTAATATCTGGTCCTGAAGGATCACTGCACTGCAGAGTTTAGCTCCAGCCCTGATCAAAACCCACCTGAGCAAGCTGATCAAGGTCTTTAGGATCACTAGGAAATCACAGGTAGATAAGTTTGATCAGGGTTGGAGCTAAACTCTGCAGGGCAGTGTCTGTCCAGGATCAGATTTGAAGATCCCTGTAATATAGTATATCATGACTAAAATGTCTGACACAGAATCATATCATACCACAGTAGGTTGCTATTACAATATTTCAGTTATTCCTACTAATGTGGGCTATCTGTTGACTGGATTATCTATGCTTTGACTGCAAGGAGGATACATCTGACAGTGAAGAAGAGGATTGGAACCAACTCAGCACAACACAAATCTATACTATGGTAAATATATTTATATATTTTCTTCATATGTATATCTTTTTTTTAATTGAGAAATTAGGATGAAATGTCATCTGTTTAGCACTGCTTATACTTAGTTTACAAAAGAACTATAGATTTTTTTCTGTGTGCAGCAGGGAGAATCTGACAGTGAAAATGGACCACAAAACTGGCATATGACGACCCCTGAGGACAACACAGTGAGTAGATTTGCAGTGTCAAAATGTGTAATGTAATAATAAACAGTATATTAGAATGATTTATGAGGATCATGTGACTGGATAATGATGCTAAAATTTCAGCTTTGAAATCACAGGAATAAATTACATTTTAAAATATAGTCAAACAGAAATTATTTCAAAATTGTACTGCTTTTGTTGTTCTTTTAATGAAATAAATGCAGGCTTGGTGAGCAGAAGAGTCTTCTTTAAAAAAAATTACAAATCCAAAAACCTTTGACTGGTAGTGTACCTTTAAGGCATAGTATATGTAGGCAAATTGGGATACAGCCTGTGGTGGTTATATTTGAGCTATACTATTGAATGCTATAATGTACATGTACAGAGTAAGGTATTATGTTTAAATATGAACAATATTTTGTTCCTTGTAGATAGATGCTAAAGCATATGACAACACACCGAATTATGAGGGAGAGAACCCCAAAACAACGCAAGACAAGATCTATCCCACTGCTAAGATTAGTAATGAAGAATCACAACTGGCAATTTTGTGCTATGTTCTTAGGCACACCACAACAAAATCTGCTCTTGGTGACTTATTAGACCTAATTAATCTACATTGCCCAGAAGGAACCAATGGAGCACCAAATAGTCTTTACATGTTTTTGAAGGAATTTGATTATAATTCATTTGAAATTGTGTACATCTGCCCCACATGTCATCAAAACTTTGGTAATGAAATCCCAGCAAATTGTGATTCATGTGGTTCTGAACCAGGGGATAAGAACTCGCTTATTAAATCTGGTGACATTTTCATGAAATTGTCCATAAGAAAACAATTGGAAGAAAAAATGTCAGATTCTGCATTTACAGCAGAACTGAATTACAAATGGACCAGAGTGAAAAGCAGTCCAGACAGCGTTCAAGACATATTTGATGGTGAAATGTATAAAACAGTAGGTCCCCTGAATGATTCAAACCAATTCAACCTTTCACTTACATGGAATGTTGATGGTGTCCCTATTTTTAAGTCCTCTTCTTTTCACATTTGGCCAATCCAAGTAGTAATTAATGAACTTCCCCCAGATATTAGAAGTAAACATGTGCTCCTGGCTGAATTCTTTTTTGCAGTCATTTGTTGAGGAGTGCATTCAGTTAGAGCAGGAAGGTCTAATAGTACAACACAGGGGACAAAGTACACAGATGTATGTGTTCAATCTTGTCTGTGTATGTGACTCGGTTGCTCGTTGCGCTGTCCAAAACACTAAGCAATTTAATGGTGAATATGGATGCAACTGGTGTTATCAGAAGGGAGAAATAGTTGCTAAAGGAAATGGTTTCACTAGGGTGTATGTGTCGCAAACAGGAGATACAAGACCACGCACCCACAGCCAGCATTTTGATGATGCGAAAACAGCAGTCGAAACAGGAACATGTGTTAAGGGAGTCAAAGGGCCATCCCCTTTAATGCTTTTAACATTTTTCAATATAATTCTGGGATTTGCGTATGACTACATGCATGGCATTTTGCTGGGTGTCAGTTGGCAATTAACAACTCTATGGTTTGATTCAAAATATCATGGAGAGAGATGGTATTTGGGAAGAGAAGTAATCAACATTGACAAACGACTACTTGAAATCAAGCCACCAGTTAATATTACAAGACCTCCACGCTCAATAAGGTTGCGCAAATATTGGAAGGCCTCAGAGTACAGGAATTTTCTTTTGTTTTACAGTCTTCCATGCTTGAGTGGCATTTTATCATGTGATTACCTAGAGCGCCTACTACTCCTTGTCCAAGCAACATACTGTCTATTAAAAGATGACATATGTTCTCATGACATAGATGTAGCAGAAAACCTGTTGAAAACTTTTGTGAGCCGATTTGAGCGACTGTACAGCAAATGTCATGTTAGTTTTAATGTGCACATTTTACAGCATGCAGCACAATCAGTACGCAACTGGGGTCCACTATGGTGCCAAAGTGCATTTATTTTTGAAAGCCACAATGGTAACTTACAAAAGTATGGAAGTAAAATAATGACTTATGTCTTTGAAACAAAAAAGCATGCCGAATAGCACTATCTGAAAAAATAATGCTTTGAATTAACAGTTCTTGCATTTTAATGCCTTGTATTTCCAGGGTTTTGCATCTTTATGTCCTGAAATGTAATATAGTTGTTCGTTTAAGCTGTGAATATTTCAATTAAAAATATTTCACACACTTTTTCATAATAAAAAAATCAATAATTCATATTCACGTTCCAGAATTCACTTCCAAAATATTAAATCGGTTAAAAAATACGATGTATAATATTCAACAGGCAAATTTCGGTCCATTTTATTTCACTTCCACAAATTCAGTGGTTAAAATTCGGCAGATAATTCGCCCTTTCACATCCGGGAGCTGCAGGAATAGCAGTAGAGCACAGAGGCATGATCTCTATCTACTGTCAGTTGCTCACCAACAGGTGGCGCAAGCGGCTGTTAAATAAGACCAAAGCAACAGGTGGATTAAGTAATACAGTTACAAAAACTGATCTGCAGAAATTAAGCAAGCGCTAAGTAGAAGTTTTGATTATCGGGGCATGTGGAAAAGCTGATTGTGCGTATGTTTATTTCAACCTCTTTTCTGTTACCAAGTAAGCAGCATTCAAATGAGATTATTATGGTGTTTTACCCAACGCTGAATTACAGAACTAACATTACATCTAAGGAAGACATATATTGCTTTCGGTTGTTTAGTTTGCCTAACTTTGTGTCATGGCTTGTGAGTCGCTGTGCTGTAATACTGGGGATCCCCTCACGTCACACTCCAGGATTCCCCAATGACGAGTAATGCTTCTCAGTCAAATAATACTGTGATATAAGACCTCAGATCTCAGAAGACATTTTATTGATGATTATGCAAACTATATAGACAGTTAAGCAGATGTAAAATATGAACGAACGCTCAAGGTTTCACGCGGTTTCCCTCAGAAATCTGTTAAAGAAAAGAAAACACGTGGCTCAGCGCACTAACAGTGACAGCGATTTAAAGACAAACTCACATCTTACTGATGATGCAAACTATATACAGACAGATGTGGATATGAACGCAAAAAATGAGTTAAAAACAATCTAGGTATATTCTGAAAATGTAAACTGAAGAAATTATTGACGTGCTACCGCACCCAAGGGACCGTCTGACAATTCCACTGACTGGGTTAAAAGGTCCAATGTGTTTTAATTAAAATTCTAAATAACACAGTCAAATTCTTAATCTTGTATTTCTCATAGTGATTTTCTACAGGTGAGATTTTGCCAATACCTCCCTTCATATATTTACAGTATACAATCATTTACATATTAAAGATCCCTGGAAAGGGTTTTCATGTTCCAACAGTTGTAGTACATTGCTAGATACAAGACTGACTTACTAGGGATGGGTGTTTTCCACAAATATCACATTCGACTATTTGAGCTCACAAAAAAAGAACACTCGAATATTCGTTTATTTAAATTAAGTTTAATGAGTCAGACATTTTTCAGCAACATTTGTTTTCGTCATTTTGAACAAGCTTACACACAATAAGCTTGAACATTACACATCGTGTTTTGTAGCTGAAAACCTTTAACAATGCGTGCAAACAAATAAAAGTACAGATTAAAAGCAAAAAAATAATAATAAGTGAACAAAGAAAAAACGTAAAGCAGCCTGCAGCAATTAGGCTATTGTACACTTATTAGGCTATTGTACACTTTTAAACTGTCAGCAAATCTTTTTTGCTTTTTTTTCTATTCTTTCAAATGTTCTTGTTAAGAAATACGGGCATGTAAACATGATTGGGGGAAAGTCGGCACCTTAGTCTGTTAACAATAAGGCCAGCCGCGGAGAAAACGCGCTCTGACGGCACAGACGTTGTCGGGACTCACAAATAACGGTGTGCTAAGCGAATAAGTTTTGTGAAGCGCTTCGTGTTTTCGTTTCACCACTGAATGGGATCCTCATCTGGTGGAATACATGGAATACATGGCTCCAGCAAGAACTGTTCCCACTCGTCTCGGCTGGACTCTCTGTAATCATCGCTGAAGTACTGGCTCAGCCTTTTCCAGCCTTTTCCTACGAGTTGTTATTGCATCCTCTTCATCGTTGGTGATGGCGGCTGCATCCGCACCACTTGCATCAAGGAAAATGTTCTGATAATGTTCAAATAAAGTTTTTTTTCTTAATTCTCTCATGTTTTCATCGAGAAACCTGAGATGTTTGTGCCGAGGGTCTAGGGCAGACGCGAGAAGAGGAGTTTTCACTGTATTCTCCAAGTTAGCGGTGTTTATTCGTTGCTTGAGAGATGCTGCAACAATGTTCTTGAATTCGGTCACTTTCTGTGATTCTCCAAGGCATATTTGAAGTACTGTAGAAGACCGCAGTTCTTAGGGGGCGTTCACTTATCGCGTCTTTTGCATGCTCAAGTTCGTTATTTCCAATGTAGGCGCGCGGTATGCGCGCTCATAATGGAAGCGACGCGGTCGCGATGCGCACGCGGTGCGACGCGCCCGTTTTTTCCAGGCGCGTCCGAACAGCATCGAGTTAAAAACATCTCAACTTTCAGAATGCCACAAGCACACCGCAGGTCATGTGACAAGAACTAAACATTCAGCTTCATCCTTTCCCGTAACAACGTTGAAAGCTCAGCCAAGATGAAGGAACTGCTGAACATAGCTGCTTACTTGGTAACAGCAAAGAGGTTGAAATAAACATACGCACAATCAGCTTTTCCACATGCCCCGATAATCAAAACTTCTACTTAGCGCTTGCTTAATTTCTGCAGATCAGTTTTTGTAACTGTATTACTTAATCCACCTGTTGCTTTGGCCTTATTTAACAGCCGCTTGCACCACCTGTTGGTGAGCAACTGACAGTAGATAGAGATCATGCCTCTGTGCTCTACTGCTATTCCTGCAGCTCCCGGATGTGAAAGGGCGAATTATCTGCCGAATTTTAACCACTGAATTTGTGGAAGCGAATTTGGAAAGTGAAATAAAACGGACCGAAATTTGCCTGTTGAATATTATACATCGTATTTTTAACCGATTTAATATTTTGGAAGTGAATTCTGGAACGTGAATATGAATTATTGATTTTTTAATTATGAAAAGGTGTGTGAAATATTTTTAATTGAAATATTCACAGCTTAAATGAACAACTATATAAAATTTCAGGACTTAACAATGCAAGCCCTGGAAATTCAAGGCATTAAAATGCAAGAACTGTTAATTCAATGCATTATTTTTCAGTTAGTGCTATTCAGCATGCTTTTTTGTTTCAAAGACATAAGTCATTATTTTGCTTCCATACAAAAGCTCTTCCATGGCACCCAGTGCATTTTATTCCAGAGCTATAATGAATGGAAACAGGATTCATTCAAAGGCAAGCACAACCCTGTCAAGAGGAATTAACCATGCAGTTGTAACAGAACAAGGCACAATGGCACTGGTGAGATCATTTGTTGATGTGGGCTTTGATAGAGGCTACACCTTTATTGATCCAGTTATTACAGTAAAGTTTAACCTGGTTAAAGGTAGACAAACGGGAACGGCTTTCCCTGGGATAGTTAGGGAAAATTATATTTCAACTGATGTTAAATTAATCAAGTGCGATGTGATTAGAACAACCTGTGTTTACTTAAGAGATGTGGGACTTGTGCACAATTTACTTTGCATTCAACCCAACAAATGGGAGGTTGATTGATTATTTTTCTACTTCGTATTCATACTCATATTCCATACGAACATTTTTAAACATCTGCCGTTAATACATGTGCAGTAAGAAATAGCTCTGCTTTTATATATGTACACTGATAAATAGCTCTGTTTTATGTATGTACACTGATCTGTTTATACTGTATATTTAGTTATATACAAAATGATAGCTCTGTTTCAAATATATGTAAAAATGATAAATAGCTCTGTTTTATATATGTACACTGTTCTCTGATTTAAATATATGTACAATGATAAATAGCTGTGTTTTTAATATGTACAATGATATTTCTATTTTATATAAATGTACAGTTATAAATGGGATCCTTATGGCCTCCTTATGTGTATAGTAGCCTATATTGAGACTGAACCTGGTTGTATTATAACACTTTTTTAAAATTTTGGATAGTTTGTTAGTATGCAATTTGGAATTTGGAAAATGTATTTGGGCCAGTTGAATGCATAAATATTTTACACAATATGCTTCATTACATTATATTATAAGTATATTATTTTTGAAAAATCCTTTGTAATGTAACAACAGGACTGTAAGGTTCCTGATATCTGTCAAAAAAACAAAACAAAAAAACATTAACATTCTAACAAAACCATGAATTTTACATCCTGAAGGAATCTTATAATTTCTGTAGGATGTTACACAATCAAACAAGACATCAGTGGACATACCTGCAGGAATCATATACAAAATCCTGCAGGAGTGTTATTCCTGCAGGACATAACACAGTCATGCAGGAACAACCCTACAGGACTCCTGCAGGAATGTGCGCTGTCCTGTAGGATTTTTATTCAGTCCTACAGGATCCCTACACATAAAACCAAAATCCTACAGGATTCCTGTAGGTTTTTTTTTTAAGGGGTTGCCTGTGCACTGTCAGGAAGACTTCCACTTTATCCGACCGATGTCTCTACCTTGAACAAGGTGAAGGCAGATTTTTTCAACATTGCAGGATTTCCAAATGTAGTTGGAGCCATTGATGGAACACACATTAGGATTCAAGCACCTTCAACTCATGAGCCATTGTTTGTAATAGGAAAGGCTATCACAGTATTAACGTGCAGGCTATTTGTGATGCCAAACTAAGAGTGCTCAACTGTGTTGCTCGTTGGCCAGGATCAACCCATGACTCTAGAATTTTAGTTTTTCTGTAAAGTTGCTTTGTAACGATTTGTATTGTAAAAAGCGCTATACAAATAAACTTGAATTGAATTGAATTGAATTGAATAGTGAATTCCCAAATTCATGATGCATTTGAGAGAGGAGAATTGCAGGGTGTGCTCTTGGGTGACTCTGGTTACCCACTAAAACCCTGGCTACTCACACCTTTCTTAAATCCAGTCAGTGTGCCTCAAGCTCGGTACAACACAGCCCATACCAAAACAAGAAATGTTATTGAAAGGTGTTTTGGAGTCCTGAAACGAAGATTTCATTGTCTGCATGCAGAGCTCAAAATGAAACCAGAAAAAGTCTGCAACATAATCTGTGCATGCGTTGTTTTGCACAACATGGCAAGGTAATAAATATGTTTTTAACTGTAATTAAAACTCCTAGCTACATATTCGCCAATGATTTTAAATTAAATGAGTAAAATATCATTTTCCATTTAATAGAGATCTTGAACTCCCAGACTTGGAGGATGACCAAATTTGTGAAGAACCCACTTTGGAGATTACTGAGGCAGGAGGAGAAGATGGATCTGGGTGTTACATTCGACAGATGATTGTAGAAAACATTTTCTCAGTTTGACTGAGAAAAATGAAAGAATTTATACTTTCAAATTAAGTGGACATATTATAATTTATTCATTGAGACAATACTTACAAAATATTTGATGCATAGTATCAGTACAATCAGCTGAAATATGATATAATCTTCAAATCACTACACATTAACTTAACACTAAAATTCTTCAAATCTCTTAAATATATCTAAAGATTCAAAATTAAATACCAGTAATTATTAAATAGACAATTGTTTGATTAGTTATTGGACAATGGTCGATGAGATCTATAGTTCATGTCCAAGTTTTTGTAGCTCTAACTTTAGCTTAGTTTTCTCTAATTCTAGTTTTTGTATTTCTAATTTTAGTTTAGTCTCTTCCAGTGTTAATATTTTATATTGTTTTTCAAGTATATTGTTCATGGTTATCTTGCTTGGAGTATCTTTCTGTGTCTCGGTGTCTGAGCCACTTCCCACAGGTGCCATTTGGGTGCTGTCCAAATCGTCATCTTTAAAAATAAATTAAAAAAAGAACAAGAACAACATTAGCAAAATTAGAAAAGTGACAGGCACTGTATTTTTTGTTGTACCTTTTTTCTGGTCAAATGCACTACATGCTACTTCACCCTTTTGTAGTTCATTCATTTTAGACAAAAACACACACAAAACAATTACTTAGCTATGTAAACGGGGACACTGCATAGACTTCTAGTTTTTACTAAAATTAGTGAAACATTGAACAGGTTAAATGGTCTTTATTGATAAAAGTAGTCTGATTATATATAATTTGAAAACACTGTCCTGTAGCAACTAGCCTAGTGATTGCACAGCACTACATGGTATTACAAGTGATTTCCCCTAACCTGTGTCCACTTATTGTATTTTATAATATTTGTATTTTGTCGTTACCGTTTTAAGCAATAAAGTAGCCTACTCGACGCTAGTCGCGTCGTGCCTTCAGCCGTGACTCACAATAGGCTACAGCACAGCCGCTTGTACGTTATTGCTTACTTAAACACTGTTAATCTGTTTTAAACTAAAAACATTGTTGTGAGGAATAGTAGAGTGCTGAAAGATTGAAAGCATAGCTTACCTTCACTTTGTGTTGTTTGGTCATCCTGGCTTGTAACAGGAGCTTCGTCATTTTGAGAGACCAATGTCAGTGTCACCTCGCAGTCAACTAGAAGATAATAAGTGTTACTCAATCTAAAACAGAGCAGTACCCTACAGTGTTTAAAATGAAGCAAAAACAATCACCATCAAAACATTATTACTCACAAGACTGTTTAAAAGAGATGGTCTTCATCCCTCCTGGGGTGGCGCCACTCTTCTCTCTAGAAATATGGCAAATAGTCTTAGTGTTTATACTTGACTAACTGGGGCCCAGGTCAGGAAGCAGACAGACTGGCTAAACCGACCGTCTGCTAGCTGCCTCCTGTCACAGAGGTCAGTTAATTCTCAGCACATAGAGACTTTTTCACCTAGATATCACACTATAGAGACTGTGTCTGTTCCCCGAACTAGAAAATACAAAAAACGTCCAAACCAAGTTAAGATTAACAATTTAATTGAGGTTCAACAAATAAAAAACAGAAGCAATATGGATAAACAAATGGTAAAGCTTGGCTTATTGAATATCAGATCCCTTTCTACGAAAACACTTTTTGTAAATAATATGATCACTGATCATAATATAGATGTACTCTGTTTGACAGAAACCTGGCTAAAACCTGATGATTACATTATTTTAAATGAGTCCACCCCCCAAGATCACTGTTATAAACATGAGCCGCGTCTAAAAGGCAAAGGTGGAGGTGTTGCTTCAATTTATAACAACGTTTTCAGGATTTCTCAGAGGGCAGGCTTCAAGTATAACTCGTTTGAAGTAATGGTACTTCATATAACATTATCCAAAGAAACAAATGTTAATGATAAATCCCCTGTTATGTTTGTACTGGCTACTGTATACAGGCCACCAGGGCACCATACAGACTTTATTAAAGAGTTTGGTGATTTTACATCCGAGTTAGTTCTGGCTGCAGATAAAGTTTTAATAGTTGGTGATTTTAATATCCATGTTGATAATGAAAAAGATGCATTGGGATCAGCATTTATAGACATTCTGAACTCTATTGGTGTTAGACAACACGTTTCAGGACCTACTCACTGTCGAAATCATACTCTAGCTTTAATACTGTCACATGGAATTGATGTTGATGGTGTTGAAATTATTCAGCCAAGTGATGATATCTCAGATCATTATTTAGTTCTGTGCAAACTTCATATAGCCAAAATTGTAAATTCTACTTCTTGTTACAAGTATGGAAGAACCATCACTTCTAACACAAAAGACTGCTTTTTAAGTTATCTTCCTGATGTAACCAAATTCCTTAGCATATCCAAAACCGCAGAACAACTTGATGATGTAACAGAAACTATGGACTCTCTCTTTTCTAGCACTTTAAATAAAGTTGCTCCTTTACGCTTAAGGAAGGTTAAGGAAAACAGTTTGACACCATGGTATAATGAGCATACTCGCACCCTAAAGAGAGCAGCCCGAAAAATGGAGCGCAGCTGGAGGAAAACAAAACTAGAGGTATTTCGTATTGCTTGGCGGGAAAGTAACATATCCTACAGAAAAGCATTAAAACTGCTAGATCCGATTACTTTTCTTCTCTTTTAGAAGAAAACAAACATAACCCCAGGTATTTATTCAATACAGTGGCTAAATTAACGAAAAATAAAGCCTCAACAAGTGTTGACATTTCCCAACACCACAGCAGTAATGACTTTATGAACTACTTTACTTCTAAAATCGATACTATTAGAGATAAAATTGCATCCATTCAGCCGTCAGCTACAGTATCACATCAGACAGTGCACTATAGACCCCCTGAGGAACAGTTCCACTCATTCTCTACCATAGGAGAGGAAGAATTGTATAAACTTGTTAAATCATCTAAACCAACAACATGTATGTTAGACCCTATACCATCTAAGCTCCTAAAAGAGGTGCTTCCAGAAGTCATAGATCCTCTTCTGACTATTATAAATTCCTCATTGTCATTAGGACATGTCCCCAAAACCTTCAAACTGGCTGTTATTAAGCCTCTCATCAAAAAACCACAACTTGACCCCAAAGAACTAGTTAATTATAGACCAATCTCGAATCTCCCTTTTCTGTCCAAGATACTAGAAAAGGTGGTATCCACAGAATTATATTCCTTTTTAGAGAAAAATGGTATATGTGAGGATTTCCAGTCAGGATTTAGACCGTATAATAGTACTGAGACTGCTCTCCTTAGAGTTACAAATGATCTGCTCTTATCATCTGATCGTGGGTGTATCTCTCTATTAGTTGTATTGGATCTTAGTGCTGCGTTTGACACAATTGTTGTCCTTTTACATTATAACAACTTGATGGTTGCTCTGTCAATTCTTCGTCATCAGTTAGGAACCCAGGTGTGCTATTTCATCGCAATCTTTCCTTAGAAAGCCACGTTTCTAGCATTTGTAAAACTGCATTTTTCCATCTCAAAAATATATCTAAATTACGGCCTATACTCTCAATGTCAAATGCAGAAATGTTAATCCATGCATTTATGACCTCAAGGTTAGATTATTGTAATGCTTTATTGGGTGGTTGTTCTGCACGCTTAGTAAACAAACTACAGCTAGTCCAAAATGCAGCAGCAAGAGTTCTTACTAGAACCAGGAAGTATGACTATATTAGCCCGGTCCTGTCAACACTGCACTGGCTCCCTATCAAGCATCGCATAGATTTTAAAATATTGCTTATTACTTATAAAGCCCTGAATGGTTTAGCACCTCAGTATTTGAATGAGCTCCTTTTACATTATAATCCTCTACGTCCGCTACGTTCTCAAAACTCAGGCAATTTGATAATACCTAGAATATCAAAATCAACTGCAGGCGGCAGATCCTTTTCCTATTTGGCGCCCAAACTCTGGAATAACCTACCTAACATTGTTCGGGAGGCAGACACACTCTTGCAGTTTAAATCTAGATTGAAGACCCATCTCTTTAACCTGGCTTACACATAACATACTAATATGCTTTTAATATCCAAATCCGTTAAAGGATTTTTAGGCTGCATTAATTAGGTAAACCGGAACCGGGAACACTTCCCATAACAACCTATGTACTTGCTACATCATTAGAAGAATGGCATCTACGCTAATATTTGTCTGTTTCTCTCTTGTTCCGAGGTCAACATGGCCACCAGATCCAGTCTGTATCCAGATCAGAGGGTCACTGCAGTCACCCGGATCCAGTACGTATCCAGACCGGATGGAGGATCAGCACCTAGAAAGGACCTCTACATCCCTGATAGACAGCGGAGACCAGGACAACTAGAGCCCCAGATACAGATCCCCTGTAAAGACCTTGTCTCAGATGAGCACCAGGACAAGACCACAGGAAACAGATGATTCTTCTGCACAATCTGACTTTGCTGCAGCCTGGAATTGAACTACTGGTTTCGTCTGGTCAGAGGAGAACTGGCCCCCCAACTGAGCCT
Organism: Carassius carassius; assembly: GCF_963082965.1. NCBI lineage: Eukaryota > Metazoa > Chordata > Actinopteri > Cypriniformes > Cyprinidae > Carassius > Carassius carassius. The sequence goes on from NC_081776.1 coordinate 24,567,286, forward strand.
GGTTTCACCCAAGGTTTTTTTCTCCATTCTGTCACCGATGGAGTTTCGGTTCCTTGCCGCTGTCGCCTCTGGCTTGCTTAGTTGCGGTCACTTCATCTACAGCGATATCGTTGACTTGATTGCAAATAAATGCACAGACACTATTTAACTGAACAGAGATGACATAACTGAATCCAATGATGAACTGCCTTTAACTCTCATTTTTGCATTATTGACACTGTTTTCCTAATGAATGTTGTTCAGTTGCTTTGACGCAATGTATTTTGTTTAAAGCGCTATATAAATAAAGGTGACTTTGACTTTGACGATACTGTCCAAGCGGGGTTGATGTGACAGCGGTATGAGACTGTGTATCTTCCCCCACTGTGGTTAACGTCCGCCCGGATACTCCGCTCTCCCTCCCCCCGGGGATTCCCCAAAACATCAGAGATTCGTCTCCGTATATTTCAATGATCATTTCCGTTGTCCTTTTCAATTTAGGAGATGGTCCTCCCCCCGTTGCTGCGTTTTTTCGCTTAAAAATTTCCTTTTTTGCCTCTTGAACCATATTTTTAAACAGTTTTTGAACATCTTTGACGGATCGTGAGACAGATGGGTTGACACTGTTAACTCTTTCCGTAATTGTGGTCCAAGCTTTGTGTTTTTTGCTATTGCCGTTGTAATCGTTAAATTTGTTCATTAAAGTCGATTTAGCAGCATTGTATTCCTCTAATATACAAATATTTTCCGCAAAGGAAAACTGTGACAAGCGTGTACTGTCGGCCATTTTGTTTAAGTTGTTCAGCGTCTTATTTTTCCCACAAATCACTGCGATTTAGACTGTCTTAATAAAGATAGGTGTGAGCTTATTTTATGCAATGGTCTTTCTTCAGTGACTTTAGTTAGTCAGACTATTTCTTAGACACAGTCTTAAGATAATGACTATGTTTATGCAACCGGCCCCTGGTCTTCTCCTGCCAGTGTCTCATAGAATATAGAGGCTTCATTCCATGTCAAATCAGTCAAAATCCAGGAAAATGGTTGCAGCAACATCTCAGATGAAGAGTTTTTCTATATTATGTTTGGGTCCCAAAACCAAGGCCTGTAAAAATATTCATATTTTTGTCAGTCCTTGAGATTTTCATTTTTATAGCATCAAAAACACTATCAGAGAACCATGTTTGGGCATTAATATCTTAAAGTGTTATTCATAGCCTCACCAAACTTTGCAGGATGGAAGACAAACATGTTCTTAAGTATAACTGAACCAAAGTTTGTACTGCATGCCTATTGAGTTTCTACAAGGCCCTAGATTTGGGTAAATGGCTAAACCCCTGATATTGAAGGTATTATAAACTCATTTTCTGCATCCATATCACACTAGCAGGCTGTCAGCGTACATGGGTTTTAAAGCTGAAAATTAGGACATAACCTGACTGGAAAAAAGACTTTTTCCACAAATTTCTTCTTAAATTAAACCAAAAATAAAATCAACATCCCATCGACATTAATTTAAACATACATTGACAAAGAAAGTAATGTTATTCAGTCTCATAATTAATATTGTGTATTTCTGGAGTCTGTTACAAAATGTTATCAAATGTGGTCCGGGTCCTTGATGTAAAAATGTTTGAGAACCGCTGCCCTACATAAACACTTTACATGTTTTTTCAGGGATTGTACCTATCACATTTGGACTGGGAGGACAGTGGCCTGCCTGATGAGCCACACCATGGTGTCACTGTTCCTGAGATGGGCGATGTACTGAGTGATGAACTAAGGGCAGCTATAAATCCCCTGGGACACTCCCAATCACATGGCTCAGACATGTACCTACTTATTGTGCAGTATGTCCAGCACTTACTAGGCTTACAGTAAAACGTACTCAGCAAAGGACCTGATTCAATGCAATTGTAGCACAAATACAAAAAGAACACTTATTTACAGAACAGTGCCCCTGCTAATAACTGGTTTGTAAGAGATGTTACAGTTACACAAATAAATATTTCTGAATCAGTGAGGTGGTCTAATGTTTGATTTTTCTCTGTTTAATCAAATCAGACCAGCAGACATGCCCCGTGTTAGGACTGCCAGCGACAGCAGGAAGCATAGCTTTCCTCAAGTAGTGCTAGCAGCGGACTTTAAGACTTTCAGCTCTCTTAATGTCGTAATGAATGTTCAAACCAAACACATGTAGATTGTATTATTTTTTATTGTAGTGTGAATACAATCTTAAAACATCTGGGGGGTTAGAACAACCAAAAATATATATATATATATCTTTCTCTTTTTTTTACTATGGGGACCTGGTTTTCTCTTTCTTAACCAACAAGTGCAGCTCTGTGAGTGCATCTAAAATGCCTTTTGGGATGAGAACCTGGTTAGAGGCAGCACTAAAAAGAACAGCCTCCTGAAAACACACAAATTCAAGGTAATCCAGGTCAAGTGTTGCTGACTGACAATATGCTGGAGCCGTGTGTGGATTCTCTCTAACATAGTTTGTGCAAGCTTTTCCTAGAGAGAGGGGAAAAGAGGAAAAATGTATGAGGTCAAAAATACTGGTGTAACTGAACATGACCAGTAAAATGTCCAAAAACTACACTTTGCTTTATTCTTAATATCTTCATGACCATTAGTGATAGAGACCTCAAATATTGACACACGATTAATACAAGATTGCGCTTAAAGAAAATGTAATGATTGATATCATATGGATGCAGAAAATGAGTTTATAATACCCTATACTAAATAATATCAGGGGTTTAGCCATTTACCCAAATCTAGGGCCTTGTAGAAACTCAATAGGCATGCAGTACAAACTTTGGTTCAGTTATACTTAAGAACATGTTTGTCTTCCATCCTGCAAAGTTTGGTGAGGCTATGAATAACACTTTGATGCTATAAAAATGAAAATCTCAAGGACTGACAAAAATATGAATATTTTTTCAGGCCTTGGTTTTGGGACCCAAACATAATATAGAAAAACTTTTCATCTGAGATGTTGCTGCAACCACTTTCCTGGATTCTGACTGATTTGACATGGAATGAAGCCTCTATATTCTATGAGACACTAGCAGGAGAAGACCAGGGTTGATTTGGAGGTCCAAACACACCCTTGCCATGAAAAACAGACCGTTGCTATGGACGCGGAACGGACTATTTTCTTTAGCGGAAGCAATACAATCGTTTTTAAAATCAATAAACTCATGTTTATTAAACTCTTTTGTGTCAAATTATTTATTTTGTAGGCAGCAATGTAATAAGCGGATCATGTATAACGAGGCGTTTGTTATTGCGAATAACAACCCCTTCAGGCTGATTTTTCACCAGAAATGACTGCAAACTCACCTGTTGGCCGCTCATCGTGTTCAAAACGTCCCCAACGCTAGCGTTTCTTCTTCTCTTCTGTTTCCATGTCGGTGGCGGCACCAAGCAAGTCGCTAACAGTGCCACCTGCTGTTGTGGAGTGCGAATTACATGACAGTTTACTAGCATGTGTGTGGATCTGAAGGCATTTGCGTGTGGATCAGCAAGGCGGAAAATTAGTGCCAAAAGTCACGTGACAGTTTTTCGTACTTGTAGAATTTGGTTTTGTACTTGAAGGATTTTTTTTTTGTACTTAAAAGATTTTAGTTTGTACTTGGAGGATATTTTTGTCAATGAAGAAATAAGTTTCTTTGTATATGTAAAACGTACTGTATTTGTTTTATAGCTACGTTTTTTATTTGCAGAACAAAATGCATTAGTTTGTGAGTGATGTTTTGTATTTGCAAACCACGCTGAGGTTGTTTGTGAATCGTTGGGTGTGAGTAAAACACTTTTTGTGTGTGTGTGTAAGGTTTTGGCATGATTCTCACTCTATACACAACCCACGCACGCAGGTAACATGATTGTGCATGCATGGTGACCGCAGGTTTAAGTTGAATTTTCACACCTTTTTTCTGCAGGAATTAAAAATAAATGACAAAAAATAAACATGGATTTTGATAGAGCATTGGCATTATGCACAGCCACACTATTTTTACTTTAATCAAATCACCTAAAAACAACACTATACATTATATCCATACAGACCTCTAGATACATTAGACCTCTTGCTTAGCTAAATATCCTAAATCTATCCTTAGCTAAATAGGAAATAATTTATTTTGGTGCAACATGCACGTTCAAAAGTTGTTTTAGTCGTGCAACAGAAAACTCAGATTGGACAGATAGTCTAGCTAGCTGTCTGGATTTACCCTCCAGATATCTGAGGAGCAGTTTACATAAATCGACCATAGCTTAAATTCATTTTAAAGAAAGGTAACAGATCTGGCCGAAAAGAGTGAAATCTGGAGGAATTTCCAATGGCAACTGAGCAATCCCGGAAGTGGAACGTCGTAGATAGACTAATTGTACAGTAACAATTGACTTTCCAATGAAAGACCTGTTTTTGTATCATAAACTTCAGTCCATCACATGCTCTCTTTTGTCCATGAGCCCCTGTCTGTCTCTCCTTCTCCCTCTCTTAATCCTTCTGTTATTGTTGTTAGAAACAATAGATAGGGCTTTTTTTATTTAACGTAGGTAATAAGACACAGGGAAGTAAACGTCTGCATTTTATTTGAATGAGTCTGTTTAAATAAAAGTGCAAATGACATCTCACAGGTGGCTTTGACTTACAACTACATATTTAGCCATTTTCATAAAAAATACGATATACAGTATATCTTTTAACACCATTTAGCCAAAAGAAACACCAAGAAATACATTTTTATCCATATCGCACAGTCCTGCTCCTTACATAGGATTAAACCAAACCACCAAATGAAAACAAATTGGGCACACAAGAAAACCGAAGCAGAGCTGAACTAACAAGATAAACTGTTCTGGTGTTTGTTAAGTTAATGTGTAAATAAATACCTGTCGAGAACTTTGTGCTTGCAGTCCTTTTAATCCCCGCCCCCACACACACACACTCTTGCCAGCTGACAAACCTATAATAAAAAAAACACATGCAAATATATTAAAGGTAAATAGTTGTGAACATTTTACAGATAGAAAAAACTAAGTTAAACCATGGGGTCTAGTTTGCTGCTTTGAAAAACATTGTCAACTCTGACAATTATATGATTAGTCTTGGGATAATTGAAAGATTTGTTTAACTCAAATATCACATATTTTCCAACACATTGAATCAGCAGGAAAATTCAAAATGCAGATAGAATTTGCTGGATCAATATTGAAATGTGTGTGTATATACAACCCGAATTCCGGAAAAGTTGGGACGTTTTTTAAATTTTAATAAAATGAAAACTAAAAGACTTTCAGATCACATGAGCCAATATTTTATTCACAATAGAACATAGATAATATAGCAAATGGTTAAACTGAGAAAGTTTACAATTTTATGCACAAAATGAGCTCATTTCAATTTTGATTTCTGCTACAGGTCTCAAAATAGTTGGGACGGGGCATGTTTACCATGGTGTAGCATCTCCTTTTCTTTTCAAAACAGTTTGAAGACGTCTGGGCATTGAGGCTATGAGTTGCTGGAGTTTTGCTGTTGGAATTTGGTCCAATTCTTGCCTTATATAGATTTCCAGCTGCTGAAGAGTTCGTGGTCGTCTTTGACGTATTTTTCGTTTAATGATGCGCCAAATGTTCTCTATAGGTGAAAGATCTGGACTGCAGGCAGGCCAGGTTAGCACCCGGACTCTTCTACGACGAAGCCATGCTGTTGTTATAGCTGCAGTATGTGGTTTTGCATTGTCCTGCTGAAATAAACAAGGCCTTCCCTGAAATAGACGTTGTTTGGAGGGAAGCATATGTTGCTCTAAAACCTTTATATACCTTTCAGCATTCACAGAGCCTTCCAAAACATGCAAGCTGCCCATACCGTATGCACTTATGCACCCCCATACCATCAGAGATGCTGGCTTTTGAACTGAACGCTGATAACATGCTGGAAGGTCTCCCTCCTCTTTAGCCCGGAGGACACGGCGTCCGTGATTTCCAACAAGAATGTCAAATTTGGACTCGTCTGACCATAAAACACTATTCCACTTTGAAATAGTCCATTTTAAATGAGCCTTGGCCCACAGGACACGACGGCGCTTCTGGACCATGTTCACATATGGCTTCCTTTTTGCATGATAGAGCTTTAGTTGGCATCTGCTGATGGCACGGCCGATTGTGTTTACCGACAGTGGTTTCTGAAAGTATTCCTGGGCCCATTTAGTAATGTCATTGACACAATCATGCCGATGAGTGATGCAGTGTCGTCTGAGAGCCCGAAGACCACGGGCATCCAATAAAGGTCTCCGGCCTTGTCCCTTACGCACAGAGATTTCTCCAGTTTCTCTGAATCTTTTGATGATGTTATGCACTGTAGATGATGAGATTTGCAAAGCCTTTGCAATTTGACGTTGAGGAACATTGTTTTTAAAGTTTTCCACAATTTTTTTACGCAGTCTTGCACAGATTGGAGAGCCTCAGCCCATCTTTACTTCTGAGAGACTCTGCTTCTCTAAAACAAAGCTTTTATAGCTAATCATGTTACAGACCTGATATCAATTAACTTAATTAATCACTAGATGTTCTCCCAGCTGAATCTTTTCAAAACTGCTTGCTTTTTTAGCCATTTGTTGCCCCCATGCCAACTTTTTTGAGACTTGTAGCAGGCATTAAATTTTAAATGAGCTAATTAAGTGGATAAAAGTGTAAAATTTCTCAGTTTAAACATTTGCTACGTTATCTATGTTCTATTGTGAATAAAATATTGGCTCATGTGATTTGAAATTCCTTTAGTTTTCATTTTATTAAAATTTAAAAAACGTCCCAACTTTTCCGGAATTCAGGTTGTAGATATATATATAAGATCTCTGCTGTATTACTGTGTTGCATATATCTTCTTGCATAAAATGCACCTGCAGACACTGGTGTGTCTCCTTACCAGGAAATTAACACGCCTAATCTTTCAGACCCATATCACCCTGACTGACTCGCAGACAACAAAAACTCCTGCTGTTCGGATGTTGCTATTCCAACATTTTAATTAAAAGAAATACACTTATCTTTGATTATTGAATTGATTATTGAAATTATCGAAAGATTATTGTTTGATCAGAAATAAGAATTTTATTATAATAAGTGAAACTTAAGTTACCTAAGACATCACCTACTGCTGCAGATGTGTACTGAAGTGAAAAGTGGAAATTATTAGACTTGTTTTGCAGTTAGAACACTCTATTGGCATTAGAGGTGGAAAACTTATTACCAAAGTTTCGAATTTGTTTTTCTCTAGAAGAGAAGCCTCCTCCCTCTTGAACTCTTTCAAGGTGTCAATCTTGCTTATCTCAATCCTAGAGTAAGGTACATTCCTCTGGAATTTTTTGACCTCATCAGTGAGAGCAACAAGCTTTGTAAGCACTATTTTCTGGAATTCTGTCAATGAGAAATTAAGAAAAAAATAATTACTCACTATAATCTTGGTTCTCAGGTAACAGCAAGGCATTTCAGCCTTTCAGTAAAAGAGTGCTCTCTAGCAATCCCAGAAAATGTATTTGAATTATCATTTAAAAATTTAAATGAATTTACTATTCAATTAGTTACTTAACACTTTATTCAACAGGGAAACCTTAACCCTGTATTTGACAAATCAGTTCTAAAAAGAATGCAATGTTATAATACATCTGGGTGTCACATGAAAATATTCTTGTACTTACTCGCTTCTGATAGGGGGAATGTGGTTGGCACAGCCCTATTATAAATGGACCTTGCATGTGAAAGGCCTAAGCAGGAAAGAAAAAAGTGTGTGTAGCGATAAATATATTTAGAACATTTGTACAATGTGCCTCATTGAGTGATACAACCAATGACATTCACTAAACCACCAACACAATCCATACCACCAACATTAGTCAGTCCAGTAGCAATAGTATTCATGCAAATTTAACATTCAATTCACGAGTTCACACTTACATATAATTAGCTAAAGTATTATAATGCATATTTGGCGTGCTGTCCGGGGAAGGGGCTCCGAGCTCGGGAATGGCCCGAACCTAGAGTACCCCCCAAAAAGCTAAAGAGCAGAGGACAGCCGCAGAACTAAAGACCCCCCCAAATGAGTGCCGCGTTGGCGGGCTGGCATCTCGAGAAAGGGTCTGAATGTTTGTTTGGCCAGTGGGCCCGTGATGGCGGCTCACTGTACCTGGACTGACAAGCCCTGCTGGCCTGCAATGGGGAGCAATTGTAATTTGGATCCTTTCTCCGCTGTGAGACCAATGCTCGCTGGACAGAAAGAGAAAACAGGAAAGAGGAAAATGAGAGCTTGACCGGGAGATTTTCCCATACTGCGTCCGCTGTGAGACCCAATGCTCGCTGGACGGAAGAGAAAAGGTAAGTGCTCTACCGGGAAAGTTCTCACTGCGTCCGCTGTGAGACCAAATGCTTGCTGGACATAAAGAGAAAACGGGAAAAAGGGAAATGAGAGCTAGACTGGGAGATTTTCTCACACTGCGTCCGCTGTGAGACCCAATGCTCGTTGGACGGAAGAGAAAAAGTAAGTGCTCTACCGGGAAAGTTCTCACTGCGTCTGCTGTGAGACCAAATGCTAACTGGACCGAAAGAGAAAACAGAAAAAAGGAAAATGAGAGCTTGACCGGGAGATTTTCTCATACTGCGTCCGCTGTGAGACCCAATGCTCGCTGGACGGAAGAGTAAAGGTAAGTGCTCTACCGGGAAAGTTCTCACTGCGTCCGCTGTGAGACCAAATGCTCGCTGGACAGAAAGAGAAAGCGAAAGTGCTCTACCGGGAAGTTCTCGCTACGTCCGTTGTGAGACCAAATGCTCGTTGGACAAAAAGAGAAAAAAGGAATGAGGAAAATGAGAGCTTGACCAGGAGATTTTCTCATACTGCGTCCGCTGTGAGACCCAATGCTCGCTGGACGGAAGAGAAAAGGTAAGTGCTCTACCGGGAAAGTTCTCACTGCGTCCGCTGTGAGACCAAATGCTCGCTGGACAGAAAGAGAAAACGGGAAAGAGGGAAATGAGAGCTTGACCGGGAGATTTTCTCACATTGCGTCCGCTGTGAGACCCAATGCTCGCTGGACGAAAGAGAAAACGTAAGAGCTCTACCGGGAAAGTTCTCACTGCGTCTGCTGTGATGCGGGTTTATATATATATATATACTCCTGCGGGAGCAGGCGCTGCTGTGGCAGTGGGGAGATACAGAAAAGGCTCCTGCGGGAGCAGACACTGCTGCGGCAGTGGGGAGGTACGGGAAAGGCTCCTGCGGGAGCAGACACTGCTGCGGCAGTGGGGAGATACAGAAAAGGCTCCTGCGGGAGCAGACACTGCTGCGTCAGTGAGGAGGTACAAGAAAGGCTCCTGCGGGAGCAGACTCTTCTGTGGCAGTGGGGAGATACGGGAAAGGCTCCTGCCGGAGCAGGCACTGCTGCGGCAGTGAGGAGGTATAGGAAAGGCTCCTGCGGGAGCAGATACTGCTGCGGCAGTGGGGAGATACGGGAAAGGCTCCTGCCGGAGCAAGCACTGCTGCGGCAGTGAGGAGGTATAGGAAAGGCTCCTGCGGGAGCAGATACTGCTGCGGCAGTGGGGAGATACGGGAAAGGCTCCTGCGGGAGCAGAGACTGCTGCGGCAGTGGGGAGATACGGGAAAGGCTCCTGCGGGAGCAGACACTGCTGTGGCAGTGAGGAGGTACAGGAAAGGCTCCTGCGGCAGCGGACACTGCTGCGGCAGTGAGGAGGTACAGGAAAGGCTACTTGCTGCGGCTGCTGTAGATGTTGGCTGCGGGAAGAGTAAAAAGGGTTAGTAACATTTGATGGGGCAAGCTAAAAATGAATGGGTAGCCTACTGTGTTACCAGCTTAGCAATTGGTTGCCTGATTTGACAATTCCTCAAGCCTTGTCCACATTATTATGTTCCTGGTGGAAAAGCATCTTTCCTCTCATTTGGCCTCCGGGCTCTTAGGCGGTCTCCAGGGCGGATACGTTTGGTAGGCTGTTTTCACGTTGTAGTATGGACTGTGGAAACAGAGGCTTTTGGAAACGATGAAGCATGTTTAGTCTTGTAAGACATTGTACTGAAAGACATGATTATAGCAGTAACGTACCAGTCACCCCCCATTTTTGGCATGGAGACAGAAATTACATACCCAAAATAAAATTGTTTCTGCTCATGATTCTTTCTGACTACATACATGATCAACATTTGTCCACGAGCTGACACTACGACGTTTACCGTTCAGGAATAGGAATCGTTTTCCTGACATAATGTACTAAATAACTGTCACTAAAATGATGTTTTATCGAAATATTGGTCAAATATCGAAGCCAGAGTCTTTAGACTTTCAATTGATGCACGGTTTATCCATATCAAGTAAGAGAGTGATGTTTAAAGTGCTGTGGAAGTGAAACGATAATAAACTGGGGCCGTTGGGGATGCTTGCAAGCAAATGGGTTAATAGCAGTTATGTGCTATTCGCTTCCAAGTGGTTTCTAAAGATATTTACTTGCCTGTTTTTCGTATTACGGTCCTGAAAAGGTGACAGTAATTTTACTCACACTTGCTATCCTGAGTCAAAACACGAGGGCAGATGCATTTTAGATGAATTTTGAGTGACCACACCAGTGAATGGAGAAATAGGTCCCTAAATAATTTGGTCCTGGCAGAAAACTTGCATGGAAATTAAAATTTTAAATTAAATGAAGCATTTAGCCGATGGTTTTATCCAGCGACTTACGGTGCATTCAGGCATTCAAACTTTAGCCGCGAACCTGCTTTTAGATGCAACACTTTGGATGCCAACTGCCGTAAAAATCCAATGAAGAAGAAGAACCTGCTTTTAGCGTCTTCGCCTGAAAATGTATTGTTAACGTCGCGCGGTCAACGCCGCTGGAGGAAGCGGCTTCAAACTGCCACTCGGCCGGAACGCTGGGGTGAAAGGCTGAGCCGCGGCGGGAAGTGAGAGAGGCTTGCTGCGGTGAGAACTGGGGTGCGGCCCAGGCTGGTTGGATTCCAGCTCGAGGAGAGCTCGGTCTCGGGCGGCACGATCATTGTGTCGAGAGGGGCGAGTTCGGAGCTTGCCCAGTCTATTGGCCACGACTTGTGGCTTGGCGAGGAGAGCAGCTGTCGCGATGACGCTTAATGCTGCTCAACGGCCGTGTTTGGCTGGGTAGGAATGATCGCAGGTCCGGCAAAAGCAGCAGGTCTTATAAATCCCCGGTGTAGCTCTCTTCGTTGGTACGAAAATTGGGTCTGTGGTAAGGTGACAGACAAAGCGAACCAGCATGCTGATAAACCATCAATGGAGACAGGTAGGCTAATTCAGCTGTATTTATACCCTAAGGTTGATTATCTTAAGTGGTTCCACCTGTGCTAATTAGGCTAAGTATCTGACGTGCTTCTCCCGAACCTTGTCATGAAACTACATTAAGACAAGCCAAATGTAACTGGCAATACTCACTACTACTTGAACTGTCCTGGCCCACGGACCTGGATGAACCTGTGCAACACAAATGTAGCCATTATCAATATTGCTAATGACCTATGCTGATTTGATATTCAATAAGACAAGCCAACTGCGACTGGCTATACTTACAACTACTTGAACGGTCCCGGCCCACGAACCTGGACCTGGACGAACCTGTGCAACCCAAAACTGAAACATCAGTTTGTTATGATCAATAGTGTTAGTTACCTGTATGCGGATTTGATCATCTAAAAATGAAAAGATAAACTCACCACTAGTTGACCTGTCGTGGCCCACAGACTTGGCTGTACCTAAGCAATGCAGAGAAGAAACATCAGTCGGAAACATCAGTCAAGTCATTATCAATAGTCCTAGTGACCTAGTGCCTGCAATGTTCAGCAATGAAAGGCTATACTCACGACTAGTTGACCTGTTGAGGCCCGCAGAACTGGGTGTACCTAAGCAATGCAGAGCAGTCAGTCATTATCAATAGTGTTAGTTACCTGCATGCTGATTTGATATTCTAAAAATGAAATGTTTAACTCACCACTAGTTGACGTGTCGAGCCCTGCAGACCTGGCTGTACCTAAGCAATGCAGAGTAGAAACATCAGTCAGTCATTATCAATAGTCCTTGTGCCCTGCTTGCAATATTCAGCAATGAAAGACTATACTCACAGCTAGTTGACTTGTCCTGGCCCACAGACCTGGGTGAACCTAAACAAACCAAATTGTACACTAAGTAGACATTGAAAACGCCTCTTTTACCGCCGCACGTACCGCGGCGGCGGCGGTATAAAGTGCATTTGCAGCTTTTGACCGCTGAGTGGCGCTTTAACCACAAGTTATCAGCCTCAATGATGTGTTACATTTGACTGCTTCAGTCAGGTAAAATGAAAGAAAAACACTATAGTTTAAATATTTAATATTTAATATTCACAGATGAAAGTTTGGTATTTATGAAGTTATGTGCATTTCTTAGAACGAATTCAAGCAGGATAAATGTTAAGCCTGTGTCTGAGTCTGTGCTTATATTTTCTAAGCTACATGGTATTAAACCATATTTTAGATTTGACACATTTAAAAGGTGTGCTGTATTATTTATATTATATTAATTATCCGTTATATTATTCAAAAGAAATTGTGGTTTACTTTGCATCGGAGCATTAAAAGTGGTAGCCTATTTTAGGGGGGTAGGCTACATGGATTTATATGCAAGATGTCAATATTTTAATATATTATGCCTATATTTTAATTAATATTTTAAATATAAATATATTTTTTCCTTTAATAAAACAACATGCATTTTTGTTATTCGTTACCTGTCGAACTTGTTTTGTAAAATTTCTTTGTCATTTGAATATTGATTTAAAAATCAGTTTAAATCATAAATCTGATTTTTTCTTTCTAAAAAAAAAAAAAAAAATGATGTTACCCTACTTTAAAAGCAAGTAAAGAAGGTTCCCTTTAAAATCACTTTAGTTGTCAATTACTAAAGGTTTTTTTTTTATATCGTGTGAATGTTGTTGATTATAATGAGAGAACTTGAGTTTAATCGTGAGGACGTTTTATTAATTCTTTAGAGTTTCAAAGATTTAATCGTGCCGGTTTAATTTTTCTTGTTTTAGGCAAATTAGGCCTAAATAATGGGAACGAAATTATACAGTGCTTCACGTTTATACATGCAACAATTTCTTAATCAGTTTACAGACAAATGTCTTTTTCCCAATAAGTTATGTCAAAATAAAGGACAGGTAACGAATAACAAAAATGCATGTTGTTTTATTAAAGGAAAAAATATATTTATATTTAAAATATTAATTAAAATATAGGCATAATATATTAAAATATTGACATTTTGCATATTAATCCATGTAGCCTACCCCCCTAAAATAGGCTTCCACTTTTAATGCTCCGATGCAAAGTAAACCACAATTTCTTTTGAATAATATAACGGATAATTAATATAATATAAATAATACAGCACACCTTTTAAATGTGTCAAATCTAAAATATGGTTTAATACCATGTAGCTTAGAAAATATAAGCACAGACTCAGACACAGGCTTGACATTTATCCTGCTTGAATTCGTTCTAAGAAATGCACATAACTTCATAAATACCAAACTTTCATCTGTGAATATTAAATATTAAATATTTAAACTATAGTGTTTTTCTTTCATTTTACCTGACTGAAGCAGTCAAATGTAACACATCAGAGAGGCAAAACTGACGTCTATTTGCGAAAATGTGCTTTGATGCGCTTGTTTGATAACTTGTGGTTAAAGCGCCACTCAGCGGTCAAAAGCTGCAAATGCACTTTATACCGCCGCCGCCGCGGTACGTGCGGCGGTAAAAGAGGCGTTTTCAATGTCTACTTAGTGTACAATTTGGTTTGTTTAGGTTCACCCAGGTCTGTGGGCCAGGACAAGTCAACTAGCTGTGAGTATAGTCTTTCATTGCTGAATATTGCAAGCAGGGCACAAGGACTATTGATAATGACTGACTGATGTTTCTACTCTGCATTGCTTAGGTACAGCCAGGTCTGCAGGGCTCGACACGTCAACTAGTGGTGAGTTAAACATTTCATTTTTAGAATATCAAATCAGCATGCAGGTAACTAACACTATTGATAATGACTGACTGCTCTGCATTGCTTAGGTACACCCAGTTCTGCGGGCCTCAACAGGTCAACTAGTCGTGAGTATAGCCTTTCATTGCTGAACATTGCAGGCACTAGGTCACTAGGACTATTGATAATGACTTGACTGATGTTTCCGACTGATGTTTCTTCTCTGCATTGCTTAGGTACAGCCAAGTCTGTGGGCCACGACAGGTCAACTAGTGGTGAGTTTATCTTTTCATTTTTAGATGATCAAATCCGCATACAGGTAACTAACACTATTGATCATAACAAACTGATGTTTCAGTTTTGGGTTGCACAGGTTCGTCCAGGTCCAGGTTCGTGGGCCGGGACCGTTCAAGTAGTTGTAAGTATAGCCAGTCGCAGTTGGCTTGTCTTATTGAATATCAAATCAGCATAGGTCATTAGCAATATTGATAATGGCTACATTTGTGTTGCACAGGTTCATCCAGGTCCGTGGGCCAGGGGGGTATTCCAGAAAGCAAGGTTAACTTACCATTTGGTAAATCATAACCTCTGGGTTGATTTACCCCAAACCCGCATACCATGAGTATGTCGGTTCCAAAACACCTGAGAAGAGTAAGTTTAATCAACCTCCTACTGGTTACCCAGAGTTAATGCGCGTGCATAAAGGCATTTTCAATGGATCGCCGATTTCACGAGTCAAAATGGAAAATGACAACGAAAAAAAAAGAGCGGCATACTTTACTGAGGCGGAGTTGGAGGTTTTAATGCACGCATACGAAGAATTCAAGCCAATAATAATGAAAAAAAGCAATACGGCTGCATGGGCTAAAGAAAGAGAGTTGGCTTGGCAAAAAATAACGGACAGAGTAAATGCGTGAGTGTATTAAATTGCAAATTTTATATTGCCTTTATTATAGTGCACAATAATTAAACACCCCTTCCGCATCCTTTTGACTGTTAAATCACTACGAAAGCATTTGCTTTTCCTGCCATTCATTTCTTCAGATTAAAATAGTGTATATTGACTAGGAATATATGGTTTCTTATTTAATAAGGTGTAATCCTTCTGGAGCCAGAAGAACTTTGAGCCAAGTCAAAATGAAACACAAAAACATTCTGCAAAAAGGTAATATTTGATTACACAATTACTGAACTATTTATTAAACATGATTTAGTATATTCTTTCTGTCATGTAGCTAATAGAAAGAAGGCTGAAGCCCGTCTAACTGGCGGGGGCCCACCACCACCTCCCCTAACCCCATCTGAGGAGCTGGCTCTGTCCCTTAATAAAGGGCGACCAGTGGTTGCTGGCATTCCAGGGGGCACTTCATCACACACACCATGCACCACAAGTAACATGGTGACATGTAAGTTTGCCACTGTGATTTGTTCTCATTATGACTTAATAAATTACTCTCTGTCACTTATAAAGGCTTTTTGAACATGCTTAACGTTTTTATGCAGGCTTACATTATTTAACTACATATGATGTATAGGCTACTGTGGTCTTAGTTATATTGCTTTGATATTTTTTCCTGCATTATTGGTTTCTCTTTGATAATATTGAAAATTGTATGGGTTGTATTTTCTTATAGATACTGACAGAGGGATTGTATTATTGGACCCTACAGAAAGAACACAGTCTGTCACAGCTGTAAGTGTTTTGTTGTCAGGTACCTTTAGTTGCTTTTAGATATTTTTTATGTTTATTTTTGCCAGATAATGTATACTTGCATATTTCCACTTAAGGATGAAGATGACGATGAAGAGACCACATCTGCTGTGACAGAAGTGGACAATGCTGGTAGATCCACTGAGGTATGATGCACACCATTATAATGTATGCCCCCTTTTTACATTAGAGTAACAAACTGTCATTGTCCTTTCACAGTACATACCTGGGGATTTGCCCACAGATGAAGGTCCTTCAACCTCAATGCACAATCTAACCAGAGTAAGAATTTGAGTGCAGTTGTCCATATTTTACTTTTATTGTCTGACAGAATCTCATTCATTAAACTTTTTTTGCCTTCCTAGTTGCCAGCAAAGGAGCTGTATAAGGTCCATCTTCAAAAACAAATAAGAAAAAGTGACATGGAGATGGACCTTATACAGCTTCAAATTAAAAAAGCAAAACTTGAAATTGAATTACTGGAGCATCGCCTTAAGGTGAGAACTTCTGATTAATCTGTTGCATGTTAAAAGTGTTGTGTATATAAAGCATTGTAATAAAAAAACAACAAATTTTATTTCAAGCTTGTTTTGCTTCATTTTATTTCATTTTTACTTTCATTGTTTTGCAGGAAATCAAGAAATGAACTGCAGAGCAGACCAGTGCAAACATTTTAATAAAAGTAATTTTGACAAATCCTGTCTCTCAATAGTCTTCCATCTCTGTTGTGTGCAAAACCCTGTTGGGGTTCCTCTGGGCCATCTTCCTCAATCCAAGGAGGGTGGCTCTCTCCTCTTATAGTGGCAATGTTGTGAAGCACAACACAAGCCACTATGATGTCGCATGCCCTCTCTGGACTGACCCGGAGCCCACGCAGACACTGAAACCTAGACTTCAGGATCCCTATGGTCATCTCCACCTTGGCCCGTGTTCGGCTGTGAGCCAGGTTAAAGCGGGTCTGTGGTCCGGGATCAGGTTCAGGGTAGGGTGTCATTAAATAGGGCAGACAAGGGTATCCTCTGTCCCCCAGCAAGTAACCATTGTACTGTCCTGTAATGATTCAAGTGTACAATACAAATATAGTAAAAAAAAAAAAATTATACAGCAAAACATACCCTCCTGAAATGCCTGACATAATGATGACTCGCGTAAAATTCTGGCATCATGCACAGATCCTGGCCATTTTGCCTCCACATTAGTAATGATGTGGGTTGCCTCACATATTACCTATAGTTAGTGGGAAAAAGTAATGAGTTTAATGATTTTAACAAGACAAAAAATTAGGAACACAAAATGAAATTGTTACCTGCACATTGATACTATGAATGGATTTCCTATTAACATAGTCTCCCTCATTTACTGAAGGAGCTTTAATAGGAATGTGTGTGCCATCAATGCACCCAATTACATTTGGAAATCCTGAAATAGAAAGTCATATATGGAAGTTTAAAGTGTGTGTGTGTGTGTGTGCAGGATGAATACATGTATAGATATAAATAGTATGACTACATATTTAATATGCGTCATAGATTTTACTACAAAGGACAAACCTGCCACTCTGTGGAATTCCTCTTTAATAACACGCAGAGGTTTATGGCCAGGGAACTGTACAAATGTGTGTAAGAATCGTTTAAGTGCCTGACATACTGTGCGAATGGCTCTACACACAGTTGCCTTTCCCACATGCTCTGCATCGCCCACATTGTACAAAAAATGCCCTGACGCGAAAAACCGAAGTGATATGCACAGAATGTTCTCTGTTCTAAGCGCAGACCCGCGGTTTGTGACATTTGCAATATGTGGTCTCAAGAGATGTTAAATAAATTAACGAATCTTTTGAAAATCGATAACGCTCTTTCAAATAATCATTAGGAAATGAAAATACATCAATTCGCGGTCTTATAACTCTCTCCCGGCGAAAAAAACCTCGTATAATTTGTGCCTCCACGTCCACAGGATCGTCATCAAAAGGGCACGCCATACTCAGTAACCTTCTGAAACAAACTAACCCTGGAACATAACCTGCTACCGAGCAGGTTATCTTCAGAGAGTAAGTCCCTATGGTTACATACATACCCAGAAAGTTACCTCCATTTTTGGAACCGAAAGTTGAGGTTATCCACTAACTTACCCTTAAACTTACCCGGGTATGTCACATAACCTGCTTTCTGGAATACCCCCCAGGACAGTTCAAGTAGTAGTGAGTATTGCCAGTTACATTTGGCTTGTCTTAATGTAGTTTCATGACAAGGTTCGGGAGAAGCACGTCAGATACTTAGCCTAATTAGCACAGGTGGAACCACTTAAGATAATCAACCTTAGGGTATAAATACAGCTGAATTAGCCTACCTGTCTCCATTGATAGTGATGGCAAAATCGAGGCCTCGTGAACCAAATGTGCCATATTGTTTCGAGGCTTCGAATCAATCCGACACCCGTCTCAACGGTGACACCTAGTGGTCACTTGCAGGTGTTGATCTGAAACAACCTGAAACAAAAAATGTGTTGTTTTTTTATTATTATAATGTTCTAATATGTGAAGCTTGTAACCTATAGGCTCCTCACTGTGCATAATGTTATTTTGGTCATGAAAAATGAATATTAATAAAAGAAATCAAGCCACAATGTCTCACTTTTTTTAGAGATTTTTATTCAAAAATATTAATTTATCTGCTGTGGAAGGACTTAGCCTACTTCTTTTTTTACAGATAATTTCTCCAGCCTTTGAAAAAATCCTCTCACAAGGGACACTTGTTGCTGGCATACAAAGATATTTTTTTGCAAGGACATACAAATGAGGAAAGATTACTGCTCTCTCTTTCCAGTAAGTTAGTGGATCATGAGTTCTGGGCAAATTACGCATCGTTGATGTATTTTTTCACTTCCACTGTGGCATCAGCTGTAGCATTGTGTATCATCTTGGTTTGATGGATGCGAGTATCAAAAAGTTCCCATAAACTGTCCTGTGTTTCTACTGGTGTTGATGTTGATGGTGATGATGATGATGATGGGTGCGATGTTGACATTTCTGGGTCTGAATAAAAATGAAAACAGCAATTAGTAACAAATCCTAAACTGACGGCATATATGAAGGATATATTATATTACATGATTCAGATTACATAACATAACACAGACTGAAACTGCTCACCAGGATTTGTGTTTGAACGCATCAGTGAAGCACACTCCAGTGTGATATGCTTTTCAGCTTCCTGGGCTTTGGCAGCATTTCCAAATGCCACATTTTTGAACCTTGGGTCCAGCAGTGTAGCCAGTGCCAAGGCTCTAAAACTCTCATAACCTCCACATCTGGAGTGCAGACCTTCTTGCAGATGTGAGCCTATGAGCCAAAACAGGAGAAACACATATTTATAATAATGACAATAATATGACAGTTATGGCCAATCACATGGGTAGTATGGTCACTGTGGCCTACCTAATTGAACAGTTGATTCCTGCGTTGCATTTCCTTTTTTCTGTGCAAGCTTGTGCTGCAACATCCTGTACAGTGGTATAAGCTTTGAAGCAGACACTCTCTTTTCCTCTGACATCTCTGTTGTTGCGAGTTTGAATGGTTGCAGTATTGACAATGATTGTTGAATAATGTCATAATCAATACTTGTCAGGGGAGCAGTATCATTGTTTAAGTTGGAAAGTGCAGCAGCCACTGGTTCACGTTGGTCATACAAGCGCTGTAGCATGTCAAATGTGCTGTTCCATCTCGTGTCAACCTCCTGTATCAGTTTCAGAGTTGGTCTTCCCATCAAGCTCTGCATCTCCACAAGCTTGTCCTTTGCTTTGCAGCTGGATCTGAACAACCCCACTATCTTTCTTGCCTTCTGGCGTATTTCATTGATGACTGGGGTTTGATCTAGTGCCTTTTTCACAATCAAATTTAAAGTATGAGCAAAACATGGGACATGGCGAAGGTGGAGTAGCTGGGCACTTAGGATCATGTTAGATGCATTGTCAGTCACCATGCACTGAACTTTGGAGGTTATTCCCCACTCAGCCATTAGCAAGGCTTTAGCCTCCATGAGATGCTGGGCTGTGTGGGTTTGGTAAAACCTCCTTACACCCAGTACAACAGTTGCCATTTTTGCCTCTGGTGTTATGTAATGGCAAGTCACACCAAGATATCCATCCATATTAATGGAGGACCACATGTCAGCTGTAAGGCTAACAAATTCGGCCTTTTGTAGGTCCTCCATTGTCTTCTCCTTGGCTTTGTTGTACTTTTCGCTGACCATTATTTTAAGCACCTTCCGGGATGGGAGGACATAGCTTGGATCAAGCTTGTTCACAAATGCCCTGAATCCCTCATCGTCCACGATGGTGAAGGGCTGCAGATCCTTCACCACCATGTTTATAAGAGCCTCATCCAATTCCCTCTGTCTGAATTTTAAAAGAGAAGACAAAACATACTTTCAGACAAATACATTGGAAAAATACAGCTTCAATTAGTGCACATCTATTAAAAGTATAGCCTACTGGTTCATTATTTGGAAACCTTCCAGTGTTTATAATCAGTGCTTTATATAACTTATAAACTTTATAAACAATGTCCCAAAAGGTTGTAATTATATTTCAATTATAATTATATCCCAAACAATGCATACCTTGCTTAGATGGCCCAGCAGTGTCAGTAGCAGGCCTAGGTACAGGGGGAATGCCATCCTCTGCACCCTGCAAAATGGCAGGATGAGTGCTCCTCAAATGGCGCATCATGGATGATGTATTGTTGCAGTAGGCTAGCTGCCAATCACAATACACACATCTCACTTTATTTGGGGTTTCTAAATGGAAATGCTTCCACACCACAGATGTAAGGCATCTCTTCTGGGGAGCTTCCATTTTATCTATCTATCCAAATCTATCTATCTATATATGAATCGATCTATGTATCTAGATATGTATCTATAATCTATGTATCTATATATGTATCTATCTATAATATATGTATTTATATATGTATCTATAATCTATCTATATATGTATCTATCTATAATATATGTATTTATATATGTATCTGTAATCTATCTATATATGTATCTATCTATTAATCTAGCTGTCTATATATATTTATATCTATGTATCTATTAATGTGTCACTATATGTATACTCTGTCTGTCTCTCAGTCAATGTGTTGTGTAAATTTAAATGTAAGTCTAAATTGCCTATAACTAATCAAATCGCACTATGTCACTATATCACCAAAAATCCGCTATCTCAAAGTCAAACTCCTCTCACAAAAACCCACGAGGTCAAAATGCGTTTATTTCACTTTTATACAGATGTGCGATTGTGTGGTCTGTTCCCGACCGTTCCAATCAAACGCTGATTCGGCGGACCACACCTGATGAAACAATTAGTGAAACACTTCGAGGCTTCGTTTGGTCATAGTCACGTGACATGGGTGTTTCGAATCACGATTCGGATCAGTGTTTCGACACATCTGCGCTTCGGGATCTCGCAAAGCTTCGGAACGACTGTTTCGCTTCAGCCATCCTTACTGCTCTCCAAGCCACAAGTCGTGGCCAATAGACTGGGCAAGCTCCGAACTCGCCCCTCTCGACACAATGATCGTGCCGCCCGAGACCGAGCTCTCCTCGAGCTGGAATCCAACCAGCCTGGGCCGCACCCCAGTTCTCACCGCAGCAAGCCTCTCTCACTTCCCGCCGCTGCTCAGCCTTTCACCCCAGCGTTCCGGCCGAGTGGCAGTTTGAAGCCGCTTCCTCCAGCGGCGTTGACCGCGCGACGTTAACAATACATTTTCAGGCGAAGACGCTAAAAGCAGGTTCTTCTTCTTCATTGGATTTTTACGGCAGTTGGCATCCAAAGTGTTGCATCTAAAAGCAGGTTCGCGGCTAAAGTTTGAATGCCTGAATGCACCGTAAATCGCTGGATAAAACCGTCGGCTAAATGCTTCATTTAATTTAAAATTTTAATTTCCATGCAAGTTTTCTGCCAGGACCAAATTATTTAGGGACCTATTTCTCCATTCACTGGTGTGGTCACTCAAAATTCATCTAAAATGCATCTGCCCTCGTGTTTTGACTCAGGATAGCAAGTGTGAGTAAAATTACTGTCACCTTTTCAGGACCGTAATACGAAAAACAGGCAAGTAAATATCTTTAGAAACCACTTGGAAGCGAATAGCACATAACTGCTATTAACCCATTTGCTTGCAAGCATCCCCAACGGCCCCAGTTTATTATCGTTTCACTTCCACAGCACTTTAAACATCACTCTCTTACTTGATATGGATAAACCGTGCATCAATTGAAAGTCTAAAGACTCTGGCTTCGATATTTGACCAATATTTCGATAAAACATCATTTCAGTGACAGTTATTTAGTAAATTATGTCAGGAAAACGATTCCTATTCCTGAACGGTAAACGTCGAAGTGTTTTGAAAAAAAAGGTTTTAATATAGTTCTTTATCATTCATTTAGCAGTCAAATTTATAACTGCAACAAGATGATTTAAAAAAAAAAACAGTACTGTTATACCTAAATGCTGGAAAGACCTTTTTTTATTTTTTTTTAATACTAGCCCATCATGCACCATCACTCAGCTTTAAGAGCTGTTCAGATTAAAACTGCAGCTCCGCTGTGAGTCAGTGTCATGGACGGAGGACCTGTTAATATTTTTTCTAGTTTATATTTCCATCTCGTTATGCCGCTGGTTTAGTTTTTTTTTTTTCTTATAGAACTTATTTGTAAATAGAGCAGTCACTGTCTGTGTCTACACCGGACGCGAAAGTTGTCATCTGTGCCCTACAGCGAAAAGTGTGTCTAAACTTGATGACATCACACTATAGTGTCAAATCATCTGAACACAGTGTCAGAACATTTCATCATAAACAGAACGAGCATCAGTTCACTGATGGGGGTCGTGTCCAGTGTATCCATCACTGTGTTCTGTTGTCTTTTGTTGAATAAAAATCAGTAAAAGAAACAGACAAACTCTTAACATTCCGCTCGACTCTTGCAGTCAACCTTCTGATCAAGCTAAATATGTTGGCTGTTGGCATGAATTTTACTCGTGATAAGAAGCTCATATTCAAGTGTTTGTGCAAAAATTATTAATGTGCATTAATGACAGGGAGGCGCCGTCTCATCACTTTAATTTTTCATGATAATGAATGTATAATTTTTTAATTAACATAATATCGTGGTGTCTCACATAGGTACATTAAAAATATATCTACTGAAAGCTTGAAATGTTTTTTAAACGAAAACGAATTGTGAAATCTGTACTCTTTGTATTTATAATTTTATTATTTTCACAAGACCATAATGATAATAACAAATCATCAATTAATAATTAATCATTATTTTACGAAAATCATTGTTATTTGTGATCGTGGATGTTTGAGGGAGGCTTTAAGACCAAGCGGAATCCTCTGTTCCCGCCTCACAGGGAGTCCCGCGCGCTCAGTGGTGCAGCTTCACTGTCTGCGGTTTGACTTTACTGAATCAGATTGAGGCCAATACAACTTATTGATCATGAGCCCAACATTTAGCAAGGCAGGAAAATTCTAACGGAAGGAAGACGTATTTCATTGAGCTAATGCTGTTAAACAGAGAGAGAGAGAGATAGAGAAACGAGTCTAGGGCTATTCTTAAACTTGGAGCTCATTATATTGAAGTACAAATCCAAACACCAGAAACCTTATGCATTTTATGAATAATGAAATGTTATGAAAATTATGCATTTTATTTATTCACATGCTGTATGGTTGAAATAATATTTAAGTTCACAACTTTAAGTTCCGTTGTTTAAAAAAATGCTTTATTGGCTAATGTTTCATAAACCTTCAGTTGTTATGCTCTAAAATCCATGCCATTATTAATTTCACAGTATTTTTACCACCTAAATGACTAATCTTTAAAGTCACAATTCTATAATGGTCAAAATTACTCAGGCCAATTATATTTTTTTAATGACATTATTATTATTATTATTTGAATAATTGTAGCTTACATAAATAGGTAAAGCAAAACAAATATTCGGATTGTCCCTTATTTTTTCCCTTGTTTTCCTAAAGAATAAACACGTATTTTTTACAAGAATAAACATGATAACATATTATTAATTAATAAAAATAATTTAAGCAATTAAAACCTTTTTTTAAACTTGAATTTAAATACTATTAAACTAACTTTAAATTCTCAAGGAGTTTATAAGTAAAAAAAAAGTTCTAAATGAACTTGTGTTAACAATATAATTAGAACTAACAATATAATTAGATTTTTTTTAAATGAACAATTCCTGTATAAAATGGGACAGCAACCTTTATATCAGTGGTTCTCAACCTTTTTTTCCAGCGGGCCGCTCTATGGTCTAAGTGCAAGTCTACGCATATAATTTAAATATTACGTCAGCAATACAAGCCAACCTGGTTTATAATATTATAGCCTAACTATTATGATATATAATCTATCACATTCATTGAAATAAACAATTCTACTCCCCATAAATAAAACACCTGATGCTGTCGGGAGCTGACCAATTTTGTGAGATTCAGCTTGAAAGCAATAACACAAAGAAGTTGTGATTGTAACGCCTGTGTTATACTTTCCGCATGAGCAATCCGGATGCAGACACGGCCAGCGCGGACGCAGACTTCATCAATTTATACTTCTGAGTGCGCAGGCTGATGGTCTGCTCTGCAATTGCCCAGAATTATTGCACATCTGACTGTCTTTATATTCTTTTACTGACGGATTGCACAGGTTCGAGTAGCAATGAACTTCTTCACTCTGCCTGCACATGTGCAATTTTGCTTTTGAAGCCTACTGATCACGCGCACCTGTCCGCGCGGTCGTCTGCTCATGAGCCTCATCACACACTCTCCAATGACGATTTTTACGTCACGCAGACTCGATCTATAGCAGACTCGGTCCATAGCAGACTCGCGGACGCAGAAAGTTTGACAGAGGCTTTAAGATGCAGGCTTGCATGACCTGACGTGCAACATTTCAGAAAATGTAGCCTATTTTGATCCAAATATGGAAAGCACTTTTGAATTTAATATGAGGTTCTCTCCAGATATGTTTTGCCAATTAAGGATTGTTATAAAGTGCATGGTTTTTCTATTTATCTGAACTTCTTCAAGTGAGTTGCGGGTCAAAAAAAAAAAAAGAAAATCCAGCACTTCTCCTTCAATACTGATACTGCGACTATTCACAGTTTGTACATGTTCATTCGCTGGCATTTTTTGAATTTCTTTTTTTTCTCCCTTAAAAATCAAATGTGTCCATTCTGATGCGCAATTTTACCTTAAAGGCAATTTACCTAATGGCTGTTGATGACTATTTGAATTGAATTCTGCCAAAGTGCGCGCTTGTATGTGTTCGTTAAATGCTTATGCCAGTGCTCATGTCTGAAAATAATATATGAAGAAAAAAAAAATCACATAAAAACATTAGGATATAGCTTAGATTTCATTAGTAGCATTTTTTTTAATTGATGTAAACAAAATTTTACAAACTGATAAATTTTTTTTAATTCAGCATGTGGTTCGGACGCATTTGAATTCGTCACGGGCTATGGGTAGAGAACCACTGCTTTATTTCAAACATTTTTAAATCGTCCACAGCTAAGTTTTGCGGGAGGCTGATCTGCGTCAGAGCGCGTGAAGTGAATGTAATGAACAAAGTCATTTTCAGGTGCAGTGAAGAAAAAAAAACATGGATAACCTAAATTAGTCCCAGGCTCTGTCCTGAAGTAAAATAATTATAATTACTGTTAACCAACACATTTTAACGGATTAATCGCCTCCCAGATAGCACACGTACGTCGCGGAGACGTCTGTGCGACGTTGTCTTTTGCATCTGGCAGATGTATATTTTAGGGCGTTTGCTCATCTGGCATATGTCGCCGAGACGTCCCTGCCAGCTGTTAAGATGACACCTAGCCGATGTGTTCCAGACGTGAATTAGACATACATGAATTAGAACGTCTAGAATTAGCTCTTTAAACGATGTTAATCAGATGTTCATACGTCTGCCTGATGTCTGATCGATGTAGGACGGTCGTCCTTTTATCAAAACTTTCCCCTCCCATTATTTTAATAAAATACTCTTGCGAGGTTTAAAATAATCTTCCGTCATACATGTTACAATTACCAAACATAATAATGAACAAATAAACCAAACGATCAACTAAAGAACATACATTTGTTGATTTTATTAAATATATATAACAGGCAAAAAAAACATTTAATTTATACAAAACAAGTTTATGCAAACAACAATACACTATTTGTAACATATATACAGGCATTCAAAAAAAAAAAAAAAAAGTTAAATCCTCCCTGGGGCCAAGCGTAGGAAATCTTTTATAAATTTTTCCGCGTCTGCTTCGGTTGGAGACAGAAGGACGGGGTTCCTCATAGCTGAAGCTGTATATTAAAAGAAACAATTACAAAAATGTAAAAAAATACTTACATTGAAATGAACGTTAGATATTTTTTTCTTTATCTGGTTCGTCTGTATAAATCGGACAAAGTTATCTAAATAGCATAAAGAACAAATAATTTAAGCTGCTGGACGCCAACATAAAAAAAAAACAAGGAGACAGCACGTGAACTATGCACGTGATTTAGGGTGCGCGCCTCAAAGCTCTTCCCGCGTTATTCAGCCTAACCATGTGCCGTGCAGAATACACGTCTAGATAGTTGCAAGAGAAGATTTGCTTAAGGTACGTGTAGATTTTAAAACTAATCCGTTGTGCCAGCGATCGGTTTTATAATAACTTCCAAATTACGTTGTGTATGATGACTATCACCGTTTTGTTAATCAGCGAGTAACGTTATACCAAGTTGTTTCGCGTGCGTATGGTTGGGCTAATGGATTTCTAAAGGGCTTAACTGATGTTTTAAGTCTAATTAAGGGTTTTTCACAAGTGATTTTTTTCTAAATATTTTTTAATAATGACTGATACCACGTCAGATTATGTTTAACCAATTTGAAACTGGTTATACATTATTTTTAGTTGTTCTGACAGCTCCGTATGGAGGTAAATCAGTAGCTAAACTCGAGAGGTTGAAGATCTGAATGTGAGAACTTGTCATATTAATATTTGTATTTGTAAGTTAAAATTTACACTCACAGCTCTGATGTGAAAAGCTGAATCTTTCAATTTACACACACAGACAATTTTTTTATGTAGCTTTGATGAATTAAATTATGCATTTAGCAACTTATTTAAATTAATAAATAACGTACGTGTACATTGATTTGTTACAGTACTCAAGACTGGATTTTCCTGTCTCCCACAAGAAGTACCTGTAAGTATAAATTTACTGTAAGGTTTTAAATGTTAGATGTAGTGCTACATGTATCTGCCTTGAGGTTATCAAAAGAATGTCACATTATTTAGGGTAAAATGTTTACCATTTTCAAAAAAAAAAAATTATCCTGACCCTTATATGCATTTCAGGGCTGTGAATTAGTGTTTTCTCCTCCTTATTTCTATTTAATGTTCTTTTACCTTGTATGTCAGGTGGATGAGCACTCCAGCCGGCTCCATGATGGTCTACCTGAGAGACGCCCACTGGAGCTGAGAAAGATGGAGTGGGTAAAATTTGCTTGTTACCAAAACAAATAAATACACCGTAAAATTAAAACCAAATTTCAGAAAAACATAAAACATCTTTGCCTCTTATAATAACTGTAATAAGAGTTTAGTTCAATTATTTTTACATTGACATCGACCAAAAATCTATATTGGTATTCTGTTGACAGCATGAGGACTCTGATGTGAATTTCACAATGGGAATCAGGGCTCACAAAATAAAAAAATCCCTGGTAGCCCTTCGGACAGGTACTCTTCAGATTTTGGTAGCCCGAAAATTAATTTAACTAGTCTAAAAAAAAAAAAAAAAAGAAGTAATTAAAAGTAATTAAATCTCCAATACTCCAATAACTGACTTAGTTTATCATGGTTTACAATTATTGTCAAAGTTATAAATAGTGCTGGGTATCGAGTTCGATACTTTTTAGGCACCAACCGAATTGCCACGATACCATCGAATATCGATAAAACCTCGTCGTTCAATACCAAACTTCGTTACCTAAAGGCTTAATCTTGTCAACATCAGTGAGCCAATAAACCTGCAGCACTAGGTGTTCGACAAGAAGCGGCAACGTGCAGATCGATTGTTGTTGACATCCGCGAGAGCAATTCAAAAAAAAGTGCAGAGCTGTGTCGAGTTGAACACACCTACCGGAACTTGTTTACACTCAGACAGATGTGGCTCATTCGTGAGGCTGTGGCGTGAAAGGGTCCCAATATAATCTAAAAATTAATTGGAATTTAATACTTTGGGTTTCATTAAATTAAACCTACAATATAGTAATGTGCAACTAACTGGACTCCCTATGTTATTTATGGCATTAGCTGAAATGTTTTATCCATTAAATAATTTTGGTTGTAGTTCATTTAAGAGAGACCAAATTTGTTCAGTAAACCACTAAAGAACGCAATTTTGATTATTTTCTTTTCTCCTGCTTTACTAAAATCATAGCTACCATGATTTCTAAACTGATGGTATGTACCAAAGATTTTTTTTTTTTTTTTTTTTTGTTGGTGTAAATTCATTTTAAATTATTTTTGGAACATGATTAAAATGGACAATAATGCTGTCATGTCCTATTATACCCTAAACTTTTATGTACCATTAAATCATGATATTTGATATGATTTGAAATTGTGTGCAGTTTGATTTAGTTCAATTCTACAAAAACGTGCAGATTATTGTACTTTCAGAACAAACAACTTCCTGTGAATGTAGCAGTCCATCATGTCTGTATTCCTGGACATTGTTCATGTTATCAGACACTGTGTTTTTCCCCTTCTTAACTTACTCAGTGTTCTTCCTTGGTGGGCCCCTGAGGGTCTCAGGACAGAAAAGGTGTGCTCTATGGATTAAACAGATCATGCATGTTATATTATCTGGTTTTAAATGCTGTGAATGAAGTTTTTCTCATTTTCATCTCCTTATTCTATTTAATGTTCTTTTACCTTGTGTGTCAGGTGGATGAGCACTCCAGCCGTCTCCATGATGGTCTACCTGAGAGACGCCCACTGGAGCTGAGAAAGATGGAGTGGGTGAGATTTGCTTGTTACTCAGACAAGTAAATGCACATTAAAAATTGATTTTAATACATATTTTTCTTTGTTTTTATTATTTTCTGAAATTCAATTAGCTAGAATTTTAAAGTAAAATCATGGCATCAATGCCATCCAGAAGAAAATAAGTCAGTAAATGGTAACGTGCACAATCAGTCAAAGCTTTTTGAACCGTAAGATTTTTAATGTTTGAAAGAATTCTCTTGTGTTCACCAAGCTTGCATTTATTTAAGCCAAAATACAGTAAAAGCACTAATATTGTGAAATATATTTTTACTATTTAAAAAATATGCTTTATACAGTAAAACAGGCCTTAAAGTTCTTCGGCACCGTGCCGGATTTCCGGCGTGCAGCATTTAATCCTTCATAAAAAATAAAAATCATAATAAATAATAAAGAATCTTGTTGATTGATATCACTTTTGAGTCCATGCGTTCGCCTACCAATTGTATGAGAGGTGCAACTTTCACTCTCAACCAAACTAACATTAGTAGCCAGTCAGAATGTTTTGCTTTTATAAACACGAGACGCGCATAATAGTATTCAATTACAGAGTCGCAGCCCTGATGAATGGAGAAGCGTGACGAAAAGCTGTGAAGTGAAATGGTCAAATATATCCATCTAGTGCGTATTTACATAGAAAAGCTCATTATAAAGCAGCGGAGCTTTGTAAACCGCTCAGAGTAATCATGTCATCTCCATAAGAATGATATGATTGCCAAAACATATTTACCAGGATTTCTGAAAAGGTCCTGTTCACACATGATCGATTAATGGTAACTTTACCAGTAAAGACAGTATGTGTGAAAGGGGCTAAACTTATGGAGCCAAAAGAGTCTCAATAAAGATAAATGCACACACTACATTCACATATGCACACACAGGATACACAAATGCGCACAAAATTCACAAATGCACACACAAAATTTAAAAAGCACAGAAGATTCACAAATGCATACAAAATTCAGAAATACACACACAATTCAGAAATGCAAACAACATTTACAAATGCACTCAAGATTCACAAATGCACAGGACAAGATTCACAAATGTATTTCTGATGCGCACACACATATATATTGATTTACAAACTGCATTTGTGTGTGAATTTTGAGACTCCTCTGACTTGGCTCGACACACAGATGCCTTTTTTTAAACCGGGAATGATCTGCAACCAATCAGATATCTCCCTTATTTTAGCCAATCACAAGAATGCACCCCACGTGGGGGATTGTTTACTTTACAGTAGTACTACTGTTACTACTACTGTTGTGAATGCTGCGGTCACACTAGACTTTGAGCTTGCAAAGTTTCCTTGGACGCAGCAACAGCTATGATATGATGTCATACTCTGCAGTGTTGTTTAAAAAAACACTTAAATTCAACACACAACGCATAATAATACATTTAAAAGGTAAAAACACACAATCTACTCCAATTCCTCTCAGCGCTGCAGTTTAAAATTTTTTGCTGTGATGTATCAAACTGCTATTGGTCATACAGTTTCACGTGATGTGAATTCGCAGGTCAAGAGTCACCAAGATGCGAAACATTTCACACAACTTGCGCTTCCGGTTTGATGCATTCGCATGCATATTAATGGAAGTCAATGGAAAGAATATTAATCTTTATTCTATTTAATGTTCTTTTACCTTGTTTGTCAGGTGGATGATCACTCCAGCTGTCGCTATGGTCTACCTGAGAGACGCCCACTGGAGCTGAGAAAGATGGAGTGGGTGAGATTTGCTTGTTACATTTTGCAAATTAACAAACTAAGGCCTGCAACACACTCAGTAGCCAGAATTACGTTTTATTTTTTTGGGGTATAAAATCATGAGCCATGTGAAATTATGCAGATCAGTATAAAATTTTTTAAGGGGCGTGGGGTTGGTGGTCATGATGTTTGAAGTCCAGGGTTTTTCCTGGGTCAAAAACGGTCTTTGGTGGAGGCTGACGGTCATCCACACAGTAAAAAGAACTCTACCCATGTGATTTGCAAAATACTACAATACATTTTAAACACTTGCAATAAAACAGTATGTGAATTTTGCTTATCCTATTAATTAATTAAATATAAATCACTGTCAAGTAGGGCTGGACCAGAATATTTGATTATTTGAATATTTGGTTGGTGGGTTGGCATTAGTGTTGCTATTGTCAAATTAAATTCTGACTAAATATCGTCGTCAACGAACCTTTATCATGTGACGAAAATGAGACGAAACGCAACGTAAATGCTGGTCATGTGACGATGACTATAATTAATTGTATAATGCAATATTGTTGACGAATAAAAACGAGACTAAATGTGGTTTACAAAATAAAAACTATGCTAAAATGTCTTCATTTTTGTTCACCGAAACGAAATGTTGTTATACGTTTTTTCATCTCATTTAGTCGCGTTGTTATTATTATTTTGCAATATTTCTGTTTCCTATGTCTCACTGTGCAGACGCAATTGACGTCACATCCTCAAGCCCCACTCGCTGCATTGTTTAGATACTTGATCTATGTATCTATCCATGTATGTATCTATGTATCTACTTTGCAGTTATTTTAATGTACATTGATACATTGCAATTGCAGTTTGAACTGTGATCTGTCATGCCACGTTAATGCCACAAAATTCACAGTTACATTTACTTTTGTGGAAAACTTTTGTGTCTGCAGTATGTATATAGAGTGCCCAAAATGGTAAAAAAAAATAATAATAATGAGCCACTCCTTTTCTTTTAAATAATAGAAGGATCTGTGAAGGGTGTCAAATTTAAAAAATGACTTGAGTGTATTTGTGTAATGAACTTACTCTGGCCTCTTCCTTGGTGGTCCCCTGAGGGTCTCAGGACAGCAAACGTGTGCTCTATGGATTGAACACAATGTTGTTACATTTTTTTAGATTTATTTAAATGCTGTGAGATGCGTTTCAGATTTCCTTTATCCATGATTATGCTTTTACCTTGTGTGTTAGGGTGAGCAACACACCAGCCGTCTCCGTCATGGTCTGGCTGAGACATGCGCAGTGGAGCTGAGAAACGTGGAGTAGGTAAGTTGAATCAAGCAGTTTAAGTGGAGTAATGATGGTTCATAATCTTAAAGGGACAGTTGCATACATATAAAAAAAAAAATGTGTTAATTGTATAAAGCGATTTATGAATCTTCAGAAGATTGGAATTTAGCCACTCATATTGTATCAGTTACTTCTACAATCTCTGTATGGACTATGGAAATGTGGGAACAGAAATCCCTGAGTTCATTGGATATTTTCAAAACACAAATGAAGATTTAAAGTTTTTGGGTTTAGAATGACATGAGTAATTCACAGAGTTTTCTATGATTTAACTTTCCAGTTAATTGCATCAAATGTTGATCTATTCTACATTTATCTTTCCAGCTAGCCTAATACAACTAATTATTTACCTTGGAAGCTGGGGAGACTCTCACACCAGGTCTGTTGTTGGTCTTCCGTGTCCCATTGTTGCTGATTGACACATGCTGTTGACAATTGGGGGATCATTAGTGGCATTCCATACGCTAAAATTAAAAATCACCTTTAAAAATGGGTACACTGGTAATTCTTAGAATTTATTCACACAAAATAGGACCAAGCAGTGCAGCTGTATGCTTCAACAATTGGATAGCTGTAACTTTTATTAAACATTGTAGATTTGGATATAAAAATGAAATTAAGATAAAATATAAAGTTTAGACTTACAGTTGCTGAGAGCGTTTACTGCTCTGCTCTGTGAAACCTGAGGTTGCACATTAGGACCTGATAATAGAAATGTAACTTTTTGTGTTCTGTCTGTTATACACCTTTAATCTTATTACATACTGGGTCATTTTGTGTCAGATCATCAAAAATTCAGAAACTTTCCTGAATCAAATTTGATATTTTCAATATTTTTTTTTCTTAAACCAAAATATTGAATGTCACAAGATTGTTGAAGTCAACAGATTTTACTAATATAGCTACCAATCTTTATGTAAAAAATAAAATAACAATGCTGCCATCTTTCTAATTCCATTGTTATTTGGTTGTTAAATCTTCATGTTGACCCCCCCCCCCTACTCTCTTTTATTTATGGCATTCATTTTTTTATTACTATTGTTTTTTCTTATTATTATTATTTTCCATTTACCTTTTTTGTTAAGTTTTGGAATGGCTGGAGGTTTTGGTGCAGGTGGAACACTTGCTTTGTTTGCAGCTTTTCTTTTTTTAATGGGTGGTTCTGCTGCCTCGCGTCTGATGAGTATTTATGATCTGTACTTGTTTTCTTTCTAGGAAAACAAAGATAAAAAGAACAACTGCACACATTCATTGCCTCTTTGTGTGATGTAGCAAATACTCATAGAAATGTGCTCAATAACTTTTCTGCAGTATTTCTCCTTAAAGGGTTAGTTCACCCAAAAAATATGAATTATGTCTTTAATTACTCACCCTCATGTTGTTCCAAACCTTTAAGACCTTTGTTCATCTTTAGAACACAAGTTAAGATATTTTTGATGAAATTCGAAAGCACTCTGATCCTGCATAGACAGCTTTGCAACTACTACCTCAAGGCCCAGAAAAAAAAAGGACTATAGTGGTTCAACCTTAGTTAAGAAGTGAGGATAATACTTTTTCAAGTTATTTTTTTTCTGTGTCAGTCTCTGACATGCATTCATGACAGGTGCTGATGCAGGAGCCGGCATTTTGACAAAAAAAAAATGCACTGTTTTAACAATGACTTTAATACCTTCCTGAGATGGTATTGGCATTGATGTCTATGGGGTATTTTATCAATAATATCTCAATTTTTGTTCCAAAGATGAACGCAGGTCTTGTTGGTTTGGAATGACATGAGGGTGAGACATTTTTGGGTGAACGCTCACTTTTATGCCTCCCTTAAAACAGTTTATACTACTGGGGTGTTGAATGCTTGAATCTGATTGGCTGACGAACATTCTGAGGTGTGCAATTATTTTCTGTGAAACGCACGGCGAACGTAGTTCCAGGCAGCTCTCTTGACCACATTACTGTTCCACATCACTTTGCATAGTAAACTGTAATAACAAATTACAGGACTAACAAAAACCAATCAGCCAATCAGATTCATTCAACGGCCTCGTAGTATTAAATGGTTTAATGCACAGCTAGCCGTGCATTATCCCTTACTTAAATGTTAACGATAGATGACACATGAAGGCAAATGATGCCATTTTCATTTGTTAAATCATTTCTTTTGTCTTTTTGCGAGGATCTACTTGGGAATCCTTTTTCCAGCAATTTCAGGTTCTGAGTTTGTCAGAAGTATAGCTGGCCTTCTTCCAATTGTTAGCTACATTCTGAAAAGATGCTGAAAACAAGAAATGCAGGTACGGCTTCATTTTTGTTTATTAAAGCTATATGAGATCATGTTTTACAGTGTATATAAATGATGTGCAAAGATTCTGAAAAATGAAAAACAGGTAATTAGTGGGCGACCGATATGTTTTTTTTTTTTTTTTTTTTTTACTGCCGATATCTCAAGATATCAGGATGGCCGATATAAAGTGAAATATATATATATATATAATTTTTTTTTTTTTTTTTTTAATGTTTGAGAAACTTGAAATGATTTGAAAAATCTTCATCCCGTGGTAACTAGGATTTACACAAGCTCCAGTCTGGATCCAGAACACCTGAGAAGAGATGATGCTGACCCTCAGAAGACCCCAGATGATGCTGACCCTGAATCAACAACAGAACTATCACATTTTGCTATTAGTTTGATTGCATAATTGCTGTTAATAGTATTAATCGTCTGTTTATGTCTTCTATTGATTTTTCCGATTTTTCTACCATATGCACATAAACTGACAGTCATCACTGAAAAGCTACTACTAAATATTTTAGAAACTTAATTTTCTGTAAAGTTGCTTTGCAATGATTTGAATCGTAAAAAGCACTATACAAATAAACTTGAATTGGATTGTGCTCTGGTGCTCTCATTCTCAGTGCCATCAAAATAAAAGTCCGGCCTCGAACGCATCAGCCAAGCAGAATAACTTATCAGCTGATGCCGATATTTGAAATATTGGCCTTGGTGATATATCGGTCGACCACTACAGGTAATCTGGGGAAAATCATTGTTTAATTTACAGCATCATTTACTCTTACCAGACTCGTGCAGGATTCTTGCTCTATGTCGGGTCCACCCTTTTTCTGGCTGTGGTGCCTCCATTGTCCTAACACTCTTCAGCAACCTGTCAAGATCTTTATATGGAGGCCACCAGGAGTAGCCATCTGCATACCAGGACTTGGCAGCTGGTCCAGTCGTCCCTTCTCCCTCAAACTCCACGATTAGGTACATTTTTTTTTTTTTTTTTTTGCAAGCCTGAAACCCGTATTTTTTATTAACTCCTAAATGAAACTTAATTTTGAACAATGCATTTGAAATGCATGAACTATGAAGCAAAAAGTGCTGATAAAGAATTACTTTGTATGTAAAAGAGGAATTGAAACAAATTGATTGTGATGGGGACAAGAAAGATTTTGCTCTCTATTTCCTCAAACTTGCAGAAATCAACTGTTGTTGAGAGGTCATCCACTAAATGAATGCCAAGTGTAGAGGATGGCAGTGGATAGTCAAAAAAGGATTCCTGGTGGTTGAAGGTATTGTAAGCAACATAAATTTCATCCCTTAATGAAATTATGTTTTGCAGCTTAGCAACTTTGCCGCCAATGCAAACGTGACTGTTTGCCTTATCCAATTTCAGAGTGTGTGGGTTTGTTCTCAACTCTTTATATTGTGTCGCCTCATGGAAGGATGCAGGAAGAGGACCAGTCGCATGTGGTTTTTTTGAGCAGATGTGGCCTGGTTTTGTGAGTTTTATTGCAGCATCTTTGCATTTCTGAGAGTCTTTTTATTATTTGACTGAGTGGGCATGTTGGTTTCCTCAGAAGTCTTTTGAGTTTGTTTAGGTGATTCTCATACTTGAAAGCACTGAAGTTGTCAAGGACACCATGCTTTTTTGCATCATCTGCAAGATGTACAAGGCAGTGTGCATTGTAGGACAAGAATTGTGGACCATACAGTTGCCCAAAGTGAGAGACAAAGAGCACCAGTAAGTCATTAGCATAATCACAGTATTCTTCAATCAAACTGTTGTTGCACATGATGAAGATTCCCACAAAAAGTAGCAAGAAAGTTTTGTACACCTCTGTGTTAAGGAGATCTTTCATCATGACCGGTCCGGTTTACAGTAAAAACTTAACTCGGTTGCCTTCCACCTCTCAATTTCCCTCAGTGCCCTTGGTTTCCTTGCAAACTCCATGGGCACACTTCTCCGAGCATTTAACAGTCTTTCTGACAAAGTGTTTATTTGAAATCCTGACAGCCTACAAGTCAGAGGACCCATCTTAAGCCACAAGAGAAGAAGCCGTCTCATGATTCCGAGGCACACAAGGTGCATGTAGTCAAGGGGGAAACCAGAGACCATGTTTAGGGATGTTTCTTCAAGAGGTGATGGACCATGATGATGATCAGCATCGGTCTTATTTCTGAAGCTCTCATTAGTTCTTAAAGGCATGTCCGTTCTTGGAAATGTCATTCTATTTTCTAGGTACAAACCATCCTGTGTGCATTTTTCACATCCGTGATAGCCTGTGTGACCTTTAACATTTTTCAGGAATGCACGGGCAGGTGCATCACAGACCATCGAAGAGAGTATTAAATTGAACATCACTCCATCGAATTCAAATCCTTTAGCTAATTCATTTACTTCAGAGATGAATTCTTGAAGTTACTCTGCTAGGGATGTAGGTTTACTTGTGCCACAAAATAAACCTATTGTCACTGGTTCCTCTTGTTTGATGTTTAGCAGTGTCCCTAGGATGGGCCAGAACTGTGTTGCTGAACTCTTATAGAGAGGCAAACCATCAATGCTGACCTGAAGCTCCAACGTGTGAAAATTGCGCAGAATGTCAACATTCTGATGTAGCACCTCTGCAATTGAATTCAGCACTCCGAAATGGTAATACTGGCCACCAGCCTTGTCTTGTATTTCAGGGTTTAAACGCACAGTTCCTAGCAATGTCCTCGAGTCTTTTGGCAGATTTAAACTGTGTAGCCGTAGAATGTTGAGCAATGAATTCAATGCCACATGTGTAATTTTGTGTTCAGTAGCCCAGGATGCCAAATCATCATCTAATGAATTTGGATCTGATTCTGATTCTGTGTCTGATTCACTGTCATCAGGAACACTTCTGACATCTTCAGTCTCATCAACATGAGAGAGACACTCC